>NW_028270141.1:152564892-152888892 GCF_037043375.1 Chiloscyllium plagiosum
AAGGGAGGGGGCGGTGAGGTGAAGGGAGGGGGCGGTGAGGTGAAGGGAGGGGGCGGTGAGGTGAAGGGAGGGGGCGGTGAGGTGAAGGGAGGGGGCGGTGAGGTGAAGAGAGGGGGCGGTGAGGTGAAGGGAGGGGGCGGTGAGGTGAAGGGAGGGGGCGGTGAGGTGAAGGGAGGGGGCGGTGAGGTGAAGGGAGGGGGCGGTGAGGTGAAGGGAGGGGGCGGTGAGGTGAAGGGAGGGGGCGGTGAGGTGAAGGGAGGGGGCGGTGAGGTGAAGGGAGGGGGCGGTGAGGTGAAGGGAGGGGGCGGTGAGGTGAAGGGAGGGGGCGGTGAGGTGAAGGGAGGGGGCGGTGAGGTGAAGGGAGGGGGCGGTGAGGTGAAGGGAGGGGGCGGTGAGGTGAAGGGAGGGGGCGGTGAGGTGAAGGGGGGGGGCGGTGAGGTGAAGGGGGGGGGCGGTGAGGTGAAGGGGGAGGGGGGGGCGGTGAGGTGGAGGGGGAGGGGGGGGCGGTGAGGTGGAGGGGGAGGGGGGGGGAGGTGAGGTGGAGGGGGGGGAGGTGAGGTGGAGGGGGGGGCGGTGAGGTGGAGGGGGGGGGCGGTGAGGTGGAGGGGGGGGGCGGTGAGGTGGAGGGGGGGGGCGGTGAGGTGGAGGGGGAGGGGGAGGGGGGGCGGTGAGGGGGAGGGGGAGGGGGGGGCGGTGAGGGGGAGGGGGAGGGGGGGGGCGGTGAGGTGGAGGTGGAGGGGGAGGGGGGGGGCGGTGAGGTGGAGGGGGAGGGGGGGGGCGGTGAGGTGGAGGTGGAGGGGGGGGGCGGTGAGGTGGAGGTGGAGGGGGAGGGGGAGGGGGGGGGCGGTGAGGTGGAGGTGGAGGGGGAGGGGGGGGGGGGGCGGTGAGGTGGAGGTGGAGGGGGAGGGGGGGGGCGGTGAGGTGGAGGTGGAGGGGGAGGGGGGGGGGCGGTGAGGTGGAGGTGGAGGGGGAGGGGGGGGGCGGTGAGGTGGAGGTGGAGGGGGAGGGGGGGGGCGGTGAGGTGGAGGTGGAGGGGGAGGGGGGGGGCGGTGAGGTGGAGGTGGAGGGGGAGGGGGGGGGCGGTGAGGTGGAGGTGGAGGGGGAGGGGGGGGGCGGTGAGGTGGAGGTGGAGGGGGAGGGGGGGGGCGGTGAGGTGGAGGGGGGGGGGGGCGGTGAGGTGGAGGGGGGGGGGGGCGGTGAGGTGGAGGTGGAGGGGGAGGGCGGTGAGGTGGAGGGGGAGGGGGGGGGCGGTGAGGTGGAGGTGGAGGGGGGGCGGTGAGGTGAAGGGGGAGGGGGAGGGCGGGGGCGGGGAGGGGGAGGGCGGTGAGGCGAGGTGAAGGGGGGGGAGGGCGGTGATACAAGGTGAAGTGGGAGGGGGGGCGGTGAGGGGGAGGGGTGGGGCGGTGAGGTGAAGTGAGAGGGAGGGGGGGGCGGTGAGGTGAAGGGGGAGGGGGGGGCGGTGAGGTGAAGGGGGAGGGGGGGGCGGTGAGGTGAAGGGGGAGGGGGGGCGGTGAGGTGAAGGGGGAGGGGGAGGGCGGGGGCGGGGAGGGGGAGGGCGGTGAGGCGAGGTGAAGGGGGGGGAGGGCGGTGATACAAGGTGAAGGGGGAGGGGGGGCGGTGCGGGGGAGGGGTGGGGCAGTGAGGTGAAGTGAGAGGGAGGGGGGGGCGGTGAGGTGAAGGGGGAGGGGGGGGCGGTGAGGTGAAGAGGAAGGGGGGGGCGGTGAGGTGAAGGGGGGGGGCGGTGAGGTGAAGGGGGGGGGCGGTGAGGTGAAGGGGGGGGCGGTGAGGTGAAGGGGGTGGGCGGTGAGGTGAAGGGGGAGGGGGGGTGGTGAGGTGAAGGGGGAGGGGGGGGCGGTGAGGTGAAGGGGGAGGGGGAGGGCGGGGTCGGGGAGGGCGGGGTGGGGGAGGGCGGTGAGGGGAAGGGGGGGGAGGGCGGTGATACAAGGTGAAGGGGGAGGGGGGGCGGTGAGGGGGAGGGGTGGGGCAGTGAGGTGAAGTGAGAGGGAGGGCGGGCGGTGAGGTGAAGGGGGAGGGGGGGCGGTGAGGTGAAGTGAAGGGGGAGGGGGGGCGGTGAGGTGAGGGGAAGGGGGAGGGGGGGCGGTGAGGTGAGGGGAAGGGGGAGGGGGGGCGGTGAGGTGAGGTGAAGGGGGGGAGGGAGGTGAGGTGAAGGGAGGGGGGCGGTGAGGTGAAGGGAGGGGGGCGGTGAGGTGAAGGGAGGGGGGCGGTGAGGTGAAGGGGGGCGCGGTGAGGTGAAGGGGGGGCGGTGAGGTGAAGGGGGGGGCGGTGAGGTGAAGGGGGAGGGGGGGCGGTGAGGTGAGGTGAAGGGGGAGGGGGGGCGGTGAGGTGAAGGGGGAGGGGGGGCGGTGAGGTGAAGTGAAGGGGGTGGGGGGGGCGGTGAGGTGAAGTGAAGGGGGAGGGGGGGGCGGTGAGGTGAGGTGAAGGGGGAGGGGGGGCGGTGAGGTGAGGTGAAGGGGGAGGGGGGGCGGTGAGGTGAGGTGAAGGGGGGAGGGCGGTGAGGTGAAGGGGGGGAGGGCGGTGAGGTGAGGTGAAGGGGGGGAGGGAGGTGAGGTGAAGGGGGGGGGCGGTGAGGTGAAGGGAGGGGGGGGTGAGGTGAAGGGAGGGGGGCGGTGAGGTGAAGGGAGGGGGGCGGTGAGGTGAAGGGGGGGGCGGTGAGGTGAAGGGGGGGCGGTGAGGTGAAGGGGGGGCGGTGAGGTGAAGGGGGGGCGGTGAGGTGAAGGGGGGGCGGTGAGGTGAAGGGGGGGCGGTGAGGTGAAGGGGGGGCGGTGAGGTGAAGGGGGGGCGGTGAGGTGAAGGGGGGGCGGTGAGGTGAAGGGGGGGCGGTGAGGTGAAGGGGGGGCGGTGAGGTGAAGGGGGGGCGGTGAGGTGAAGGGGGGGCGGTGAGGTGAGGTGAAGGGGGAGGGGGGGGCGGTGAGGTGAGGTGAAGGGGGAGGGGGGGGCGGTGAGGTGAAGGGGGAGGGGGTGGGGGTGAGGTGAGGTGAAGGGGGAGGGGGTGGGGGTGAGGTGAAGTGAAGGGGGGGGGGGCGGTGAGGTGAGGTGAAGGGGGAGGGGGTGGCGGTGAGGTGAGGTGAAGGGGGAGGGGGTGGCGGTGAGGTGAGGTGAAGGGGGAGGGGGTGGCGGTGAGGTGAGGTGAAGGCGGATGGGGTGGCGGTGAGGTGAGGTGAAGGGGGAGGGGGTGGCGGTGAGGTGAGGTGAAGGGGGAGGGGGGGGCGGTGAGGTGAGGTGAAGGGGGAGGGGGGGGCGGTGAGGTGAGGTGAAGGGGGAGGGGGGGGCGGTGAGGTGAGGTGAAGGGGGGGGTGAGGTGAGGTGAAGGGGGGGGCGAGGTGAGGTGAAGGGGGGGAGGGCGGTGAGGTGAAGGGGGGGAGGGCGGTGAGGTGAAGGGGGGTGGCGGTGAGGTGAAGGGAGGGGGGCGGTGAGGTGAAGGGGGGGGGCGGTGAGGTGAAGGGGGGGCGGTGAGGTGAAGGGTGGGGCGGTGAGGTGAGGTGAAGGGGGAGGGGGGGGCGGTGAGGTGAGGTGAAGGGGGAGGGGGGGGCGGTGAGGTGAAGGGGGAGGGGGGGGCGGTGAGGTGAGGTGAAGGGGGGGGCGGTGAGGTGAGGTGAAGGGGGGGTGGGGCGGTGAGGTGAGGTGAAGGGGGAGAGGGGCCGGTGAGGTGAGGTGAAGGGGGAGGGGGGGGCGGGGGGGTGAGGTGAAGGGGGGGGGTGGCGGTGAGGTGAGGTGAAGGGGGGGGGCGGTGAGGTGAAGTGAAGGGGGAGGGGGTGGCGGTGAGGTGAGGTGAAGGGGGAGGGGGTGGCGGTGAGGTGAGGTGAAGGGGGGGGGGCGGTGAGGTGAAGGGGAGGGGGGGCGGTGAGGTGAGGTGAAGGGGGAGGGGGGGGGCGGTGAGGTGAGGTGAAGGGGGAGGGGGGGGGCGGTGAGGTGAGGTGAAGGGGGAGGGGGGGGCGGTGAGGTGAGGTGAAGGGGGAGGGGGGGACGGTGAGGTGAGGTGAAGGGGGAGGGGGGGACGGTGAGGTGAAGGGGGAGGGGGGGGCGGTGAGGTGAGGTGAAGGGGGAGGGGGGGGCGGTGAGGTGAGGTGAAGGGGGAGGGGGGGGCGGTGAGGTGAGGTGAAGGGGGAGGGGGGGGCGGTGAGGTGAGGTGAAGGGGGAGGGGGGGGCGGTGAGGTGAGGTGAAGGGGGAGGGGGGGGCGGTGAGGTGAGGTGAAGGGGGGGGGGCGGTGAGGTGAGGTGAAGGGGGAGGGGGGGCGGTGAGGTGAGGTGAAGGGGGAGGGGGTGGCGGTGAGGTGAGGTGAAGGGGGAGGGGGTGGCGGTGAGGTGAAGGGGGAGGGGGGGGCGGTGAGGTGAAGGGGGAGGGGGTGGCGGTGAGGTGAGGTGAAGGGGGAGGGGGGTGGCGGTGAGGTGAGGTGAAGGGGGAGGGGGTGGCGGTGAGGTGAAGGGGGAGGGGGTGGCGGTGAGGTGAGGTGAAGGGGGGGGGGCGGTGAGGTGAGGTGAAGGGGGAGGGGGTGGCGGTGAGGTGAGGTGAAGGGGAGGGGGTGGCGGTGAGGTGAGGTGAAGGGGGAGGGGGGGGCGGTGAGGTGAGGTGAAGGGGGAGGGGGGGGCGGTGAGGTGAGGTGAAGGGGGAGGGGGGGGCGGTGAGGTGAGGTGAAGGGGGGGGCGAGGTGAGGTGAAGGGGGGGAGGGCGGTGAGGTGAAGGGGGGGAGGGAGGTGAGGTGAAGGGGGGTGGCGGTGAGGTGAGGTGAAGGGGGAGGGGGGGGCGGTGAGGTGAGGTGAAGGGGGAGGGGGGGGCGGTGAGGTGAGGTGAAGGGGGAGGGGGGGGCGGTGAGGTGAGGTGAAGGGGGAGGGGGGGGCGGTGAGGTGAGGTGAAGGGGGAGGGGGGGGCGGTGAGGTGAGGTGAAGGGGGAGGGGGGGGCGGTGAGGTGAGGTGAAGGGGGAGGGGGGGGCGGTGAGGTGAGGGGGAGGGGGGGGGCGGTGAGGTGAGGTGAAGGGGGGGGCGAGGTGAGGTGAAGGGGGAGGGGGGGGCGGTGAGGTGAGGTGAAGGGGGGGGCGAGGTGAGGTGAAGGGGAGGGGGGGCGCGGTGAGGTGAGGGGGGAGGGGGGGGCGGCGAGGTGAGGGGGGCGGGGCGGGGCGGCGAGGTGAAGGGGGCGGGGCGGCGAGGTGGGGGGGTAGGGCGGGGTGGCGAGGGGGGGGGGGTGGGGCGGTGGGGTGAAGGGGGGGCTGGTGGGGCGAGGGGGGCGGTGAACAAAAGTGGCTGGTGGCGGAGAGGATTGGGATGGGGAATGGGACTAGAAATGAGGTGGGGTGTGGAAAGGAGGGAATATGAAGGGGAGGGGGTAGCATTCATGTGGGAAGGCAGAGCGGTAAGAGGTGGCCTGGAAAGGAGAGGGTTGGGATCTAAGGAGAAGGGTTGATTATGTTGTGATGATTTTGAATATTGGAGAAATGAACAGATACTGAATGTAGAATTGATGTTGAAAAGTGTGTACTGATTGAAGAGTATTTAACTAGAATGAGTCTTGGAATTATGATGTTGAGGTTAATATTTTATTAAATTTGAACGTTGTGCAACAGCAATCAGCACTCCAATCTGCAGGAAACAGTAGTTTGCTGTAAATCCTTCCTGTTTGGTTTGGATAGGGGTTGGTGGGTGGGGAGAGAAGAGGAATATGATTCATGCGACCTCGTGAATCCCTTCCTGTTTTCATCAGATCTGTAGGTCTTAGCTGTAAGTTGTCTATGGTCTCGAGTAGTACTTGTAGACCTTGTCCTTCTGATTACAGTTGCTGTGAATGAGTATGCCAGTTTGACAGAATCTAGTTTTCTTTTCTCTGTCCTCATAATAATACAGCTTTCATAGAATCCTCATAGTGTGGAAACAGGCCATTTGGCCCAACAAGTTCACACTGACCCTCTGAAGACTATCCCACACTGATCCATTTCCCTCCCCCATTACACTTCATTTCCTCTGATTAATGCACCGAGCCCACACATCCCTGAAAACTATGCGCAATTTAGCATAGCCAATTCACCTAACCTACACATCTTTGGACTGTGTGGGAGGAAACCCACGCAGACACAGGGAGAATGTACAAACTCCACACGGATAGTCACCCGAGGCTGAAATTGAAACCGTGTCTCTGGTTCTGTGAGGCAGCTGTGCTAACCCCTGAGCCTTCTCTTGACTGGACCCTCTGATTAGTGATTGGCAGTAAAATTGATGTCTGGTGTTTGGCTTATCGCAATTCTGTATGGGCGAAGTGAGGACAGGAGGTTAATCTAAATGGCTTAAGTCTGGTTACAGTTTTGTTTGATGTACCAACTTTACATTGAGTGACTAATCTTAGGTTATGGCCTTTTCCAAACAACGTGGAAATAATAAACAAAGTGGAAAACGAGAGGTGTGGTCTGACTTTTTATAAATACCTTCCAATGTAAAGGACCTTCCCATATAGGTATTCCTATTTAGAGCTCCACAGAGTACCTGAGTCTTATGGTAATTTACCTAAAGATAAATCCAGTCATTAATAGCTATTCTGACAGCTCCAGATTATGTAGTTTTGGGTGAGGTGACAGTAAAGGAATCACAAGTTGCAGCTGACTGGATGTGGCAGATTTTAGTGATTCTTAGTATGAAAGCATTGAAGCATTCTGACAGACGTGCATCATTGACTAACCTGCACATGATGTGTTCCTGTTGTGTACTTTGAACTCCTTTTGTAAGTATATAAAATAGATTTTGTCAGCTGAGTTTCATTCTTCTCCTTAAATGTGCTGACATTTGCAGACCTCAACCCCTTCCCCAATCTTAAGGGCTGACCCAGAAAATAAACTTGCATTTATTTAGACCTTTTATTATGGGAAAAGATCCTGAGAATAGCTAACATAAATATTGAATCAAAGTAGTTTGGGTATGGAGGCTAATAAAAGGTTTGGCTTAAAAGTTAGCTTGAAAAGGCTCATGTGTAGGAGCTGGGTGTGGGTTGGACAGGAATTCTAGATCAATGATCTGATGGTGAGTGTTGGGATGTTACCCAGCTGATTCGGATGACATTCGATCTGGTACGTGTGCTCGTGTAAATTCCAACGTACACTCACTCAGAGGTGTCTCTGTTCTACAACACCACCCAGAGCCATTACTATGAATTGTATAAGCCTTGTCATTGTTTGTATTACCAAAATGCAATACCTTGCATTTATCCAAATTAAACTCCATCTGCCACTCCTCAGCCCATTCACCTAATTGATCAAGATTTCTTTGTAACCTTAGATAACCACCTTCCCTGTCCATTATGCCACCAATCTGTGTGTTATTTACAAACATAGTAACCATGCCTCCTATATTCTCATCCAAATCATTTACATAAATGACAAACAAAAGTGCACCCAATGGAGCACCATTGGTTACAGGCCTCTAGTCTGAAAAACAACCCTCCACCACCAGAAAACTAATTTTATAACCATTTGGCAAGCTCACCCTGAATTCTATATGATCTAACTTTACTCATTAGTCTACCATGCAGAACCTTGTCAGAGGCTTTACTAAAGTCTAAGTAAACAAGGTCTACCGCTCTGTCCTCATCAATCTGTTTGATTACTTCATTTAAAAACTCAATCAGGTTTGTGAGACATGATTTTCCTTGCACAATATCATGTTGATTATCCCTTATCAATCCTTGCCTCTCCAAATGTGTGCAAATCCTATCTTTCAGATTCACCTCCAACAACTTAATCACCACAGCTGTCAGGCTGTCAGGTCTATAGTGTCTTGGCTTCTCCTTGTCTCTTTTTAAACAATGGCCCAACATTAGTCACTGTCTGGTAATTCACCCATGTTTCTAAATACAAATATTTCTATTTATATCCCTGCAATTTCCTTCCTCACCATCCTGGGATACATTTGATCAGGTCCTAAAGATTTATCTATCTTTGTCTTCTAAAACCTTTCTGTAACGTGGACTGTTTTTAAAAAATCAATTTGTATTTCCCGGAGTTCCCTAGCCTCTATTTCTCCCTTCGCAGTAAAAATCTAATGCAAAATATTCATTTAATATTCAAGGTTTGCGTAATGCTTTGTAGCTTGGTGCTGGTTTTTGTCGTTGTGGGTAAGTTCACCAAGCTGGGAAATTGATTTGCAGATGAACTGCATCAACAAACACAGACCGAGACTTAATATACCGGTCAGTACAATGAACAACCGGAACTGGCACTTGGAAGCAACAGGAATGGAACCAAATAAATTTCAGAAGAGACAGCACAGCAGCATTTCACAGGAGGTTCTAAAGCACTGAGATTTCACCTAAACAGGGAATGAGATGTCTACAAATCAACTTCCCAGCTCAGTGAACATACCCACAACCATGACATTCATTTAATATCACTCTCATTTCCTGAGGTTCAACACAAAGACAACCTCCTTGATATTTAAGCGGTCCTACGCGCTCTCTATTTGCTTTCCTGCTCTTAATCCAAAAAGATTCTAAAAATTATCGTTTACTATATCTGCCAAGGCTATCTTGTATTCCTCTCTTTGATTTCCTGATTTCCCCCTTAAGAATGGCCCTAAACTCTTCAAGTGATCCAGTTGCTCCCCGTTGTCTATATCTAATATGATTTTTTAAATTCTTGACGGGAACTACATTATCTTTTTTCATCCATTGTTCCCTAATCTTACTAACCTTGCCTTTCACTCTAACAGAAACATTCTGAGCTCTCATTATCGCACTTTGAAGGTCTTCCACTTGTCAGTTGTCCCTTTACCTGCAAGCAGTCTACTCCAATCAACTTTTGAAAGCTCTTGTTTCATACCCTTAAAATTTGCTTTAATTCAGTTAAGAACTTTAACTTCTATGGAAGACTTATTATTAGTTTTGAAATAGTATGGAAAAATATATTATGCTTACTAGTCCCAGTGTTCCCTTACTAACACTCCAGTCATTTAGCCAGCCTTATTTCCCACGAGAAGGTTTTGCTCCTCCTCTAGTAAGATCATTTGCATACTGATAAAGAAACTTTTCTTGAACACATTCAACAAATTCTTCACCATCTAACCTTAACCAATATGGTAGTCCAAGTCGATGTTTTGAAAATTAAAATTCCCTACTATTACAGCCTTGTTATTCTTACAGACCTTTGAGAGGTCTCTACCTTTTTGAATCTCCATTTCCGTCTGACTATTGGGGGGGGTGGGGGGGGGCAACTGTACAGTACAATCAAGGTTATCATCCCATTGTTATTTACCACCCATATGTTTTCACTAAATGATCCCTCAGAAATATTTTCTCTAATTACAGTAGTAATATTTTCCTTAATCAAAAATGCCACTCACCTCTCTAGCCTTCCTATAACATCTAAAATGCAGAACATTGAGCTTGAAGCAGAAGACGACAACTGAAGCCATTTCCAAAACTCCCTGAAGGTTTCTCAAGAAATGCAACAAAGATGTCATTGTGTGGGTGACCCTTGTTCAGAAGAAACTGATTTGGAGGAAGCTCCTGTATGAAGGGACACAAATCTTTGAGAATGCCTACTAGCGAAAGGAATTCCAGAAAAGGAATGGGTGAAAGGAATGCCAGCAATCTCAAGGCCAAGGACAACTTCTGTCCCTTGGGAAACCTACCAAATCTGTGGTCGATTTTTCAGGTCTAGTAGTGGGCTCAAGAGCCGCACAAGGACCCCCTACCAAAACCCATGACCAATGGAATAGAATTTATCAGCATACTGCCTGGACTCAAAAGGGTCACTTCCAGGATGTGATTCTGCAAATTGATTTGTATTTGGGTGGAAGGGTGAACTGTGAGGAAGGTGCAGAGATGCTTGAGTATTGGGCAAATGCATGCCAGATGAAGTATAATGGGGATAAATATGAGGTTATCCACTTTGGGAATAAAAGCAGGACGACTGATTATTGTCTGGCTATAAATTGAGGGAAGTGTGCAAACACTCCTCGGTGACCTTATACACCAGTCACTGAAGGTAAACATTCAGGTGCAGCAAGGGGTCATGTAGACAAATGGTATATTGGCTCTCTCAATAAGAAGAGGATTTGAGTGAACGAGTAGGGATATCTCTTGCTGCAACTGTACAGGGTCTTTGTGAGACCATACCTAGGATATTATGTGCACTTATAATTTCCTTTCCTAAGGAAGGATGCTCTTATGTAGAGGTAGTGCAGTAAAGATCTACCAGACTGATACCTGGAATGGAGAAAGTGAGTACTGCAGATGCTGGAGATCAGAGTCAAAAGGTTGGCGCTGGAAAAGCGCAGGTCAGGCAGGATCAGAGGAGCAGGAGAATCAACATGTCAGGCATTCCTGATGAACGGCTTATACCCAAAATATTGATTCTCCTGCTGCTTTGATGCTGCCTAACCTGCTGTGCTTTTCCAGCACCAACATTTTTGATTATGATACCTAGGATGGCAGGCGGAGAAATTGAATCGGTTAGGATTTTATTCACTGGACTTGAGAAGAATGAGGAGGGATCTCAAGGAAACAAGGACTAGTCAGGGTAGATGCAGGAAGGATGTTCCTGATATTAGGAGTCCAGATTCAGGGGTCGGACTCTGGGAATGTAGGCCAAACAATTTGGGTTGAGATGAGAAGAAATGTTGCGAGTGAGGAGTTGGTGAAATTTACCAACATCGAAAGCAGTCGAGGCCAACATCTTATAAGGTTTCAAGAAGTGGGGCTAAAGAGGTCAGAGGATATAGGGGGAAAGCAGGGCAGGCTACTAAGTTGATCGGCTGTGATGATGAGTGGCGCAGCAGACTTGACAGGCTGAATGGCCTATTCCTGCTTTCTCTGTTTCACTAAATGAGCAGACATTGATTTCCTCAGTTGAAGAATATACTATAGCCATGATTGCTTCATCAGTAGCATATGGTGTTTCCATCTTGGTTAAATTACCATGGTTGTAAGAATTTTTATCTGTGTTCTGCAGACAAGTGGGAAGAGCCTCATTCTGTTGCTCATTCTCAGGATCCCTGTGTACTTGTGGCCTGTTTGAACACACAACATCGAACATAGAACATTACAGCGCAGTACAGGCCCTTTGGCCTTCGATGTTGTGCTGATGCTATGCCAAAAAGAGCTATAAAGAAAAGTAAGATAGTACATGAGGAAAAAACTTGCACAGAATATAAAGACAGCAAAAATTTCTATAAATATATAAATCGGAAAAGAGCGGCTAAAGTAAACATTGATCCTTTAGAGGATGAGAAGGAGGATTTAGTAATGGGATATGAGGAAATGGCTGAGGCATTGAGTAGGTATTTTGTTGGTCTTCACAGTGGAGGAGACGAATACCATGCCAGGAATTGACCAGGAGACAAAGGTAAGTGAGGACCTAGAAACAATAATTATCATTATAGGGGTAGTGTTGGGCAAGCTGATTGAGCTAAGGATAGACAAGTGTCCTGGCTCTGATGGAATGTATCCCAGGCTGCTAAAAGAGATGGCGGAAGAAATAGCAAGTGCACTTGTGGTAATTTTCCAAAATTCACTGGACTCCCGGGCAGTTCCAGCCGATTGGAAAACTGCAAATGTGATGCCACTGTTTTAAAAGGGCAATAGACAAAAGATGGGGAAATATATGGTTAGCTTAACTTCTGTAGTAGAGGAAATGCTTGAGTCTGTTATCACGGAAGGAATAGCAAGGCATCTAGATAGAAATCGTCCAGTTGGGCAGACGCAGCATGAGACCATGAAGGGCAGGTCAGGCTTAACTAAGCTTTTGGAGTTCTATGAAGACATTATGAGCACGGGACAATGGGAACCCAGTGGATATGGTGTACCTAGATTTCCAAAAGGCCTTCAGCAAGGTAGTGCATAAGAGGCTGCTGCATAAGGATGGATGGCATTATAGATAAAGTATTAGCATGGATAGAGGATTACTTAACTAACAGGAAGCAAAAAGTGGAGATAAATCACTACTATTCTGGCTGGCAGACAGTAACTAGTGGTATGCCTCAGGGATCAGTGTTGCGACTACAATTATTCACAGGTTACATAAATGATTTGGAGTTGGGACCATGTACAATGTCAAAGTTTGCAGATGACACTAAGATGAGTGGCAGAGCAAAGTGTGCCAAAGGCTGAAACTTTGCAGAGGAATGTAAATGTTTTGAGTGAGTGGCCAAAGTCTGGCAGATGGAATACAATGTTAATAAATGTGAAGTCATCCATTTTGGTAGGAATAACATTAAAGAGGACTATTATTTGAATGGTAAAAAAGATGCAGCATGCTGCTGTGCAGAGGGGCCTGTGTGTCCTTGTGTATGAATAACACAAAATTGGTCACAGGTGCAACAGATAATTAAGAAAGCAAATGGAATTTTGTCCCTTTGCTAAAGGGATCGAGTTTAAAAGCAGGGAGGTTATGTTGGAGCTGAATAGGGTGCTGGTGAGGCCACACCTGGAGTACTGTGTGCAGTGTTGGTCTCCTTGGGAAAGGATGTACTGGCGCTAGAGGGGGTTCAGTGGAAGTTCACGAGGTTGACTCCAGAGTTGAGAGGTTTGATTATGAGGAGAGATTGAGTAGACTAGGATTATATTCATTGGAATTTAGAATAAGTGGGGATCATATAGAAATATATGAAGGGAATAGATAAGATAGAAGTAGAGAGGATGTTTCCACTGGTGGGTGAAACTGGGGAAAGAGGGCACAGCCACAAAATTGTGGGGAGCAGATTTAGGACCAAATTGAGAAGGAACTTCTTCACCCAAAGGGTTGTGAATCTGTGGAATTCCCTGCCCAGTGAAGTAGTTGACACCACAGTAAATGTTTTTAAAGCTAAGATTGTTAAAAAAAAAACCTGAAGGAATTAAGGGTTATGGTGAGAGGGCAGGTAAGTGAAGCTGAGGCCACGCAAAGATCAGCCATGATCTTATTGTGTTGTGGAGCAGGCCTGAAGGGCCAGATGGCCTATTCCTGCTCCGAGTTCTTATGTATGTTCTTATTTCTCTTCAGACGACTCACCATCCTGACTTGGGAGTACATCACTATTCCTTCACTATTATTGGATCAAAACCCTAGAACTCTATTCCTAACAGCGATCTGGGTGCCCCCTCCACTACTTTCTTGAGGACACGTTGGGATGGGCAGTAAGTACTGGCCCAACCATTAACCCCCTCATTCCATGAGATGATATTAGAAATAACGTACTTTTTAACTTGGTAATTAGAAAGGAATAATAGGGCCTGACAGTTTCAAGGTTTTTTTTATTGTATTATTCTGCTGGAGTTCAATGAGACTTTGCTTTTAATTTCTGATATTGAACCTTGCATCCTTTTTTTGTTTGAAAGCATGTGGGCAGTCGAATTAGGTAACTGCTAGCATTATGTGGTGTTTTTCAGCACCACATTTTTCAACTCTGGTCTCCAGCATCTGCAGTCCTCACTTTCTCCTAACTGCTAGCATTATACTTGTTATTGTCAAATTTTAAGATAGCTTTTGTTGACTGATTGAATGTTTGAGTGAAAGGTGAGGTGTTGGGAGGAAGCGACAAAAGGTAATGCAAACGCATTGACCTTGTTTAGGATCTAGTATTTCAGGGGTAGTCTGAGAAACTTTGTTTGGATCAGTTCCTGGATAATATCTGCAAGTTTATTTTTGAGGTAGAAATGCCTGTAATTATTTTTGTCTGATTGGATAGGGACGGAAATGTATCTGGGGAGAAAAATGATTGCCTTATGCCATAAAAGGCTTTGAGATTGTTGATGTTCAGTTCATATCTTGGACAGCATGTTCAAATCATTGTGGTGAGATCAATTAATCGAATCTAGCATTCTGAACTGAGCAAGTATGCAGTGTTTGCTTTTTAAACATGTAGTTACAATGTGATAGTGGGGCATGTACTGTGCTTGTTGCAACTTAATTTAAACATCCCACTGAAGATAGGGTTACATATCAAGGCATCTGCTTACAGACACAAGGCTCAATCTGAGTTAGGCATGTCAAAGTTCATCATGTTTCAGTGAGAAAATTCTCATCTTCATAATTTATATGAAGAACCCAGTACCAGTAACATTTCATGTAGTGTGAAACACTTTTGCCAAGTATACCCAAAAAAATTGGGACGGGGAATGGGTTTTTTTGTTGCTCATTATGAACTTCTAATTTAGAAGCAGCAAACTGCTTTGCGCATTTCAAAATTGTGTAAGTTTAGCACTGTATCACAGTATTTTGAGTGATACTGACACAATCAATTCCTCCCTGCATTAAGACCTGGATATTCATGGCCAAACAAATCATCAGCTGTGGTCTTGCAAAAAGCCTGAGCAGTCAGTAAGATTGCCATCAAGATCCCCAGAGTTAACATCCTGAATCATTAATAACCAGGAACTGTATTAGCCAGTTACCAAGTGCAGGCCAGAGGGTAGGACAGGAGTCCTGCAACCTTCTCCCCCCCCCCCCCCCCCCCCCCCCCCCCCCAAACTGCAAAAGCCTGTCCTCCATTTACAGGCCACAGGTCATCAGTGTGATGGAATACTCCCCGCCTTCCTGGATGAGTGTAGCTCCAACAACACTCACGAAGCTCCACATCATCCAGACCAGAGCAGCCTATTTGATTGGCACCACATACACACACACTCCATCAATGGCACACAGATGCAACACTGTGAAGACCTTTGACCTGGAAGAAGTAACAAAAAAAAATTGTATTTGGTTTAAGTTGTTTGGTAAATCTCATTATTTTTGAAAGCATTTAAAAGGACTTGAGGGTTTGTGTTGTCACAAAGCTAGTCCCTTTTTTACTAAAAGCTGTTCTTTGGCTCAAGGAGACTCTGCCTTTGATATTTTTTTCAAAGGGGTGATAAACCAGGCCAGGCTCCGATCAGTCTGGTTTGGTACAGAGATGAAAAGGATTTTGAAAGGCATTTTATTTATATGTAAACCGATGAGGCATCAGGCCAAAGTGGTCATGTTTTAGAAGTGAGCTGCATAATGAAAGGAGAATGGTCAGCTCTTTAGCTGAGTTGAGCAGTTTTAGTTGTCTTGAACTGGGAAGTTCAACAGGGAGCTGTGTTGAAACTCTGGTGCTCTCCCTGCCTGGATGTGTGTGTGTGTGTGTGTATGCCTGCGCCTGGGTGAGTGTGCCTGCACGGTTATTAAAGGGGGTTTGCTTATTAGGACTGTTGTGTGTATTCTGAACAGCATAATTGTCTAGTTGCAGAGGTTGAGTTCTGGAGGGGTTCTTTATTCTGTTCTTTGTGTTTCATTATGTAATTTTGTGAATAAATTTTTGTCTGTTTTAAAACCTAGTAGCCAACCTAGCTAACTTAATCCAGGTAATGTTCACTGTACACTCACAGAAACAAATTGCAAAGGTATGGTCTGGGCTGCCTGCTTAAGAATGTTTTGAGTGGTCTGGCCTAATCCATAACAGGTTGGGGGTGCTTTGCAGGATTTTAAACCGCGAGTGGTAGGTGCTAGCGTCTTTATTTCATATGTTGGTTTGGTTGGGTAGACAAAACTTGGGACAGTAATGGCTCTTTCAGTCACCGTAAGTTGGATGTGGTGACTTTGGAAATTTTGCAAATAGTGAATAAGACCAAGTTACAAGAATTAGCAGAGTAGCTGGAATTGGAAAGGCCTGCTTCTGTGAAGAAAGGAGAGATAATTACAGCAGTAGATCAGCATTTAAACTTGCTGGAGAAACCATCAGAATCTATAGAGATGGCAAGAATTCGATTGCAAATGAAGCATCTTGAGTTAGAGGCAAGGGATAAGGAAACGGCAGCAGAAATGAAACAGTTTGTTACGCTTAAAAAAGGAGAGGGAAGAAGAGAGCAGCAGAAGAAAAGTGTTTGAACTTCAAAAACTGACATTCTAAAAAACAAAGTCAGCATAAACGGCTGGAGATAAAGGCTGAGGATAGGCTTAGAGAGGAAGAGAGTGAGGATTACCAAGCCCCTGGTTGCCAGAAGCCGAGTGAGAAACTGTTTAACTATGTTCAAGCATTGCCTAAATTTGATGAGAACGATGTGGAAGCCTTTTTGATCTCATTTGAAAAGGTGGCTAAAAAAATTCAGTGGCCAGTGGCAATGTGGGTTTTGTTGATCCAAATGAAACTTGTAGGTAGGGCTAGTGAGGTATCCGCAGCACTTCAGAGGTGGTATCTGGGGAGCATGAGGATGTGAAGAAAGCCCTTACAAGCATAAGAGCTTGTACCAGAAGCCTATAGGCAACTTTTCAGGAATCTGAGGGACCCAGGTCAAACCTATGTTAAGTTTGAAAGGATCAAAGAGTAATTTTGACAGATGGATAAGAACTTTAAAAATCGAGCAAACCCATTATAGTCATAGAGATGTACAGCATGGGAAACAGACCCTTCGGTCCAACCTGTCCATGCCAACCAGATATCCCAGATATTTGTGGGCGGCACGGTGGCACAGTGGTTAGCACTGCTGCCTCACAGCAGCAGAGACCCGGGTTCAATTCCCGCCTCAGGCGACTGACTGTGTGGAGTTTGCACATTCTCCCAGTGTCTGCGTGGGTTTCCTCTGGGTGCTCCGGTTTCCTCCCACAGTCCAAAGATGTGCAGGTAAGGTGAATTGGCCATGCTAAATTGCCTGTAGTGTTAGGTAAGGGGTAAATGTAGGGGTATGGGTGAGTTGCGCTTCGGCGGGTCGGTGTGGACTTGTTGGGCTGAAGGGCCTGTTTCCACACTGTAATGTAATGTAATCTAATCTAACCCAATCTAGTCTCACCTGCCAGCACTCAGCCCATATCCCTCCAAACCCTTCCTATTCATATACCCTCCAAATGCCTCTTAAATGTTGCAATTGTACAAGCCTCCACCACTTCATTCCATACACATACCCGCACCCTCTGAGTGAAACCGTTGCCCCTTAGGTTTAGGGTGAGAGGGGAAAGATATAAAAGAGACCTATGCCCTCTAGTTCTGGACTCCCCCACCCCAGGAAACAGACCTGGTCCCTCAAGATTTTATAAACCTCTAAGGTCACCCCACAGCCTCCGATGCTCCAGGGAAAACAATCCCAGCCTGTTCAGGCCCTCCCTATAGTTCAATTCCTCCAACCCTGGCAACATTCTTGTAAATCTTTTCTGAACCCTTTCAAGTTTCACAACCTCTTTTCTGATAGGAAGGAGACCAGAAGTGCACGCAATATTCCAACAGTGGCCTAACCAATGTCCTGTACAGCTGCAACATGACCTCCCAACTCCTGTATCTATACTCTGACCAATAAAAGAAAGCATACCTGACGCTGCCTTCACTATCCTATCTACCTGTGACTCCATTTTCATGGATCTATGAACCTGCACTCCAAGGTCTCTTTGTTCAGCAACACTCCCTAGGACCTTACCATTAAGTCCTGCTAAGATTTGCTTTCCCAAAATGCAGCACCTCGCATTTATCTGAATTAAACTCCATCTGCCACTTCTCAGCCCATTGGCCCATCTAGTCAAGATCCTGTTGTAATCTGAGGTAACCCTCTTCGCTGTCCACTACACCTCCAATTTTGGTGTCATCTGCAAACTTACTAACTGTACCTCTTATGCTCGCATCCAAATCATTTATGTAAATGACAAAAAGTAGAGGACCCAGCCCTTAGAGAGGTAATTATTTTAGAGGTATTCAAAAATTCACTGCCTGAAGTAGTGTGAACTCGTGTGGGAGAGCAGAGAGTGAAAACAGCAAGGTTAGCAGCTGAAGTGGCTGATGATTATGACCTGGTCCTTAAAACACGGTTTGGTTTCCAGAATCAATTTCAGTCCATGAGGTATAGAAATTGGGGCAAAAAGAATTCCTCATTTGGAAAGGGAAAGGTAGATCTCAGTGACGATCATAAGGATAACTTCCCAAAGGGTAAAAAAGAAACCCTTGGGGACAAACAAGTTAAAAGGCTCCGATGTATTCATTGTAATAAAGTGGGCCACAGAACATGGCAATGTTGGTGGGCGAGGAGAAAGCCAGATGTAGGAAAACCAGACAAGCCTGGGAGTTTTGTTAGACTACTAACAAAAAGCACAGGGGAAGTTAGACAACTGCCTCAGTGTACACGATAATCAGAGGCTGGTTAAGGAGGAAGTGCCAGATCTCCTTAAACAATATACATGCAAGGTTAAAGTTTATTCACATCGGCCAGGAGCAGTCGGTAAGGAGGTTACTATATGAAGGAACATAAGAACCTCTCAGTCTGTAATGCTGAAGTATGAGGAGATATACACTCCTGACAGGCTATTGCCCAGAAAGTTACTGGTAACAGGAATTCATGGTGAGACAAAAAGTACTCAGTTATGTAAAGTGAGGCTAGAGAGTCCAGAGAAGAGTGGAGAATTTGTGGGAGGAGTGCTGGACAAACTCTCAGCTCCAGGAATGCAATTTGTCCTTGCAAATGATATAGCTGATCCTCCGGTAGGCGTGCTGCCTACTCTGGTTGAAAAGCCAGTGGAGGTGCCGGCAACTGAAGACATGAATGTTTTTTCAGGAATTTTCTCTGATTGTGTGGTCACAAGGTCAGAGAGGCACAAGCTGAAGCAGGAGGGATCAAAAGGCACAGATGAGGAAGCTGACATAGTGTTACTTTGATCAGATAAGTAGAACAGAGAGCAAATAGGTAAACATGCCAGTATTTTTAGCTCTGCTAAGTTGATTGAATTACAACAGAAAGAGGAGTTAAAACAGTTATATCAAAAGGCATTTCTGAGAAAGAAAGTGAATGCATTCCTATGTTGTTAATTAACAAATGATGTCTTAATGAGGAAATGGAGACCATTACACATTCAAGCAAATGAGAAACGGGTAGAGATTCATCAAATTGTTTTGCCAGTAGGATATAGAAAGGAGGTGCTGCGAGTGGCACACAAGCTACCACTTGGAGGTCATTTATGAGAGAGGAAAACACAGGCTAAATACAAAGACATTTTTACTGGCCTGGACTACACAAGGATGTAGTTGAATTTTGTCAGATGTGTTATGCATGTCAGCTAATCTGAAAACCACAGACAGTAATAAAACCTGCACCTTTTGATACCTATTGCAGCATTTGGGAGCCTTTTAAGAGTCTTGATTAATTACGTACGTACCCTACCTCAAACAAAAAGTGGGAATAAGTATTTATTAACAATAATGGATGTGTCGACTAGATATTCAGAGGCAATCCCATTACAAAACTTAAATTTTTTACTTGATACGGACTATCAATACAGATCTAGTCAAATCAAGGATGAAACTTCACATCCAGAGTATTCAAGGAGGTTATGGATAACTTGGGAATAAAGCAATTCACATCTACTGCGTACTATCCGGAATTGCAGGGAGTGCTAGAGAGATGGCATCAAACACAAAAGACCATGTTGAGACCTTGTGGTCAGGATTATCCAAATGATTGGGATAAGGGAATTTCATTTGTACTTGTTGCGATCGGAGTTGCACTGAAGGAATCTACCAAATTCAGTCCATTTGAATGAATGTTCGGGCATTAAGTAGGAGGACCGTTAAAACTGATTAAGGAGAAATTAATAAGTCAGAATTCAGAGGTCATCCATTTGGACAATGTCTCAAATTTTAGCGAATAATTAAATAGTGCTGGAGAGTTGGCTAGACAGCGTTTAAAAATATCACAGCATACAATGAATAGGAAGTGGATAAAAAGTCACACATTCGCAATTCTGCAATTGGGGATAAGGTATTGGTGTTACTTCCAGTAACAGGGGAGTCTTTAAAAGCAAGGTTTATGGACCATATCACATTACAAGGAAATTGAGTGAGGTGAACTACTCGATAAGGACTCCAGACAGGAAGAAATCTGTGTCGTGAATTTGCTTAAAAGGTATTTTGTTAGGGAAGGAAAGCAAGAGGAGAAGGTGTTAATGATTACAACACAGAAGGAAGAACCAAGTTCAGAGGATTCTGAATTGGACATTCCTCAAATCAAATTGGTCAATGACGGAGTTGTCAAAAATTGGGATAATCGAAATGACCTGAAAGTTATTGCTATCACATGGGGAGATGTGCGGAAATAAACTGGGTAGTACTAACCTAACTGTGCATGATTTAGATATAGATCCTATGCTGATAAGCGACGTCCTTTTAGGCATAACCTTCTAAAGTTGGCACAGGTTCAGAAGGCGATAGAGCACATTCTCCAAGATGGCATAATCGAAGTGAGTTACAGTGACTGGAGCTCACCCATAGTCATGGTGCCAAAGCCAGATGGTACCCAGTGGTTGGTGTGGACTATCGCAAAGACAATGCTGTTATAAAGACTGATGCATATCCAATTCCACAGTTGGAGGACTGTCGAAAAAGTGGGACAAGAAACTTAGATTTCTAAGTTGGATTTGCTCAGAGGCTACTGGCAAGTACCTCTGTCAGAGAGAGCAAAGGCAATTTTGGCTTTCATAACACCAAATGGACTATATCCGTTCAAAGTCATGCCATTTGGTATGAAAAATGCTCCAGCCACATTTCAGAGACTGACTAATATGGTCATTGCCGGATTACCCAACTGTGTGGTGTACATTGATGACCTGGTGATTTTTAGTCACTCGTGGAAAGAACATTTACAGCATTTATTGGATTTGTTTGATCGACTTTGGAAGGCAGGCTTGGTGGTAAACCTAGCTAAAAGTGGATTTGCCAAAGCCCAAGTCACCTTCCTGGGCCATGTTATTAGACATGGACAAATGGCCCCACGAGATACAAAAGTAATTGGGGAATTTCCCACACTGTCAATGAAAAAAGCAGTACTACACTTCCTGATGTCCTATGCAGTCAATGAAGTTGACTGAAGACTGACTTTTGTGATGCCAGGGATCTCGGGAGGCTGAGAGGTTCGTTCACTCGGCAAATTGGATTGAAGCTGGATGCAAATACTTCAGCTTATCTTTCACACTTATGTGCTTGGCTCCCCCATTCTTGAGTTAGATTCATTGGAGCTGGTTGTAGTAGAACAAATCTATTTCCAAAGAAATCGAGCTGTTTGGCGAGTCTGGAGTAAGCGGCTATGGTCTTTTCTATTCAATCTGTTTACTATTAATATTTTGAGGTGAAGTAAAAATATAGGAGCACAATGTATGCATACACAGGCAACAAGCTTTCAAAAATCCTTGGTTTTTGGAAACATCCTGGAGGATTGGGAAACAACTTCAAATTGGAAGGAGACAATAAACTGTAGACTAGTTAGCTTAACATGTCTTATTGAGAAAACATCAGCCTGTTATAGATGATGTGATAGAGTATTTAGAAATTCATAGTATGATCAAGCAGAGTCATTTATTCTGAAGAAGGGTCACTGGACCCGAAATATAAACTCTGCTTTCTCTCCACAATGACTGACCTGCTGAGTTCTTGAGCAACTTTGGTTTTTCCTCTCAAGAATAATATCCATGAGCCATTATCCTTTATTTTCTATTACTCAGCCCATGCTATATATGTGGTTGCAACTATCCCAGTTGTTCCATGAGCTACTACTTTTCCCACAAGGCTGTTGCGTGTCTCTGGATAATGTTTTCCTGTTTTGAGATTTGGTGTCTGAGGTGTTTGTTGACCTGTTGTAGTTAGTGATTCTGATGGGCTGTATTGATGAGATATGGTAATCTGAAAGACTTCCAGGAGGCTCACTTACCAGGCAGCAGGTTTATTGATTGGCCATTCTTTTTCCTTTGAATTTATTTTTCCTCTTGTGAAGAATGACTCATTGTAAATTGGCTGTTCATTAGATCTGGACAACTTTAGGTTATTTAGGTGTTTTGGTCGAATAGAAGAAATTGAGTGTAATGGTGTATATTTGATTAGATAATTGAATAACTTTCCGGAATGGTGTTGCTAGTTGGTTTGCATTTTTTCATCCTCCCCATTCTCCTCTTCCTCCTCTCCCCATTGAGAATTAACTGCTGAGGCAGATTGTAATGCCAACCAGTGCACAGCTTGAAATTCCGATGACTCAGTCATGAACCTCAATCCAACAGCAAAGTTCTTTAGTCTTAACATGTTGATGCATTTTTTAGATTAGATTACTTAGTGTGGAAACAGGCCCTTCGGCCAAACAAGTCCACACCAACCCGCCGAAGCGCAACCCACCCATTTCCCTACATTTACCCCTTTACCTAACACTACGGGCAATTTAGCATGGCCAATTCACCTGACCTGCACATCTTTGGACTGTGGGAGGAAACCGGAGCACCCGGAGGAAACCCACGCAGACACTGGGAGAATGTGCAAACTCCACACAGTCAGTCGCCTGAGTCGGGAATTGAACCCGGGTCTCTGGCGCTGTGAGGCAGCAGTGCTAACCACTGTGCCACCGTGCCGCATGATTTAGTGTAACAATGTTCACTGAGGCATCTGAAGAAAGCCTAGCAATGTACACTCCTCTCCATTTAGGGCGCAGTGTTAGTCAGATTTTTCTGTTTCTTGAAATGGATAGTTAATCATAGGATGTTACTGAAATTTTAACTACTCAAAGCTCCTTTTAATTATACTTTTTCTCAAAATGGGAGCTTGTCAGGCTTTCCACAGTGAAACTAATAATATTATGCCGTAGCAAGAAATAGGAGATAACTAATTTTTTCCAAGCTGTATCAAATCCAATCCCATGAAATGGATATTGTTAAAAGAAGCATGATAGATGGCAGATTATTTCCTATTTTTCCAACCAATTCAGAACACTGGAATATGCTGGAGGAGTATAACAACTCAAGATTCCAGATAGACCAGCTGACTCATTTTCTTATGTAATTGATTTAAATTTAGAATTGTAAAACGTTGCTGTAAATCTAATTGTTGTTTTCTGTTTAGTAGATTCGAAGACAATGGGTGAACGGCGCAGCAAAAACCTTCTGGTCCAGCTCGGACCCAAAATGCAGGCTTACCCAGAAGAGCTGATCCGCCAACGCCGCTCGTATGATGGCCTTACTGAGTATCTCATTCGCTGGAATGTGCTGACTGTAGATGATAGTGGAGGAGGAGGAGGAGGAGGCAGCAGTAGTAATGGAGGAAACAGTTCATCTAGCGATAGTAAAGTGGATAATATATTGATGTGGATGTCAGCTGAAGATGTATATGCCAACTGTCCTACACTTCTTGGGAAACGGAAACCAGATGGTCAGAGAGTGAAAGAGGAGCAGGAACTGAGTGCCAGATCTTGTCCAGTGAGTGCAGACTCTGATGTCGCGTTTGATGATGTAGAGTTACTTGATATGAAGGAGGATGTAAAACATTTGGTACAACGAGCAAGACGACAGATGTCTCGTAAATCTGGACCAGAATCATCCTTGAATATTTCTCACACAATTCATGTTCTGAGTGCTTATGCGAGTATTGGCTCTCTGGTGGGAGTGTTCAAAGAGACAGGAGCTTTGGATGTGCTTATGGAATTACTCTGCAACAAGGAAACGCAAACACGCAGGAGTGCTGGGAAGATGCTCCGGGCTCTCGCATCGCATGATGCAGGTAAGATGTTCTTTAGTTTAAATTTTTTTTTGTATAACTTATGCATGATGTGGTTTAACTCTGATTATGGGTTTCACATTAGACAATGAACCTGAGACTATGCTGTAATAAGTGATATGCTTGACAATATGACAAGCAGTTGTTTGAACTTGCATCTGCAAGACTTTAACTTCTATTAGCCAGTTATTGTGTAAACCAGTTGAGCACAAGCTGTGAATAGTAAGTCTCTGAAGTGTGTTGGGAATGGTTTTCTAGAGTAGAATGTTGAGCCTGTTGAAGGAAGGGCTATCAAGGGTTAGTAATCTCGTTGTAAAAAATCAGAGATGAATGACATTATAATATTTTATGTTGTGTTTGAAAGCGAGGTAGTTCAATCTGAAGCAAGGGTGTTGAATTTGAAGGAAATATGAAGGTTCGGGGTGCAAGTTAGCTGAGATGGACTGGAAAAAGGTGACTGGGCATAAAATGGCCTGAAAAAACTTTGGAAACATGCATTAACAGGCATGACTGTACTATTTAAAAATACTACTGTGATTTACAGCAACTATACATTCCTTCAAGATATAACTCTAAAAAGATTAAAAATCTCACAACACCAGGTTATAGTCCAACAGTTTTATTTGGAAGCATTAGCTTCCAAAGTAAACCTGTTGGATTATGACACGGTACTTGTGTGATTTTTAACTTTGTCCACCCTAGTCCAACACTGACACCACCACATCTAAAAAGATTAGTCAACCGCAGCTAACAAAGGAAGTTGGGGATTGCATAAGATTAAAAGAAAATGTCTACAAAGTTGCCATAAATAGCAGTAATTATGAGGATTAAGACATTTGTGGAACAAAGAAATACCAAGAAACCATTAAGGAATGGGAGAATAGAATATGAATGCAATCTACCGTAAAAAAATCTAAAAGTTTTTACAGGCATGTAAAAAAGGAGGAACTTGGCTAAAAGGAAAGTGGCTCCATTACAGGCCGAGTCGTGAGCATTTATAATGTGGAACAGAGAATGGCAGAGAAGTGAAATTACTCAACTGTTTTTACTGAGGAAGATACCAAACCTTTCCTAGAACTAGAGATCCAAGTGGCTAGGAAAAATGGGTTTGAGGAAATTAGCATTAGGAATTAGATTGAACTGGAGAAATTAATGGTCCAAAAGTTGATAAATTGCTAGGACCTGATACATTAGTGTTGAAGGAGGTCATTATAGAGAGACTCCATGCTTTGATGGTTATCTTCCAAAATGCTATGGATTCAGAATGACTTGCATGGATTGGAGGTTCTAGATTAGAGTGGTGCTGGAAAAGCACAGCAGTTCAGGCAGCATCCGAGGATCAGGAAAATCGACGTTTCGGGCAAAAGCCCTGCTGCCTGAACTGTTGTGCTTTTCCAGCATCTGCAGTCCTTGTTTTTACCTATGGATTGGAGGTTAGCAAATGGACACAATAGTGGAAGGACAATGTGTTTGCTCTCATTGGCTGCCTGAGAAAGGAGCGGCGGCTCCGAAAGCTTGCAGAATCTATTATAAAGGGTGGGGTAAATGGGCACCTGGTTGATAGTCATCTGATGAGGCATAGTCAGCACGGATGCAAAGGTAAAGTCATGTTTGGTAAACCTGTGGGAGTTTTATGAAGATGTTACTAATAAAAGTGAATGCATGGAATAGGAGGTACTGATTAGCTAAAAGACAGATCAGGAGGAATAAGTGGTGATTCAGGTGTTTGCAGGCTGTGACAAGTTGTGTACTGTAAGGATCAGTATTGGGCTAGAGATGTTTACAGTATAGATTTGGGAACCAGATGTCGTAATATTTTCATATTTGCAGTTGGTGCTAAGTGGGAATATGATGAAATTTAATGTGGAAAAAATGTGAAATTCCTCACTTTGGTAGGAGCAGATGTGCTGAGTATTTCTTAAATGGTAAGAGGTGGGAAAGTGTAGATGGTAAGAAAGAGGAAAATGAGTAGGCCATTTGGCCCCTGGAACCTGCTCAGCCATTCGCTAGGATTGTGGCCAATCTGACGGTCCTCATGTTTCCTTTCCTGCCCTTTCCCAATAACCCTTGATTTGCCTGCTGATCGAGTACCTATTTCAGCCTTAAATATACATAAGGATTGCCCCCACAGCTCTTTGTGGTAAGGAGTTGCAAAGACACTCAACCCTCAAGAATATTCCTCCTCATCTCAGTCTTAAATTGGCACTGCTAAATTCTGAGACAGTGCCCTCTGGTTCTAGATTCTTCCATGAGGGGAAGCATCCTCTCAATGTTTACCCTGTTCAAGCCCCTTAAGCCTATACGTTTCTGAGATTACCCCTCATTCTTCTAAACTCTAGGTAGTAGAATCTCAGCCAGTTTTGCCTTTGCTCTTAAAGGAATCCCTTCATACTAGCGATCAACCTCGTGAACTTTCTCTGGTTTGCCTTTTGTTGAAATGATGCCTTTCCTTAAATAAAGGACTAGAACTGCTCACAGTATCATAGTCATACAATATGGTGAGGTCTTTCAGCCCATCAAGTTGTACTGTCAAAAATGTACTACTCTCTACAATAGGCCCATAGCCTTGAATGTAAGTGCTCACTGAAGTAGTTTTTAAAGACTGTGAGATTTCTCACCTCAACTACTCTCCCAGGCAGTGCATTCCAGACTCCCAACGTAGTCTGGGTGAAAAGCTTTTTCCACAATTAGCTTCTTCCATAATTTGCTTTATTCTTTTTACATGTTGCTATTATTTATCAATTTTTACCTGTCCTACAGTGTCTGCTGTTTGGGGGTCCATACACTACGCCTACTAGTGTCTCTTTCCCTTGCTGTTATTTACTTCCATCCAAATGGACTGTACACCATTCCTGAAGAACTGGGAGGCTCTGTTCTGTGATCGGTCAATAAGTCCTCACAATCGGTCTGGTTCTTTAAGACTTCATTCTTTATTTCTTCATACGGCCGGGTACAGAGCATCTGAATACACAGAAGTTGTGTACTTCCGATTTCCTCTGAGGAGCTGCGCACATGGCTTAATGCAAAGACATTCTTATACTTTTCTTAAAGAAGGGTACAGGCCATGATCGCATTGTACATTCAAACAATTACCAATTAGTACAACATACTGCTGTACTTGACAGTTACTTAGTCCAGTGATATTTCCTGGGAACCAACTTTATTTTCCAACACCTCAGGCCACCCTGATCTCACTAACCGAGTCATTGCACCTGAGTCTGAAGGTCAGTTAGGTTGGCCAGTAATGTCTTATCTCGTTAAGTTATTTCTATGCTTTAAAAGGCGCATTGTCTGCTAATCTTTATTGAAGCAGACTGGTTAGTCACTTATGCAGCTATAGCAGAATTAGCAGTTAGTAACTTAAAAGCCATTTTGTCATGTTATTTGCATCGAGGAGCCATCTTGTTGCCATCGACATTCTTAGGAACAACCGCTGAAGAGATGTTCTTGACAACACCTAGTCACCTCAGCCTGTATTCAGGTTTTAGATCCTCATTCCGAGCCTAGATAGTCTTCAACAACTGTGCTCATTTCGTCTCTTATTAACAGTGATACCTCACCAACTTTTCCTTCCCTCCTTTCTCCCTGAAAAGTCAAATATCTCTGAATGTTAAGTTCCTAGTTCTGGTAGTCTCTGTAATGGTTACAAAATCATACTTGCGCTATTAATTCATCTGCCTAATTCTGAATGGTTTGTTCTTTGAGAGGCTTTTTTTTAACCACTTCTAGTCATCCTACCTTTGGTACTGTGATCCTGTTTGCACATTGCCTTTTGATTACTCTGTCTATTATTTTTGCATCTTACTGTCCCTTTTTATTGCCTTCCTTGTTTGCCTTCCTCTTGTTACCTTACTTAGGTTCCCATGTCCCTGCCATTTGAATTTCAATCCTCCTCAACTACACTAACAAATACTTGCCTGAGGAAATCATTCCTGATCCTGTCCAGTTTAAACTGGTCCCAACTTCCCTATAGTTGGTCCCAAAGTCTCAAGAATCTGAAACCCTCCACCTTGAGCCATCTTCTCAGCCAAGTATTCATCTGATATAGATCTTGCTATTCTACTCAGATTTGCACATGGCATTGGTACAAATCCTAAGTCCTATTTTTCAACCTGCTTTCTAACACTGTTTAACTTTTAGGACCTCACCCCTTTTTTTAAACTTATGCCATTGGTAATGATTGGCCTCGGATGCTGCCTGAACTGCTGTGCTTTTCCAGCACCACTAATTTAGAATCTGGCTTCCAGCATCTGCAGCCATTGTTTTTACCTAATGATGGGCACCATGCCATTAGCTGCTCCCCTATAACTGTTGCATTCCCACACTTTGTCCACCTCTCCTGCGTAGCAGAGTCAACTTGGTGCAACAGATTTGGTTGTTTCTGCTTTCCCCTGAGAGGCCATTCTAAACACAATCTAAAGTGGCCTGTCTGTTTTGTAGGGCAGTAGTCGTAGGAGTCCTTTTACTCTGCCTGATGGTCACCTGCTCCCTTTCTGCCTGTGGAGTCTTTGTCTGTGTGACCACCTCTCTGTTCTTGGTATGCACGATATTCTCAGCATCACAGATGTTTCATGGTGTTTCCAGCTGCTTCTCCAACTTCAAAACTCAGGCTTCCAGAAGCTGCAGCTGGAGACACTTCCTGTGCACATGCTGGAAATGTGACTGGCTTCCCATATAGAGCAAGAGGAACAAACTACTTCTTTCAGCTCTCTTGTCATGAGTTATCCCTTTGAAGGGCTCTTCAAACCAAATAATATCAATTACTTTAGGGCTCCTCTTCCCTTTGACCTCTTTAAAACAAACATAGCTGTTTGCAAGCTACATACCATAAAATAAGGACTTTACAAACTGTACGCAACAATGGTAGTATGAGTACTCACCGTCTGTACTCACCCCCTCAGCAGCTTCCATTTGTCCATGTCACTTTTCAATCCTGATGCTACCTGAGGAGCTCCAACTCTGGATTTAGTGAAGGCAGTGCTGTGGTGGTGCTTTGAAAGCTTTCCTGTTGCTTTGCTCAGCTACACCTTGCCAGATTCACTTGCCCTCTGACTTCTGTGCTCTGCGCTAGAAGAGTACCTGAAGATCGCGTTTCCCCCTTATACCCCAGATTCTTTTAAGACCTTTCTTTTACATTAAAGAGCAGAAAGATCTCAGATCAGGGAAAAGGAGGGACTGAATACCCTGCTCCCTCTTTCACCAAACTCCAGTTACACTGAAATGCAACAAAACAGCACCGTGGTGCAGATGTACAAAGGGACCTAGGTTTCCTTGTTAATACATCAATGAAAGCTAACCAGCAGGTGTACCAAGCTATTAGGAAGGTTAATGTAATGGTAGCCTTTGTTGAAAAAGGAAGAGCCTTCTTCAAGCCTGCACCACCATTCAATAAAATTGTCACTGACCAAATACTTGCCTAAAATCCACATTCCTGCTTAACCTTTCAGCCCTCTGTTAAAGAATATATCTACCTCTGCCTTAAAAATAGTTAAGGACTCCTCTTGCACCACTTTTACAGGCAGAGTTTTAAAGGCACACTTCCCCTGTGGAAGAAATAAAATTACCAAATCTCTGTTATAGGTGGATGTCTTGAATGTGCTTCCATGCCAATGTGCTGCCCTATGGATGTTAACTTCTATTTTCTGCATTGTACTTTGATGTGGCATCTTACACATACCTTGTGGAAATCCAAGTGCAGTGTATCCACTGGTTCCCCTTTATCCACAGAATGTTTTGCTCCTTCAGAGAGCTCCGTTAGATTAGATTGGTCCAACATGATTTCCCTTTTACAAACACATTGACTCTGTCTGATCATCTTGAACTTATCCAGATCTTCTGACATTTTCCCTTTCTTCAGGAATGAGGAAAGTGTGTCCAGCAGGCTAAGATAAAAGGTAGGGAGGAGGGACTTGGGGGAGGGGCGTTGGAAATGCGATAGATGGAAGGAGGTCAAAGTGAGGGTGATAGGCCAGAGTGGGGGTGGGGGCGGAGAGGTCAGGAAGAAGATTGCAGGTTAGGAAGGCGGTGCTGAGTTCGAGGGATTTCACTGAGACAAGGTGGAGGGAGAGGAAATGAGGAAACTGGAGAAATCTGAGTTCATCCCTTGTGGTTGGGGGCTTCCTACGCGGAAGATGAGGCGTTCTTCCTCCAACCGTCGTGTTGCTATGGTCTGGCGATGGAGGAGTCCAAGGACCTGCATGTCCTAGGTGGAGTGGGAGGGGGAGTTGAAGTGTTGAGCCAAAGGGTGGTTGGGTTGGTTGGTCCGGGTGTCCCAGAGGTGTTCTCTGAAATGCTCCACAAGTAGCCGGCCTGTCTCCTCAATATAGAGGAGGCCACATCGGGTGCAGAGGATGCAATAGATGGTGTGTGGAGGTGCAGGTGAATCTGTGGCGGATATGGAAGTTTCCTTTAGGGCCTTGGGGGGAGGTGTGGGCGCATGTCTTGCACCTCCTGCGGTTGCAGGGGAAGGTGCCGGGAGTGGAGATTGGGTTGGTGGGGAGTGTGGATCTGACGAGGGAGTCACGGAGGGAGTGGTCTTTACGGAATGCTGATAGGGGAGGGGAGGGAAATATATCCTTGGTGGTGGGGTCCGTTTGGAGGTGCCGGAAATGACGGCGGATGATGTGCTGTACATGGAGATTGGTGGGGTGGTAGGTGAGGACCAGTGGGGTTCTGTCCTCGTGGCGGTTGGAGGGGCGGGGCTCAAGGGCGGAGGAGCGGGAAGTGGAAGAGATGCGGTGGAGGGCATCGTCGACCACGTCGGGGGGGAAATTGCGGGGGAAACCAACCAACCCAACCACCCTTTGGCTCAACACTTCAACTCCCCCTCCCACTCCACCAAGGATATGCAGGTCTTTGGACTTCTCCATCGCCAGACCACAACAACACGACGGTTGGAGGAAGAGCGCCTCATCTTCCGCCTAGGAACCCTCCAACCACAAGAGATGAACTCGGATTTCACCAGTTTCCTCATTTCCCCTCCCTCCACCTTGTCTCAGTCAAATCCATCGAATTCAGCACCGCCTTCCTAACCTGCAACCTTCTTCCTGACCTCTCCGCCCCCACCCCAGTCTGACCTATCACCCTCACCTTGACCTCTTTCCACCTATCACATTTCCGACGCCCCTCCCCCAAGCCTGCTGGACAAACGTTCCTCATTCCCGAAGACTGGCTTATGCCTGAAACGTCGATTCTCCTGTTCCCTGGATGCTGCCTGACCTGCTGCGCTTTTCCAGCAACACATTTTCAGCTCTGATCTCCAGCATCTGCAGTCCTCACTTTCTCCTGTATTCTGAAGCCTACGCTAAAAATCTCAAGATTTAACATTTGATTCGCCAATATTCTTATTACAAATGTGTCGTTACAAGTCTTAATTGCATGAACTTTGAGTTTGATTTTTTAAAAAAATATAGCCAACCTTATGCCAGACGCCAGAATAAGGTATGCAGTTTTGTGATAAAAGCAAAATACTGTGGATGCTGGTAACCGGGAATAAAACCAGAAAGTGCTGGAAGCACACAGTAGAACTATATGCCATGGTGTTTGTGTTAAAACTGTCTCGTTCTAGCAAACACTAGAGGAAAATTTTTAATGAGTCAAGCATTCATGTGACTTACGACATAATAGCAATCTATTTAAAGCTCAGTACAAGTTTAGCAGTACAGAGTGTGTTAGACTGATAGAGCAAATATTTCATACAACCTCAAACCTAAAAGAAGCCAGGGTTTGGCGTCTTCTCAAATGACTTGTGATATAGCAATTTAAAGATTGCTTTACAATGGTATGTTCATGGAAACGTAGGAGCAGGCTATTCAGCCCTTCGAGCCTGCTGTGCCATTCATCACAATCATGGCTGATTATTCATCTCAATTACCAAATCCTGCTTTCTGCCCATAAACTTTGATTCCGTTCACCCCAAGTGCTACATCTAGCCGCCTCTTGAGTACTTTCAATGTTTTGGCATCAACTACATCCTGTGGTAATGAATTCTACAGGCACAGTGCTCTTTGGGTGAAGAAATGTCTCCTCATCTCCATCCTAAATGGTCCGTCCTGAATCTTCACTGTGAACCCTGGTTCTAGGCACACCCACCATCGGGACCATCTTCTCTGCATCTACCCTATCTCGACCTGTTCGAATTTTATAAGTCTCTGAGATTCCTTGCCTAACTTGTTTGAACCCCAGTGACAACAATCCTACCTAGTCTATCTCTCCTCATGCATCAGTCCCGCCATCCCCTGAATCAGCCTGGTAGACCTTTGCTTGACAGCGAGAGCATCCTTCCTTAGAAAAGGAGACCAAAATTACACACTATTCTATGTGTGGCCTCACCAAGGCCCTGTATAACTGCAACACATCCCTGCTCCTGTACTCAAAATTTCCTGCAATGAAGGCCAACATACCATTTGCCTTCTTTACCACCTGCACCTGCGCACCTACCTCAACTGGTGCATAAGGACACCCATGTCCCACTCCTCACACCCCTGTCCCAATTTACAGCCATTCTGGTAGTAATGTACTGCATTGTTTTTGCTTTGAAAGTGAATCACCTCACATTTCAGAAATTCGAGGAGCTGAGATGGAAACTTCGAGCTAAAACAAAGAGTTGATATCTTGTTTGTTACCTGTACCATGTGCTGGCGAGGAACAGGGAGAGCAAGCTGCAGGGATGGTGCAGGAGGGAGGGATTCAGATACCTGGATAATGGGGGCTCATTCTGGGTAGATGGGACCTCTACAAACGGGATGGACTACATCTGAACCAATATCCTGGTGGGGTCTTTGCTAATGCTCTTCGGGAGGGTTTAAACTAATTCAGGGGAATGGGAACCTGAATTGCAGCTTCAATGTACAGGAGGTTGAGTGTAGCAAGGTCATTAATAAAGGTTTTAAGGTTGCAAGAGTGTATTGGCAGGCAGGAAGGTGGTTTGCAGTGTCTACTTCAACAGCAGGAGTATCTGGAATAAGGTGGGTAAACTTGCAGCATGTATTGGTACCTGGGACTTCGATGTTATGGCCATTTCAGAGACATGGATAGAACAGGGACAGGAATGATTGTTGCAGGTTCCAGGATTTAGATGGTTCAGTAAGAACAGAGAAGGTGGTAAAAGAGGGGGAGGTGTGGCATTGTTAGTCAAGGACAGTATTTCGGTGGTAGAAAGGATGGTTTGACGACTCATCTGTTGAGGTAGTATGGGCTAAGATTAGAAACAGGGAAGAAGAGATCACTCAGTTTTTATAGGCGTCTGAATAGTTCCAGTGGAAAGGATTGCAAAGATGATCCTCGATAGAAGTGAGTGACAGGGTAGTTATTATGGGGGACTTTAACTTTCCAAGTATTGACTGGAAATACTATAGTTGGGTCAGTTTTTGTCAAATGTGTGCAGGAAGGTTTCTTGACGACAGTATGTAGACTGGTCAACAAGAGGCGAGACCGCACTGGATTTGGTACTGGGTAATGAACCAGGCAGGTCAGGTGTTAGATTTGGAGGTAGGTGAGCAGTTTGGTGATAGTGATCACAATTTGGTTATTTTTACTTCAACGATGCAAAGGCACAGATATGTAGCACAGGGCAAGAGTTATAGCTGGGGGAAAGGCAATTATGATGTGATTCAGCAAGATTTAGGACAAACAGGATGGGGAAGAAAACTGCAGGGGATATGCATAATTGAAATGTGGAGCTTGTTCAAGGTTCAGCTACTACATGTCCATGATAAGTATGTACCTGTCAGGCAGGGAGGAAGTGGTCGAATGAAGGAACCGTGATTTACTAAAGAAGTTGGGCGGCACGGTGGTACAGTGGTTAGCACTACTGCCTCACAGCGCCAGAGACCCGGGTTCAATTCCCGCCTGAGGCGACTGACTGTGTGGAGTTTGCACGTTCTCCCCGTGTCTGCGTGGGTTTCCTCCGGGTACTCCGGTTTCCTCCCACAAGTCCAAAAATGTGCAGGTCAGGTGAATTGGCCATGCTCAATTGCCCGTAGTGTTAGGTAAGGGGTAAATGTAGGGGTATGGGTGGGTTGCGCTTCGGCGGGCGGTATGGACTTGTTGGGCCGAAGGGCCTGTTTCCACACTGTAAGTAATCTAATCTAAAAAAAAAAGTTGAATCTCTTGTCAAGAGGAAGAAGGAGGCTATGTGAGGATGAGATGTAAAGGATCACTTAGGGTGCTTGAGAGTCACAAGTTAGCCAGGAAGGACCTAAAAAGAGAGCTGAGAAGAGCCAGGAGAGAACATGAGAAGTCTTTGGCAGGTAGGAACAGCGCAGCAGGTCAGGCTGCATCCAGGGAACAAGAGAATCGAGGGTTTCGGGTATAAGCCCTTCTTCAGGCCAATCAAGGACAGAGGTGGGAAGTTGTGCGTGGAGTCACAGTCGATAAGGGAAATGCCAAATGAATATTCGTCAGTATTCACACTGGAAAAAGACAATGCTGTCAGGAGAATACTGAGATAGTCTATTAGACTAGATGTGATTAAGGTTCATATGGGAGAGGTGTTAGCAATTCTGGAAAGTGTAGAAATAGCTAAGTCCCCTGGGCTGGATGGGGTATATCCTAGGATTCTCTGGGAAGCTAGGGAGGGTATTGCAGAGCCTTTGGTTTTGATCTTTATGTTGTCATTGTCGACAGGAATAGTTCCAGAAGACTGGAGGATGGCAAGTGTCCCCTTGTTCTGTTAATTCCTCATCCCTTAGTGGCCAGATCTGGTGTGAATTGTATTTTTTTATTAACTGCAGGGAGCAGTCAGCATTCCAACTATAATGTTCTTATTGATTTCTGAATAGGGAATGAAATCAATGTAAATCATCCCTGAATGGCAAGGGATGGGAATGTAAACCTCCCACATTGCACCCATAAGACAATGACACACCACCCTACCCCCAGAGCATTCAATTTCTTGCAGGTCAGCAGAGCAAATTAACTCTCTTTAATATCACAGTTAAGAAGTGGAGTAGAGACAACCCTGGTAATTATAGACCAGGAGCCTTACTTTGGCTGTGGGTAAAGTGTTGGAAAGGATTATAAGAGCTAGGAATAATTTGATTAGAGATAGCCAACATGGTTTTGTGAAGGGTAGGTAGTGTCTCACAAACCTTAGAGTTCTTTGGGAAGGTGACTAAACAGGTGGATGTGGTGTATATGGATTTCAGTAAGACATTTGACCAGGTTCCCTATGGTAGGCTATTGCAGAAAGTATGGGGGCATGGGATTGAGGGCGATTTAGCGGTTTGGATCAGAGATTGCCTCACTGAAAGAAGACAGAGGGTGGTGGTTGATGGAAATATTCATCCTGGAGTTTAGTTACTAGTGTGTACTACAAGGATCTATTTTGGGGCCACTGCTGTTTGTCACTTTTATAAATGACCTGGTTGAGCATGTAGAAGGATGGCTTAGTGCATGTGTGGATGCCACTAAGGTCGGTGGAGTTGTGGATTGTGCTGAAGGATGTTGCAGGTTACAGAGGGACATAGATGAGCTGCAGAGCTGGGCTGAGAGGTGGCAAATGGAGTTTAATGCAGAAAAGAATGAGGTGAATTACTTTGGAAAAAGTAACAGTACGGGGCTAATGGTAAAATTCTTGGTAGTGTGGATGAGCAGAGAGGTCTCGTTATCCATGTGCATAGATCCCTGAAAGTTGTCACCCAGGTTGATAGGGTTGTTGCGAATGTCTGTAGTGTGTTCGTTTTTATTGGTAGAGGGATGAGTTTCTGAGCCATGAGGTCATGTTGTAGCTGTACAAAACTCTGGTGTGACTGCACTTGGAGTATTGCGTACAGTTCTGGTTGCTGCATTACCGGAGGATGTGAAAGCATCAGAAAGTATGTAGAGGAGATTTACCAGGATGTTGCCTGGTATGGAGGGAAGGTCTTTTGATGAAAGGCTGAGGGACTTAGGGCTGTTTTTGTTAGAACAAGGTTGAGAGGTGACTTAATAAGGACGTAAAGACGATTAGAGGGTTACATAGAGTGGGCAGTGAGAGCTTATTTCCTCGGATGGTGATGGTTAGCACGAAGGGGCATAGCTTCAAATTGAGGGATGATAGATATAGGACAGATATCAGAGGTAGTTTTGTTACTCAGTAGTAAGGGCATGGAGAACACTGCCCGCACAGTAGTAGACTGCCAACTTTAAAGGTATTTAAATGGTCATTGGATAAACATATGGATGATAATGGAATAGTGTAAGTTTGGGCTTTGGATTGGTTCCACAGGTCGGCGCAACATCGAGGGCTGAAGGGCCTGTACTGTGTTTTTATGTTCTATTTATCCAAATTATACTGCATCTGATTTGTCCATTCACCCAACTGGTCCAGATCATGCTGAAGGATCTCTGCATCCTTGTCGCAGTTCACCCTCTCACCCAAATTGGTATCATGTACAAACTTTGAGATGTTACATTTGTTCCCTCATCCAAATTATTAATATACATTGTGAATAGCACTGATCTCTGTGGCATTCCACTAGTTACTGCCTGTCAATTTGAAAACGACCCATTAATTCCTACTCTTTGTTTCCTCCCTGCCAACTGGTTTTCTATCCATCTCCATACACTTTCCCTGATCCCAAGAGCTTTAATCTTGCATGATAATCTCTCACGCAGGAATCTTTGTCTTAGAATCTGGAGTAGTCACTATTTTAGCATTAAAATGCCTTTTTCAACTGCTGTGATTTTTGAGGTGTGTGGAATTGGTGTGTAGCATGTTTTGGGATGATGTCGAGGGCACTTGTGTTGAAGGCTGCATCGTTGAGGAGGTGCTCTAAGCACTCTGGTTGACTGCCTCAGTCTTTAAAAAGACTGTTTTGGTTCAATGGAGTTAGTCCTTGAGTATGTGGCCTATAGATGCCTTTTTTATGTTGAAGAAACTCCACCGTTCGTGGTTGTCAGCAAGGTGCTGAGTCTCTTGTGCTATTTCCATACTCTCTAGGTCACTAGTCCTTTGCTGCATCTTGGCCTTCAGTTCCCTGTAGGCTTGTTTCCTCTCACTCTAGCTTTGGCACTGCCATTTCATAAATGCTTTACATTTGTGTTTGGGAGAACCTGAATCTCCTTGTTATTGTTGAACCAGTCTGTGTTTTCTGGTTGACAGGTTGCGTGTCTGTGGGAGCTGACTCTGGTGACTTTTCGGGTGGACCAGACATTGTAAGCACTCTGCAGCCTTGGCACATTGGTCATCACCAGGTTTGGTCTGAGGTACCACCTGAGTAGCTCAGTCTTCCCAGAGTCTTTGTACAGTGGTTTTCCTGCCTCAGGAGAATTGGTGTTGAGCCAGCTGAAAGACAGTATGGCGTACGATACCGACAGAGTCTCTGCTGAATATGGTAAAGAGACTCTTGGTGCAAAGCCGTGACCTTTTTGCCTCTGTCAGGACGAATAACATCATGCTAGTGATCTCAGAGCCATAATTGTAGCCATCTTCAAGAATGGAGAGCAGTCCAATTGTGGTAATGAGATTTCCTATCATCTGTAATGGGAAAGGCCGCCTTGGCCACCACCCGCCAGTGCTCAGTGCAGCTGGCGCAATGGACATGATGGGCAGTGTGCAACAAATCCAAGAAAATGGCTCTCTCACGGTCTCATACCTTCCCTTTGATTGTCTGAGGGTTTGTGGAACATCCTCAAGTTTATAATTCATCACCATTCTCTACCTGCTTCACGACAAGCAAGTCATGACCCTTGTCAGTGGATCCATCACCAACCCAGTTTGAGCAGGAACTGGGGTCAAACAGGGTTGCTTCGTCATACCAGCGTTCTTCTCAATTGTGTTTGTTAGAACATTCCACCCCATCCCCATGATCCGCCCCAACGGAGTGGAACTAAACTGCAGGACAAGGAAGAAACTGTTCAGCCTTTGTCTCCAGACCAACCCAACGTCTCTTATTGAGCATTGGTATGCAGATGATGCCTACCTGTGTGCACGACTATAAGCCATTGTCAGTGCATTCACTGACACACCTGAGAGAGTGGGCCTCCGACTAAACAACTAGAAAACAGATTCTCTACCAAGCTGCACATCTCACACAACACTGCCCTTGGGCTATCAGAATCCATGGTGAGCCTCTGGTAACATGGGTCATTTCCTAAAGCATGGGAGCCTCTTCTCAATGCTTCACAATGTGATCCAACATGTAGGAGAAAGTGAGGACTATAGATGCTGGAAATCAGACAGGAGCACTCCGATAAATGCAGGGGGGGAGGAGGTGAGGGTGAGGTAGATGCAGGTGGGGGTTGATGGTCATAGGTCGGAGGGGTGGATGGAGCAGATAGGTGGGAGGGAAGATGGACAGGTAGGATCCAACATGTACTTTAATACACCAGTGCAGCCTTTGGACAGCTAAGGAACAATGTCTGAGATGTCAAAAAAGTACCAGGCTCATGATCTACAGAGCAACTGTGGTGCCCACCATCCTGTATGCATGAGGAACATGGACAACAAACATCTCAAGTGCTTGAAGAATTATCATCAGTGGTGCCTTCACAAAATCTTGTACATCCATTGGCAGGGTAGGCATATCAATGTCAGCGTAGTCTCCCTGGCTAATACCCTCAGTCCTCCGTTTTCCCCCTTCATTCGAAACAAAACAGAGGCAGTATAGTTTTACCCCCTCCATTTTTATTCTGGGCCTTGGAGGGGGAGAGAGAGCGCGATCACCCATGTGCACAGAGACATGAGTTGATAGGGCTGTTAAAGCATATGGTGTGTTGGCTTTCATTAGCAGGGGTATTGAGTTTAAGAGCTGTGATGTCATTCAGCTCTATAGAGCCCTGGTTAGACCACACTTGGAATATTGTGTTCAGTTCTGGTCATCTCATTACAGGAAGGATGTGGAGATTTATCAGGATGTTGCCTGGACTGGAGGACATGTCGTGTGAAGGAAGGATGAGGGAGCTAGGGCTTTTCTCGTTGGAGTGAAGAAGGATGAGAGGTGACTCGATAGAAGTGTACAAGATGATGAGCAGCGTAGATAGGGGATAGCCAGAGATTTTTTCCCAGGATGGAAATGTCTATCACGAGGAGGCATAATTTTAAGGTGATTAGAGGAAGTCTTAGGGGAGATGTCAGAGGTTGGTTCATGGTGAGTGTGTGGAATGCACTGCAAGTAGTGGTAGTAGAGTCACATATTTAGGGTCATTTAAGTGACCCTTCGATAGGCACATGGGTGAGGGCATGTAGGTTAGTTTCTCCTTTTAGAGTAGGATAAAATGTGAGTACAACATCGAGGGCTCAAGCTGAAAATGTGTTGCTGGAAAAGCGCAGCAGGTCAGGCAGTATCCAAGGAACAGGAGAATTGACGTTTCGGGCATAAGCCCTTCTTCAGGAATTTTCAGTTCTGATCTCCAGCATCTGCAGTCCTCACTTTCTCATAGAGGGCTGAAGAGCTTGTTCTGTGTTGTACTGTTCTATGTTCTAAAATATGCCACCCACCTGCCTCACCAAACATTAATGACCTTACTCTGGCAGAACCTGCAGCCCCAGGATCAGACTATTTCACCATCACAGACCCCACCACCCTCTGTTGGAAGCAAGTATTCCTTGAGCCTGAGGGGCTGTCAAAAGAAGAAGAGTCACTACTTAGAGACTGTTAATAAAGTTTGAAGGAATATCTAATTGGATAGACTATTTGTTATGCATTGTCCAAGGGCGACTATTAATTATTCAAATATCTATAGGAATTTGATTTTTAAATGAACAATTATCCAAAAACATTTTGTAGTAACATTATTTTTTAATGTGACAGCATTAGTTTAAATCTCTCTTCTATGCCAGTTTATTTCTGACATCTCCGATCCATCCCATTCCCTTCCCCCATCTCATCAGCTCCAATTTCATACCATCCCAGGTCATGCCCATGGTATCTTCATTCCCACCAATCAAAGTAAGCTATTTTTGTGGACACCCTCCTACTTTGTTTTTCCACCAACACCTCCCCAGTTGCTCCCACTAGAGGGAAACCTTCAGTTTGAGAATACATCTAGGGATGTATTTTGGGACTTCTTTTTGAGAAGAGGACAAAGAGGAGAGGCTTCACTCAAAAAAAACTCAAGTTGCGTTGAAACCATCGGCAATTGGAGCAGGAATAAGCCATTCGGTCTTTTGATACTGCTGATCATCCAACTCAGTACCCTGTTTCTGCTTTTTCCCCATACCCTTTGCTCCCTTTCGCTAAATATAACCATTCAATGTTCTCCATGATAGCAAATTTCAAAAGTTCACCACTCTGCCTGAAGAAATTTCTCCTCACTTCAATCTTAAATAGCCTACCCTGTGATCTCTAGTTCTGAACTCTCTGGTCATGACAAACATCCATTCTGCATTTACTAAATGAGAGGATTTGAGGAGACTTTGTGAAGGGGAAAATAGTGAGAACTATGTGGACACAGTGAGAGAGTAAAGTGAAGAGAACCCAAGAAACAGGATCAAGGTTTGACCAAATGCTGAAGAAACTAGTCTTGCAGCACCTGTGCAGAGAGAAACCGTTGTTTTCTCGTTGTTTTAAGCAGGTGTGAAGTGGATCTTCCAGGAGTGATGCAGCTGGCCCAACTCCGTTTCAAACAAAACAATTTATTTACACATGAACAAAAAAGAGAATATAGAATAACATGATTTATCTGAAAATGCAATTGGCTATTGCAACTTGATGGTGCTGTTCTAAATACTTGCAGCATCCCCGTAAACACCACCTTGGCAAAGAAAAGGTAAATTCAAACACAGTTTCTTTCAGGAGAGAAATTGCAGAGAGAGAGACAGAGATCAGCGTGGAGCTGTTTCTTTGGGTCCAGCAGCTTCTCTGGATTCCCAATTCAAACCAAACTTAACCAAACGCTGAACTGGGAGAAGTGGCCACACCCCTTTCTTGTACAAAAAAAACTTAAGCCTTTTTTTTGAGTAGATATTTCCAGACATATTGGAACCTCTGCCTTTACAAACCCTCTGGGAAAGAAAAACAAGGACAGAAAAACCTTGTTAAAGGAGCAGCAGTGTCACACAGTAAACATTGAAGAAGAGTCATACAAGACTTAACGCTAGCTGTCTTTTCTCCAAATACTGCTGGGCGGCACGGTGGCACAGTGGTTAGCACTACTGCCTCACAGCGCCAGAGACCCGGGTTCAATTCCCGCCTCAGGCGACTGGCTGTGTGGAGTTTGCACATTCTCCCCATGTCTGCGTGGGTTTCCTCCGGGTGCTCCGGTTTCCTCCCGCAGTCCAAAGATGTGCAGGTAAGGTGAATTGGCCATGCTAAATTGTCCGTAGTGTTAGGTAAGGGGTAAATGTAGGGGTATGAGTGGTTTGAGCTTCGGCGGGTTGGTGTGGACTTGTTGGGCCGAAGGGCCTGTTTCCACACTGTAAAGTAATCTAATCTACTGTGCTTGTCCAGCATTTCCTGTTTGTTTTGGAGTCCTACTATCTGCAGTATTTTGTTTTTTTTTCATGATTAGACTGTTTACTCCTTTAAGTCTACTTCACCAGTAACTGGAATTATGACTGATCTTTCTACTTCACCATTTCCTGCACTGTCCCATTATCTCAATGTTTTTGATCTGTTTGCAGAATCAAAGTATAAGTTAAAGTACATATAATTCACCATTTATTTCTGTGCAAGCTGAATGAACTGACTCCCTCATGTTAATCCAACTTTTCATAACCTTGCAGGGTTCAGAGTTGCCTCCTACCAATCGTAAATCTGTGCTCCCTTGTCATTGACCGGTTTGCTCGGGAAAACGTGTTCCCATTCGACTTTAACCAAGCCTGTAATTATTTTGAAAACCTATATTAGTCACCCTTTTTCATGAAAGTAGCTTTTGCTTATCCAATCTTGCCTGTTACCTTCAATTATCAAACCTGGCAGCCTTCTTGTAATTGTTTCTATACTCACTCACAAGCAATTATGTCCTTCCTATGTTGTGATCAGAACAATGCCCAAAATACCAACAGTTTTCTATAGTTGCAATATTGCATCTCTGTTTTTGTATTCAACAGCCCACCCAATGGTACAAACTGTTCTATATACTCCCTTTACCATGTTATATACCTATTGTTGTGCCTCACCTGAGGTAGCATTGAAAATTATTCACCTCTACTCCTGTATTCAGTACAGAAGTTAAAAATTTAAAAAATGCAGAATTCTACTATTTACCTGTTTTTTTTTAGACCCAGTTTGTCAGCGCAGACTAGGTTACTGTGGATTCTAGCTATATCTGAGCAATCATGAGCACTTGGCATATAACTCTCTATTTAGTTAACACTCTTAATCCCCTTAAAGTCAGTCCCTACGCATGCATACAAAGAAAAAGATCGTTGATGTGGGCTATGGGAAAGACTGGGATTGTGGTTCAGTGGTCTCTTTACAAGTGGTGCTGCGATTGCCCTTTTCGGCTTGTTGATATGTGCTGCTCCTTGATTCTCCTCCTCTCACTTTGAAATAACTCTGCAGAACGCTGGTATCCCATTACCAGGCCACTCTATTTACATGATTTGGAGATGTCGGTGTTGGACTGGGGTGTACAAAGTTAAAAATCACAACACCAGGTTATAGTCCAACAGGTTTTTTTTATAGATATTTTTATTGGAGATTTAACATTTTTACAAGTTTACAAAAATAAACAAAACTCTCAAATACAAACATTGATATACAATTAAATCAAATATACAATAGCCAAAATTTAACAAAAGAAAAAATACCGAAAAAGAAAAAAAAAACAAAACTCAACTGTCTACTAATCTAACCTATAACTAACCAGAGTGTATATTTAAGTCTCTTACATGCTCGGAATGTGTTAACATCAAATGTAATAAAACCCGTATTCGTGCGGGATTTCTCTCCTAAGGGGCCCCGGACCAGCCAGGTTTGTAATCTCAATTAAATAAAAGCCCTTGTTAGGATAGCCGAAATATCTGTATTCATATAATTCAAGAAGGGCTGCCATATTTTATAAAATAATTCGGTCTTTCGGTGCATCATATTTGTAAGGAAGTCAAGGGGAATACATTCCATGATTAATCTGTGCCAATTTGAAGGTCCAGGGGGGCCCTCAGCCACCCAGTTCACCAAAATATTTTTCCTTGCACAGAAAGAGAGAATAGAAAATAGTCTCTTCCCGTACATGTCCAGGAAGGGAAAGTTCGAAAAGCCCAAAGGAGAGATAGAGGGTCCACTTTAATTTTGGTTCCTAAAATTTCTGTCAGGGCGCTTGCTACTTTAGTCCAATATCTACAGATCTTATGACAGGTCCATAGGCAATGTATAAGAGTGTCCACCTCTATTTTACATTTGGGACACGTTGGAGATGCTCCTGCCTTAAATTTTGCCAATTGAACCGGTGCTATATGGGCCCTATGAAGTATCTTCAGCTGGATAGCCTGGGTTCTGTTACAGATAGTAATTCTTCTAGTGTTTTCCCAAATATCATTCCACGTTTCTATAGAGATGTCTAGTCCCAAATCCTGATGCCATGTTTTAAGCAGATTATCCATATCTCCCGATATTTCATCATGTAATAAATGATAAATAGTACTGACGGAAGATACCCCCTCTGGTCGTAGGACACTACATTCTCTATCTGATTTATAAAGACTATCTAATAACGTAGTCGTCTTCTGTATTTAGTCTCGAATTTGGAAGTATCGAAAGAGGTCTCCATTATGTAATCCGAATTTCTGACACAGCTGTTCAAAAGACATCAGGACCCCATCTTTAAATAGGTCCCCTAGACATGAGATACCCCTGGATCACCAGAGTTTAAAAGTGGCATCTGTAAACCCCGGTTGGAATCCCCATGCTCCCATTATTGGTGCATAGGGGGATGTTTTATGTGAATTGCCCTCATTTTGCCGCATTATATTCCAAGCCTTAATTGTGTTTAGTATTACAAGGTTTTTACAGTGATCTGTAATGATTTTCCTCTTGTCTGAAAATAAAAGGTTAATAAGTGGGTATTTTACTTGAGGCCTCGATGTCCAACCAGATTGGGTCTTGTCGGATTCACAATCAATCAGCTATGTAACTTAATAGGGAACTTAACTGATATTTCCTAAAGTCTGGGAAGTCCAATCCTCCACTTGCCTGTGGAAGCTGTAACTTCTTCAGCTTAATGAGGGGCCGTCTATGATTCCAGATAAAGGAACCCAGCCAGCCGTATAATTTACGTAGAGCCAGCCTCGGCAGCATCACCGGAAGCATTCTCATAGGATATATGAGACGGGCAGGACATTCATTTTAATTAGTGCTATTCTACCCAACCAGGAAATTGGAAGGTCTCCCCATTGCTGGTGGTCCTGCCTTAACCTTTCCAGTAAATGCACAAAATTAGCCTTATACAACTGACCAAATACTGGAGTAATAAAAATGCCTAAATATAAGAAGCCCTCCAGGGACCAACGAAAGGGAAAAAGGGATCCGTCCACTAAGTGGGGTATCATAGCAAGGCCACCCATTGGCATAGCCTCCGATTTTGACAAATTAATTTTATAGCCTGAGAATTTGGTCTCCAAATTTGAGAAAAGACATTCTGGCTATTGAGGGAGTGCAGCGTAGGTTCATGAGGTCAATTCCTGGAATGGCAGGATTACCTTACACCGAAAGACTGAAGCGACTGGGCTTGTATACCCTTGAGTTTCGAAGATTGAGAGGGGATCTGATTGAGACGTATAAAATTATGAAAGGATTGGACACTCTGGCAGTAGGAAACATATTTCCACTGATGGGTGAGTGCCAAACCAGAGGACACAGCTTAAAAATACGGGGTAGACCATTTAGGACAGAGCTCAGGAGAAACTTCTTCACCCAGAGAGTGGTGGCTGTGTGGAATGCTCTGCCCCAGAGGGCAGTGGAGGCCCACTCTCTGGATTCATTTAAGAAAGAGTTGGATGGAGCTCTCAAAGATAGTGGAATCAAGGGTTATGGAGATAAGGCAGGAACAGGATACTGATTAGGAATGATCAGCCATGATCATATTGAATGGCAGTGCAAGCTCGAAGGGCTGAATGGCCTACTCCTGCACCTATTGTCTATTGAATGCGCTAAATGTATTAATAACTTGGATTAGGCGAGGTACGGACATCTGAGGATTACTGAGGAATAGAAGAACATCATCTGCATAAAGGATAATTTTATGTTTACCTGTACCAATCCTCGGGGCCGTTATATTAGGATCAGCTCGTATAGCTTCTGCTAGTGGTTCAATTATTAGCGTAAATAACAATGGCGACAGCCCCTACCCACACTGAAGCTATCCGAATCTAATTCATTGGTAACCACAACTGCTTTGGGATCATTATACAATGTTGAGACCCATTTGGTAAACACCTGTCCAACGCCAAACCTTTCCAATGTGTAAAACAAATATGACCATTCAACCCTATCAAATGCCTTTTCCGCATCTAATGAAACTACTACTCCTGGTATCTTTCCCTGATGACAGGCTTGAATCATATTCAAAACCCTTCTAATATTATTGGATGATCTATGGCCCTTAATAAACCCCGTCTGATCCTCCTTTATAATATGTGGCAGTACTCTTTCCAGTCTCAATGCTAACGTTTTAGAAAGGATTTTAAAATCTACATTTAGCAAGGATATTGGTCTGTATGATGTACAATCTTCTGGATCCTTTCCTTTTTTTAAAGATGAGAGATATTTGCCTCTTTCAGCGAAGGCGGGAGACAACCCTGACTATATGCATAGTTATACATGTCCAAAAGTGGACCAGCAAATATTTCTGTAAATTCTTTATAGAATTCAGCTTGAAAACCATCTGGGCCCGGTGCCTTACCTCTCTGAAGTTGCCTAATTGCATCAAGTATTTCTTGGACTGTTAGAGGAGCATTTAGGACCGATACCTGTTCCGGAGTTAGGCCCAGAAAGGTCAAATTTTTAAAAAATGACTGCATCCTCCTAGTCCTGTCTTCACAATCCTGCGATTTATATAACTCAGAATAAAATTCTCTAAAAATCGCATTAATCTTTTTATGATAATGAGTCAAAATACCCATACTTTCCTTGATAGACGTAATAGTCTGAGGGGCCTTTTTTTCTTTGCAAGAAATACTAAGTATCTACCCGGTTTGTCGCCATATTCATATAACCTTTGTTTTGCAAATAATATTTCCCTCTTAGCCGTTTGAGTAAGCGTTGTGTTTAGAGCTGTCCTAAGAGCGGTAATCCTTTGCAATTTAATAATAGGTCTATCAGTGTATGCTGTTTCAGCTGCTTTTAAGCGTGCTTTGAGCAGACGCTGTTGTTCTCCCTTCAATTTTTTCTGGGTCACTGAGTAGGAGATGATCAAACCTCGCATGTAAGCTTTGATGGTCTCCCACATCATTGATGCGCTGCTAGCCGTACCTGAATTAATTTCTAAAAAAGTTTTAGGTTCTTGAGAGAAGTACTTTACAAATTTACTATCTTTCATTAGGAAGGGGTCCATACGCCAATGCAGAGGGGATGTCCCATTGTTCCTCACCTTAGTTTCCATATATACAGCAGCATGGTCGGAAATTACTACCTATTATAGGATGCTATGGAATTTTAAAAAATCGAGGGGGCAAAAAACACATAAATTCTGGTATGACATTTATGTGGATTGGAGTAGAAAGAAAAATCTCTGCCCTGTGGATGAAGACATCGCCGTACATCTACTAATCCTAATTCTTTGTTCAGATCCACCAATTGTCTAGATCTGGGAGATACTCCTGCAGTACTCTTGGGAATTCTATCTATTTCCGGATCCATAATACAATTAAAGTCTCCCCCTATAATTGTACGACGGGCACCAAAAGCCATCAATTTCGAAAAGGCTTCCATTATAAATTTAAAGGGGTGTGCCGGGGGGCAGTACAAAGTTAAAATCCCATATTCCTCTCCACTTATAAGGGTTTTAATCAAAATATATCGTCCAGATTCGTCTTTTATCTGATTTAGGATTTTGAAAGGGAAATTCTTCCGAACAAGAATAACAACTCCCCTGCTTTTTGAGCTAAAAAGAAAAAAAGGTCTGATCAAATCTACCCTGTCGTAATTTCAAGTGTTCTTTATTCGACAGGTGTGTCTCCTGTAGGAGAGCTATATCAACTCTTTCTTTCTTAAGATTTGATAATATTTTCTTCCTTTTGACTGGCGAATTACTCCCCTTGACGTTCCAGGTGCACCACTTAACCGACTGATCAACCATAATCATCCGGGCAAATCCGAGACCCCTCGGGAGGGAAAACCTTATCTAGAACATCCCGAGCATAGAGCATATAAAATTTACAAAAATAAAGGGTCTCTAATACACTCACAACAGTATACTAAAAAACTATTTCTAAATAAAAAAAAATATAAAACATATTTAAGTGGAGATTTTCCCCCTTGTTCCCAGGGGGTGTCACTTCCTTTCCAAAAGTCGATCATATCCTCTCCCAACCAATGCCCCACCCTTGACCCAGGCGGTCCTCAATAAAATGAGGAGAATTCAGATATAATACAAAGCTAGAGTTAACAGTGCGCACCCTACCCCCACCCATACTAACACCTGGATATATTTGGTAATGTTAATACCATATATAAACATATAACTATAAAATTACAACCTCAACAAATAATAATTAAATATAATAATACAAAGTAACAAGGGAAAAACAACCCCGCTCCTAAAGACAGAGGTAAAATAGAATAAGGTAACCACCTACCCCCACCAACATTAACCAACCCCCCCCCCCCCCCCGGCTTATACATATACATACTCACATATATACATAATAAAAGAAAACAACCCCAAGGGGGGGGGGGGGAAGAAAATCAAATCCCTCTCCCCACCCCCATGATAGTATTAAACAGTAAGGTAAGAAAAAAGAAAAAAAGGGGGGGGAATATAAACCAAAGCGGGGGGGGGGGGGGGAAAGGCAAACCAACATCCATTATCTCTCTCAATTTATCAAAGAGAGTCCAAGAATTCCTTAGCCTTTTCTGGCGATCTGAAGTTATACACAGATCCTTCATGGTTAAAGCATAGCGTCGCTGGGTAGCGTAAGGAGTACTGAATATTTAAGTCCCTAAAACGCTTCTTCGCCTCGTCGAATGCCTTCCTCTTTCGGACCAGAGCTGGGGAAAAGTCATGGAATAACATAATCTTGGATCCTTTATAGATCATAGCTTGGGGGTCTTTTCCAAGATTTCTAGAAGCTTCTAGGAGTATCTGCCTCTCCTTATAGCTCTGCAGCCGGAACAGGACCGGGCGTGGGCGCTAGTTCGAGCCGGGCCCGCGTATTGCGACCCGGTAGGCCCATTCCACCCTTACCTGGCCTGATCCAGCTTCCAGATTTAAAAGCTGTGGCAGCCACTTCTCAAGGAATGCTGTAAGCTGGCCTTCCTCTTCCCAATTGGGAAGGCCCAGCAAACAAATATTTTTTCGACGACCTCTATTATCGAGGTCGTCAATGTAATTCTCTGTTTGAGAGTCCGGACCCGATCCACGGCCGATTGAGCTGTAGTTTCGGAGGTCGCGGCCTTTAGCTCCAACCCTCCAACTCAGCGCTCGATTTCCTGGATGTCTCGGTCGTGCTTCTGCAGCGCGGCCGAGAGTGAGTCCCATCGATTTTGTGATTCTTCGATAAAAGCGTCGATCTTCGCATCCAGTTTGGAGATCATTTCCACAAGGCTTGTCACTGTAGGTAAGTCCCCGGGGCGGCTGTGGACACCTCAGCTGCAGCTGGAGAGGGTGGGGGAGGGGTTCCTGCTTGTTGAGAGGTGCGGGCTCCCTTCCCTTTGGTCATTTTTACTAAATATTAGATTGTTTAAATGTAATACAAAGCAACTAATTAAATTAAACAGCTATTATGAATGATTTGGTGAGTGTGGTGGGGGTGGGTGACCCACTTTACCCAAGTCTTGGGAGGAGCACTTGCTAGGTCGCCACCATCTTGAACACCCCCGTCCAACAGGTTTAATTGGAAGCACACTAGCTTTCGGAGCGATGCTCCTTCATCAGGTGATAGTGGAGGGCTCAATCCTAACAGAATTTATAGCAAAAATTTACAGTGTGATGTAACTGAAATTATACATTGAAAAATTGATTGTCTGTTAAGCCTTTCATCTGTTAGAAACAGTGATAGTTTCACTTCTTTCATGTGTAAATCACAAAACCTTTTTTTAAAAGGGTCGCATTCTCAGGTTAGCTGTTAACAATGGGTAATAGCTAGACAATATGTTGAAGGTGTTAGCCCCCTGTGTTCTCTGTCTATGCCATGATGTTTAGATTGACTTTAATCTAAAAAGTGAGATAACAGAGTTTTACATAAATTCATGCAGTTTTTGAGCAAAGTACAATGTAACCCTGCAAGTACAAATTCACCCCACAAAATATGTGTGCATCTGTGTGTCTGTCTGGGTTGAGGGTTGTGAGTGTGAAAAAGTGTATGTGTGTAGTGAGTGCAGAGTGTCTTAAGTCTGTGAGGGGGTGCATGTGAGGGTGTGTGGGTGTCTGTGTGCACGTCTGTGTATATGTGTGTATGTGTGTGTGTATAGGAGTGCCTGTGTGTGTGTGTGCGCGCGTGTAGGAGTATCTGTGTGTATGTATAGTGCAATGGTGGTCACCCGTAATGTGACATGAATCCAAGGTCCTGGTTGAGGCCCACCCTATGGGTACCAAACTTAGCTATCAGCCTCTGCTCGGCCACTTTTCTCTGCTGCCTGTCCCAAATTCCACCTTGGAGGATGGTCACCCAAAGGTCGGAGGCTGAATTTCCTGGACCACTGAAGTGTTCCCCAACTGGGAGGGAACCCTCCTATATGTTGATTGTTGTGCGGTGCCCATTCATCCGTTGTCGTAGCCTTTGCTCGGTTTCCCCAATGTATTACCATGCCTCCGGGCATCCCTGCCTCAACGTAGGCTGAGTCACATGAGTACCTGCCATGTACAAGATGGGAGGTGTTCCCACACATAATGGTGGTATCTATGTCCAAACTCTGACACGTATTGCAACGCCTACTGTGACAGGGTTGTATGGAGTTGTCCTGAGAGCCGGGCAGTTTGCTACGAACAATGAAAGTGCAGTGTGGCTCGTTCACAGTTATAAAGTCTCTGGTTTCCTGGAGCCACAATGTGCTGAGGATTAGGAACAAACTGGCTATCTTCAGGCTTGAGCTGATTTTTATTGCAGAGCAAAAAATGTTTCTTCTCCAGATATCTGCTTTCTGCTAGTTTATCATGACAATTTTGCAGTCACTTTACTAAGACTAACTTTATTTTCCAACTTTATATTTAGCTCAAGAGGCTGAATGGACCACTCTTATAATTTGTTCCTATGTTTAAATGTTCTGAATTACATTGAAATTCCCCCAGCTGTTGGTGCCCCTAGAGTATTATGTTGGGCCACTGATCCCGTGACATTACTGCAGTGCTGCTATCTACTCTCATGAATTGCTTAGTTCTGCAGACCACCAACATCCTGATGTATGTTTTTTGATTGAGGTGCGCTAATGATCTTTGATAGAGTGATGGTATTGGTGCCGCAGTTGGCCCCTCTATGCCTTCAGGAAGGCTAAGACAACAGTCTACACTGCTGCTTATTGTTATCCAGTGGACTCTTCTGTGTGGATGTTGGGTGAGAAAACCACTCATGTTGCCTCTCTGAAATGAGTACAGCAAGTACAGCTGCAATCTGAATCTCTTGTATCATTGTAATCGATTGAATACTTGAACGGGTGTTCTTTACAGGGCTTCTGAAATTATTGCAAGCACCAGTAAATGAAAAGCATGCACTTATAGTTCCTACCGTCACAATATTAAAATTGTTACCCAAAACCTACTTTAATGGCTTCAGTAATTTTTCCCTGTTTCAACCCCCTAGTTTTTGAAAGTTGTTTTTGCATGAATGAGTACAAAGTATCTGTGGACCACTGCAGCTCAGTTTCATCTCAACATAAATCTTGTATCCATCTGTTAACTCAGCAAATGTTGAAGAAATAGCTATCTCGAACAGAAGTGGCAAACCTGTCCCATTGTGGATTTTTAAAATCTAGTGACAGTGGATAATTAGAGTGCAGCAATTGAGATTGACTTGCAAAGGACAGAGCACCTACTAAAGCATGGATCCATAATTGACGATATGTATAATCTTTTGATCACTTGAGTGTCTGTTGAGGTGGCTAAAGGAGGGTCAACATTTTTACTTTTATGCAAGGCATCTTTTGCTTAAAAGGAGACAAGGCTGTGAAGTTCCTTTCTTGAGGTTCTTACATGCTTGATGCAACTGCAATAACACCAACTTCTGTGAGCAGCCATGATTTATTTCAGCAAGTACAAGCTTTTGGAGGATCATTTTACACACTTCACAATGCTTGCGGAACATGTCAAGCGAGGTTCTCTGAATAAGGGAACCGTCCTCCCTTTGTACGGGGTTGTACTGTTGTCCCATTGCCCCCCACATCGAAGCAAAATGCTCAAGAGAACGATCACCCATGTGCACAGAGACATGAGTTAATGATCTTCTGTGGAACAGCAGTTTGTCAATGAACTATATAGTCATTTTACAGGGACGATCATCCAGATAAGGCGAGACACATATTGATTTGGTGACCATTACAATCAGAGTGTCAATAGTGAAGATTAAGCCATCTGCTGTTATACAATAAAAAACTGGCTTCACATAATGAATACTTTTCACCTTGTTAAAGACTTTGCATGCTGAATGCTTCTAATATAAATGGCTCTACATAATGAATGCTTTTCCACCTTATTAACTCATTACCCTTGCCTCCAGCAACCCGTTGTTAATTGTAAGTTCTTATCTGAACTGAGTCCTGCTTAGCTGAAGCTCTTGTTTCACAAAGCTCTAAACTTAACTCTTTTCCTACCTGCTTGTACCATATCCACATTCTCAGTGCATCACAGTCAGTCGTGCACGCAAGAAAGAATGCCCTGCCACTCCCCCATAGTCACATGCCACCCAAAAATAATGGAAAGTGACAACATTATTTCGAGAAACAGTGAGATTAGGTCCTTCCTTAAAACGCTGAGAGATTAGATCCTTCCTTAAAATGCAACATTTACAGGGTAAGATTAGATAGTCACATCCTACCTACAAGACAGAAAAACATCCTGCCCCAGAACTTCCAATTTGTTACATGTCAGCAGAACAAATTAACCCTTTAAAGTCTCAATACTTATGGAATGAGCACTTTGTTGCAAAATAAATGCTGGCCCATTCAGTGATGCCCTTGTCCTATGAGTGAATAAAACAAAGTTGTGCTTTTTGCTCACTTTTATGTCTTCAGCAACTTCCATTCTTGGCTTCCTTCATTTTGGTGGGTCCTTGTTATGGAGTGTAGCGTGTGGCAACATGAACATAGGAGTTTAGTCAGGAAAGAAGTGGACCTTTAGTGTCAATGTCTCTTCTGAAACAATCCAATGTCATGCTGGCTCTTGAAATTTAACAGAAATTTGCAACATTAAATTTCTTTCAGGCTTTGGCAGGGATAACTGAGCTGTCTGAGAACAGATGAAGTCAGTTCATAAAATAACTGTCTTGGTCAAGTTGTTTGGTTTTTAGAAAACTTACTCATCTCCGTATAAATGCAGGAGGTTGGAGTACAGCTTGTGTCAGTGTAAAGTTAGGAGTTTGTTAAATGAGAGAGTTTGGTGAGAAGGGAATGAGAAGCGAAGCTGCTTTTTCTAGCATTGTCAGGTCTCGGAGAATGGGAGGTGAAAAGCTGTATGAGAGGGGTCAGAGTCGGTGAGAGTTTGGGTTACCTCGTGAAACTTCCCAACCATGTTCAGAAAAGTTGCTGCCACAGAACTGGGTTATGACGAGTAAGTGAATATTCACTCATTTTCCAAGGGTCAAAGTTTATTAATAATTAAAATCATAAATGATTTTCACTAGTACCAATAAAATATTGATGGTATTCAAGCCTATTGGGTATAGCTTAATGTAAGTGATTGAAAGTTGTTGCTGAGGAACAGGTTACAGTCACTCAAAGAGTTCCACAAACGACTACCTCCATGGATTGTAAGGAATAAACTAAATGAGATTCAGGCACAAATTTAAATTGGAAATTATGATACATTAGTTATTATTGAGTCACGGCTGAAGGTTGACAGGGATTGGGGACTAAATATCAGGTTGTAAAGTTTATAGGACAGACTGGAAAAATGGCAGTGTAGTAGCAGCCTTACTGAGTAGAAATAAAATTACTTCAGTGATATGGGTGTATATAATGAAGACACCCTATAGGTGGAACTGAGGAACAGTAAAAGATCTAAACTATATAACAGTTTTTGTGGACAGATTCACAGTAGCTTTCTGAAGTGCTATATGATATAAATGCAGAAGTTAAGCAATTATGTCACAAAGCTAGAGCAGTATCAATGTGGATTTTAACATTAACATCTATTGGGAGGGGCAGACAAACACTTATCAGAAAGGTAGTGAATTTCTGGAGTGCACCCAGTATAGTTTCTTGGATGCAACAAGGGAACAAGCAATTTAGGATTTAGAAATCAATCTGGTAAGTCTTTGTTGAACTGCCTCTGAAGCCAGAACTTCCATCCTCAGATGAGATCAAAACTGCAAGTGATATTCCAGATGTGGTTTCACCAAAGCCATGTACAAATGCAACAAAGCATCCTGCTTCTACATATTAATTCTCTTGCTATGAATGCTGACATACCATTTTCAGTAATGGATTGAGAACCAGAAGGCACAATTTTGAAGTGTTTTGTAAAAGAAACATTTCTTTGCACAGTGTGTACTTGGTGTCTGGTCTGCACTATGTGGAAGTGTGGTGGAAGCAGGTTTGGTTGAGACACTCATGATCATCCATTGTGCACATTTGCAGCACAAAGGCAGGAACATGACACAAGTTAAAAGCTTTTGCTTCTGGGGTTGCGGGATCCTTGACATGAGAGCAAAATAAGGGAAAGGTATATGTACAGGTCGAATTGTAAAAGACGAAAGATGAGGCAGATGTCCAGATGAACAAATGCTGAAGATGCAATGCTACTTGGGCTTTGTTGAATCTTAGATGGCAAATGGACTGTGCTTCTGTTTCTACATGAAGATCACCCATTTTGGATGTGCTTTTGTGTATAGTCGTTGAGGAATAAAATATGAAAACTCAAATTTAAAGGCTCAGAATCAGTGCACCACAATAATTCTGTGATTCTGTGATGAATAGAGGTAGCAGTGTGAGCAATCTACAAGATGCACTGCGGTTTCCTAGGCACTTTAAACCTGTGAACTCCAGTACCACAGATGCATGGGGCCACTGCTGTCTGCAAGATCCCCTTTGAACAACTCACTGACCTGATTTGGAAATACGTTGCCATTCCTTCAGCGTTATTGGGGCAAAATCCTGGCCCTCCCTCCCTAACAGCATTGTAGGTGTAACTTCAAATAAGCTGCAATGATTCAAGGCGGCAACTTATCATCACCACCACCTCAGGCAGTTGGAATGGGCATTAAATGCTGACCTAGCCAGTGATGCCCATGGTCCATGAATAAATAAAGAAAAAGGCAGCAACTTTTTGTTGCAACTTGACAATTGAATGCTGTAACCTACAGAATTATGGACCAAAAGCTGGAAAGAGGGGTTACACTGGATGGCTGAATGACTTCCTATGCAGTAATGTTTTCTTGTGATCCAGTTAAACTAATTTGTTCATCTTACTCGAGTAGCCAGGGAAGACAACAAAAGGGTGGGATTTGGTGGAGGATCAACTGCAGTCACATGTCATAGCTCGGATCTGCTCTCGCGCATTCTGGTTTATTTTATTGAACTCAATGCGATGTTCGTGCCTGTCAACAGATTGAAAAATGGCTAAGCTAATGCACTGTAATTCAGTTTTGAGATTATTTGGCCCCATTTATTAGATTATTAATTATTTGGTCTCGGTCCAGCCACCCCCAGTCCCTGCTTTTCATTTTCAATTTTTCTAACCTTAAGAATGCTTTTGTCATATTTCTTTCACCTGAGGGTTTATGCGTAAGAGTTCTGATATTATACTGATATGCTGTGTATTTTATTTATCTTCTGTTCAAATCTCTTTCTGGTATAAGCCTGACATTTAAAAGACTTGCACTATTCTGTACAGTTTTCATGGCTGTTGCTGTTTGTAATTAATTGTTGAGGTTTATTTTTGTGTTGGCAAAACAAAAATGTAATAGTTTATAAAATTTAATTGTTTTTTTCTTCAGTTTGATAATTGTGTTCTATTGCAGGTAGCCGGGCATATGTTCTCCTGTCACTGAGTCAGCAGGATGGGATTGAACAACACATGGATTTTGACAATCGTTACACCTTGCTGGAATTGTTTGCAGAAACCACTTCTTCTGAAGAACATGGAATTTCATTTGAAGGAATTCACCTCCCTCAGGTATGTGATTCTCTGTTATTTTCTGATCCTGAATATTCCAATTAAAGCATTTCTGAAAGAAATGAATTTGCATTTTGCACTTGCCCAAAATAAAAGATAATCTACCAAGGAATAGCCAGCTGGTTTAATGTCAGTATGGGGCTGCTCATTATAGCTGCTTTCAAACAACTGAAGCATTTTGGCCACGTAGTCCAATTGTAGTGTCTGAAACTGCTGAATCTGTGGGAGATGACAGCACCAATTTTATTTCTAAATGGATAATTTTTTTGACATGTGGATTAGAATTAGCATAAGCAAAGTTGCAAATTACTTTGTGTAACCAGGTTGCATTATCCCTCCTGTAGCATTTGCCATAGTTGGCCAGATTGTCCTCACTGACTGCCTATGTAGTGAAGGATAGTGAAAGATTGCCTTTGGTTCCATTTGCACCAAAAAATTTACAATAATAGTTTCATTTACTGTGCCATTCACACTTGTTGTGATTCCTCAAAGATCTTTTCTCATTTTGACTTTTTCCTCATCTGCATGCCACTGTCTGGAGCTATCATAGACAGATGCGGCGTCAGTGTCCAATGTGCACTGACAACATGTTCACCACTCTTCAGTGTTGCCAGACTGTATGCCCATTGTCTAGTCTGGAGTGAGCCCAGTTACTTTGCAATATTGAAAGCATCCTTGCAATGGATTCCATTGCCCCTCTTGTCACTTTTTCAGACTGAAGCAAACTGTTAGAGCCTTAATATGCTTTTACACCCTGATTTGAATTACCAGTTTATTCCTCTCCAATGCAGAGAGCCTTCCTGCTTAAAATGTCTCTAGTTCACTCAGCCTATCTGGTGCTGAAACCCTCACGCATATTTTGGTTAGCTGTAAGTTTAAACATTTCCAGGCTTCCCTAGCATGACTGAATCTTCTGACCCCTGTAAGCTTCAGCTCAGTTAAAGGTCTGTGACCCACATCCTGTCTGGTGCCATGTTCTTCCTCCTCTTGTCCCAGTGCTAGATGACTTCCATTAGCTCTCAATTGCTTGGCATCTCACATTTAAGTCCTTTAAGGATTTGCTCTTTCCTGTGTAATCTACACTCCTAGTCTGGAAAGCTATCTCTCTGAACTGTTCGTCTAGTGTCCCCTTTCACCCTCTGAATCTCTCCTGTACCTCCATGCTGCTTCTTTAATGACCTTTTATTTTTCTTCTATTGATTGTTTTTTTTTTAGCCACCTGTCCTAACGTTTCCACTAACTGGATTGCTGTTACATTAATTGTAAAATACATTCATGTTCTGTGTCCTGTACATTGTACCAAGTAGTCAATGGCTAAAAAGCCAAAAGTGTAACTTGGGTCAAATTCCACGATAAGGTGTATGAGCACAAGTAGGCCACTCAACCGTGGCTGATAGCACTCAACTCTACTTTCTGATCTGATAATGCTGAACCCCACTTTGCTTCCTTAACTGCATAAAACGTCATTTTCCAGATGTGTGGTGTAATTCATTCATTATTCTTCCTGTTTCAGATACCAGGGAAACTCTTATTTTCTTTGGTAAAACGCTATTTGTGTGTCACCTCCCTAATGGACAAGTTGAATAACAGTGGGCAAGATCTAAGTGGAGAGCGCCAGGACTGCACTGCCTCACACGTGCCGGAACAAGCTCGGCTGCTCCGAGAGTTTGAAGTCACCATGGCAATGGCAAATCTGATTTCTGAATTAGTTCGTGTCATGGGCTGGGACCGGAACAAAGAACCTGATTTTATGGTGGGGTCAATGGGAGAAGAACTGCCCAGAAACATTAAATCAATATTTCAGCCACGAAGCATGGTTGCCAGTAACTTACTTATACCACAGCCACGGAAAAAAGCAGTCACAACTTACAAAACACGCTCAAACTTTGCCAGTCGGAGCAGTTATGTGGAATATATACAGGAGAATTTAAAAACAGGCATGACTGTGAAAATGCTGGAGGATTATGAACAAGTTAGTTGTGGAGATGAAGGAGAGTTTAGGTACAGCAATGATGGAACCCCTCCTGTGCAGGTGAGGAAATGCTTAATGTATGAATGCTGTGCTTTGATGCAATACAAATTAACTAATGAAATTAGCAAATCTTTAGAATGTAGGAGCTTAAGATTTACAAAAACAAAGATTTGGTTAGTCACCATCTGAAGGAATAAAAATCCTAACAAATTGGTTGACAGTTTCATCAATGAGATGCGAAAAGAATTGTAAACAACTAAACTGAGAGCTACTTCTTTACAACTAATCTTCTAGGTTTCTGTAGCTCTTTGTTAATCACGTAATTACTCTGTCTGTTAATGACTGGAAAGCTGAAGAATTTCTGGTGTCCTGTTACTGTACTCCAGCTGTTTAACATTATTCAATCTTGTATTGTGATTAGATGAAAGGAAAGCAAACCTTTCTGAAAGATTCTTTAAAACATTTTGCATAAGCTGTGTTTTATTAATTCAGTCACAGAAAAATGCCTCTGGCAAATCTATACAGCAAAATTCAACAAATTTCAATATGATATGTACTGGTAAGTTTTTTTTGTTGGTTTGCTCACATTGGACACGAGGCTTTAAGAGATCCTGACTTTAAGAAAGAAATTGTCCTCCCCTCTATCTTCAATGAGCAACCTTTATTTTGAAAGTGCTCATTCCAGATACTACCAGAAGACAAAATACTCTATCCAAATGAACCTGTCAAAATAATGTTGACTGACTGATTACCTTGAACTTTAAGCAGCCTAGTATAGTGTGAGCGTTATGTGTTTTAGTATCATTTATTTTCGAATTTGGATTTGAGCTGATGGCATGTGGGTTTAGGTCTGCCCCTTGAAAGGGGTTTAATAATTGATTTGTATTTCTCTAGCCATGATAATTTCTTTTTCAAAAGAGTAGTCTGAGAGCGAGTGTATTCTTAAAATCAAAATGGAAATTTATTCACATTGAGAGAGTTTTAAACGAGTGAATAAAGCAAACAGTTGTGGCTTAGGTTATCACTTCAGAAGGTCAGAGAAGGATTTTTTTTTCCTTCTGATTAAGGGAAGCAGCTATAGCTTGGTAAAAAGCTTTTGGGTTTCAGTTTGATGAGTTTATAAAAATCTTAGCTGAAGCTGGATGTGTAAAACAGTTGCTCCTCTGAAAGGGGGAAGAGTTTGGAACCAGTAAGAAATAAGTCACCTTGGTGTATGAGTCTAGTTGAAAAGTTTCAGATGAGCAGTGTTTGGTTAAGGGATGATACAACACTGAGTCTAATTTTATTTGTGTGAAGGCCCGAGGAAGAGGCTGTCAGATTCTCAGGGTTATGAATTTAAGCATTTGTTCAGTCAAACCCTTTGTGATAGGAAAGGGAAATTCTCAATTTGCTGAGTGTAAAGGAATAAGGGAGTGCTGTTGGGATTTAACGGAATTATAGTTTACTGTGTGTTTTTAACCCTTGTACGTAAATGTTTAGTTAATGCTATTTTATTATTTTTATGTCATAAACTTCTCTCTTATTACTAAAGTCAAATCTGCAGCATTAAATGGTTATGTTTCAGTAGGAGATCACCGTATTAGATCTTTTTTGTTTATCAACCAAGATTTAAGCCTTGGGAATTGACTTGTCTCATTATCTGTCAGCTGGGATCATAAATGTATTGAAGAATAGCCTCTATTTTTTTAATTCCCTATGAGGTCAAGGTAAAGTTGCAGTTGTCCTAGTAGACCATCACTGGACAGAGATGACTGGTGATGGTTTAATCTGAAAGTCAACACACTTCAAGTGAGGGGTGAGGTTGAGACCTTCATGGTAACCTCAGCCAGTACGGGAATTGCATCCATGCTATTGTCGTCATTCTGTATTGCAAACAATCCATCCAGCCAGCTGAGTTAACTGACTCCTCCCTATGAGAGAGATTTATGCTAACTGGCAAGTAGTTTCCTACTTTATCTCTCTCTTTTTGAATAAAAGTGTTATAATCACTACTTTCCAATTGAAATTGAATTGTCCTGAATCATAGGGAATATGTTAATTATCTCGCTAAACACTTTTACAATTTTCTGAAGGTTTTCCAGATGCAGAGACTTGTCATCCCACGTGGGAGAACATTACCATCTGCAACTTTCCCTCCAAGTCACTCACGATCCTGACCTGGAAATATATCACAGTCCCTTCACTGTTGCTGGGTCAAAATGCTGACATTCCCTCTCTTAAGGGCCTACAGCAGGTGTACTGCAGCAGTTCAAAACAGCAGCTCACCACCACCTCCTTGAGGGCGATTAGGGATAGTCAATAAATGCTGGATGTTTTATAGTAAACACCAATGCAGTTCCTGCTCAACTTACCTGACATCTCTCATTTTGCATCATAAATTGCCCAGAATTGCTTTCAATAGGAATGATTAACTCTCGTTCGAATATCAATCGAAGTTCTTATTACCTGTTTTTATATTTTGAGCTGGCTTTTTCTCGTTTGAATTTTTCCCTCTAATCGTTAAGTTCTGCATTTTTGTGTCTAATGGTCTGCCCAGCCTTCTGATCTGCCAGCCATCTTTCTGCATGCTTTTCCTTAACTTGCAGGCGTTTACCAAAAGCTTGCTAAAAATTGAAGTCTATAACATTTGCCAACTCTCCTTTATAAAATTGATTGTAACCTCCTCAAAGAACTCCCAACAGCTTCTTCAGACATGCTTGTCCATTTACAAATGGGAACTTTCTTAACCACAATCATCATAACATATTTTTGCATCTTCCCATCTTCTGATGTTAGGCTTAACCTGTCTGTTGCTCCCTATTCTTGAGTAGTTTTAGATTAGATTCCCTACAGTAGGGAAACAGGCCCTTCGGCCCAACAAGTCCACACCAACCCTCCGAAGAGTAACCCACCCAGACCTATTCCCCAACTCTATATTTACCTCTGACTAACGCACCTAACACTACGGGCAGTTTAGCATGGCCAATTCACCTGACCTGCACATCTTTGGATTGTGAGGGGGAAACCGGAGCACCTGGAGGAAACCCACGCAGACACGGAGAATGTGCACGTTCCACACAGACAGTCACCTGAGGTGGGAATCGAATCCGGGTCCCTGGAACTGAGGCAGTAGTGCTCACCACTGACCAACCATGTGGTGACATTTGCTGCCTTTCAATCTGCAGGAACACTTCAGAAGATAGAATTTGTGAAGGAATGTTACTTATGCATCCCTTATCTCCAGAGCCAAGCTTCCAACATTCTAGAATGCAGGATATCGGGTCCTAGGGATTACCAATCTCCAGTCCCAAGGATTTCTCTAAAACAATTTTCCTTCTAATACTAACTTTCCTCAAGTTCTCCTGAGTCCATTGAGTCTTTGCAAACAGAGGCCAAGTAATCATTTCGCTTCTTTACCATTTCAGTATTCCCTATTATAAATCATTGAGTCTGTCTGTATTGGGCCCACTTTTGTCTTAGCCAAATGTTTGTTTATTATGTATCTTAAAATCTTTTCTAATCTGCTTTTGCTAGTTTACATTTATATCCTATTCTCCCTTTCTTGATTTGGTTCCTTGGCTCTTCGCATTCGAAAACCCACCCAATCCTCAGGTTTGCAGCTATTTCTAGCAACTTTACAGATCTTTTAATCTTGCACAATCTTTAACTTCCTTTGTTAGCTATGATTGACTGACATCTTTTTTGCCTTTCTGTCTTGAAGGGAAGTTTAGTTGTAGAATATTCAGTAATTCTTTAAAGACTATCCATTGTCTCTTCATACCTTTTAATGTATTTCCCCAATCCAATTCCGCTAATTTGCTCCCTATTTCCTTGATTTCCTCTGTTCAAATTCTGTATCTTGGGTTCAGATTGAATTGCGTTACTTTTGAGCAGAATGTCAAATTCAGTCATCTAGTCATTCATCTCTCAATTATTTTACAATGCAATTATTAGTTGGTCCTTTTATTACAATTTTGGATTCAGTTCCTCAGCATATTGGTGTGGAAAACCATCTCTAACATATTCCAGAAGCTCATACGTTACATCATTAGTGCTTGTTTGGATCATCAGTTGCTGTTTCTTAATTCTGCTCAAATAGAATCATAGAACTGTGTAGGGTGTAAATAAACCCTTCGGTCCAACTTGTCCATGCTGACCAGATTTCCTAAATTAATCTAATCCCATTAGCCAGCATTTGGCCTCTATCCCTCTAAGCTCTTCCTATTCATATACCTATCCAGATGTCTTTTAAATGCTGTAACTGCACCAGCCTCCTCCACTTCCTCTGGCAGCTCGTTCCATTCATGCACCATGCTCTGTATGGGAAAAAGTTGTCCCTTTGGGTCTCTCTCAAGTCTTTCCCCTCTCACCTTAAACCTGCACTCTCTAGTTTTGGACTCTCCCTTCCCAGGGAAAAGACCTTGGCTAATTACCCTATCCATGTCCCTCATGATTTTATAAACTTCTATGAAATCACCCCTCAGCGTCCAACGTTCCAGGAAAAATAGCCTCAACCTATTAGTCCCCATCCCACTTACGTGCAATCTGTCCTCCTTATACAGGTTCATTTCTACCCCAGAAGAGATTCCAATGATCCAAAAATGTGAATCCTTCTCCCCTGCAGCAGCTCCTCAGCTATGCATTCATCTGCTCTATCCTCCTGTTCCTACCCTCACTAGCTCGTGGCACCAGGGATAATCCAGATATTACTACCCTTGATGACCTTTTTAAATAGCTGTGTAACTTCCTATATTGACGACTCAGAATCTCATCCTTTTTTTCTTCCTGTCATTAGTTCTAATGTGTACAACATTCTCCTGGACCTGTCCCTTTCCCCTTCGAGAAGATTCTGCACCCTCTCCAGGATATTCTTGATCCTGGCAGCAAAGAGGCAATGTAACGTTCTAATGCCTTGCTGTCAATCACAGAAACCTCCGTTTGCACCTCTGATTAGCGAGTCCCATTTCACAATCGATTGTTTGGCGCCTGAGATGTCCCTCATTACTCTAGAGCTAATCTCAGTACCAGAAACCTGAGCTGTCAGTACTACATTCTCCCAAGAGCCCATCACCCCCTATATTTTCTAAAACAGCATACTTGTTTGAGATGGGGATAGCTTCAGGAGACTCCTGCACTACCTGCCTACCTCTCCGACAGGTAACCCATCCACCTAACTGTATCTGCGGTTTTCCTACCTTCCTGCAACTGCCATCCCTCATACCTTCTACTCCTATGATTCCTCATTGCCTCTAACTGCGCTCGAACTGATCCATGCAATTCAACCAGATTTGTAACGAAACACACTTCCTGCAGACGTAATCATCAGTAACATGAAAACTCTCCCTAATCTCCTACATCCAACAAGAGCACATCACTATGAAAAGCCATCTATGTATGTTAACATTCTACATTCCAGAAAATAGCTCAGTCTTAATGTTCCAGGCTGACTTAGTAACTATGTTTTCTATTTTAAGTTTAATCAATTCAGATCTCAACAAAACACATAATCAGAAAAAAACACACAATCACTTTTGCAGATTTACCAAAATAAAACCGTATGGTTACACTTTAAAATACCACACAGCTGTTCCCAAACTATAAACTCCCCTATATAGGTTCCTCCAAGGTCAGCTGTGAATTTCACTGTTTATTTATTTTTCTTAGAATGAACTTCCACATCCAAAGGTACTTGAAACTGAATAGCAGAGGCAGCCAGCTGTGCAGGCTCATTTTTCTTTGTTTCACTTCTCACCGAGTCACTGCCTTTGTCTCTCATTCTCCTCTTAAAAATGCCATTATTTTGATTTTTTTTCCCCAAAGTTCCAAAACAATGCAATAACTTTAAATTGCACGTTTTGTTCTTCCAGTCTGAAGATCTTCCCTATCTAATATACTATCCCATTCCTCGTCAGTGCAGCATTCTACCTTTTCCGTTTTTTTTTCCGTTCTTAATGTTCAATGCTGTTGAATATTCAGTTCCTCATCTTGGTCATTCTGTAGCCATGTTTCTTTAACGGCAATTGGATCATACCCCCCATGTGTCTCTACTTAAATTATTTGCCTTGTTGCAAATATTACATGCAGGTACAGTGCCCTTAACATTTTCTTTTGTTTCATGTTATAGGCTTGGTTAATATTCCTAGTTGTGTCCAAACCTAAGCACTGTAAAAGTTGAGGATAACTTCCTTGCTTTTGACTACAATATTTCTGTTTACGAAATCCAAAATTCCATGCACTTCAATTTATCCTGACTCTGTTATTAAATATGTTACCTGGTCCTCTTTGTCCTGCCAAACCTCATCACCTCTCAGTCCCCTCTATTCAATTTCAGTTATCATTTACTTGTCCATTCTGCGAGCTTGTCTGTGTCCTGTTACAGTCAACTGGTTTCATTCTCACTGTTTGCCATGCCTGTATTTCAATGTCCAAATTATTTACATATATTTGAAACCCACTGGTCTTCGTATTGATTATTGTGCTACATCCTCCTCTCTGAAAAATCACCATGTTTCCCGATTCAGTTTCTTTTCAGTTATGATCCCTAACAAGCCTGACAAATTGATTAGCATCTGGCTATGGGCCAATCATCTTTTATATTTGGTTTAAAGCAAGCAAAATTTGAGGTGTCATACTGATTTAGAGAATAAAACCGCAGAGTCACCATTTCGAACAGCAAAATAAACTTTGCAAAGTTAAACAGTAAAACAATCTGTTACAGAATCTACTGAAAACAAAATATGCTGGAGATTGCAGGTCAGGCAGCATCCATGGGGCGAAAGCCAAGTCACATTTAGAGTCTAGATGCTCCAATGAAAACCTTGGCTTCTTACTCTATGGATGCTGCCTGACCTGCTGTGATCTCGTGTGTATGTTCTTCTCTAGCCTTCAGGATTTTACTTGAGATAAATGAGTAAAGCAGGGGAGGCAATGGCCTAGTGGTATTATCACTAGACTATTAATTCAGAGACATGCTTGAATCCCACGGCAGCAGATGGTGGATTTTGAATTCAATAAAAAATCCGGAATTAAGAGCGTGATGAGCATTAATCCATTGTCAATTGTCAGAAATCCCATCTGGTTCACTAATATTCTTTAGGGTGGGAAACTGTCATCCTCACTTGCTCTAGCCAACATGTGACTCCAGAGCTACAGTGATGTGCCTGACTCTTAGACTGCTTTCTGGACAGTTAGGGGCAATAAATGCTGGCCTTCCCAATGATGCCCTCATCCTGTGAATTAATTTTTAAAAAGTTGTGGTGTTGAAAATTCTACATACTGCACCTTAAGTAGCAAAGCAGACAAAACAAATCCCTTCAGGTTCTTAGGTAAACCTTCCCTGATAATGATGTGCTAATGAATCCCTGATCAAATGTTGTTTTAGGTAACTAGGATGAAAGTTGTGCATTTGATGCGGCCTGCATGGATTTTACCAAGGCTTTTGTTAAGGGTCCCCATAACAATAAGAAAATAAGAGCCCATTGGATCAAAGGCAAAGTGGCCCATTGCCACTCAGCCAGCTGTCAATCCATCAGCAGAGGATGATGGTAGAGAGATATTTGTGACTGAAAGTCTGTTTCCATTGAGCTCCACAAGACTAGGAGCTGTGCCATTACTTTTTGTCAGATGTCATCCATGGAGAGAGCGCTGTGATGAAGAGCCATCTAGGCTTGAAATGTTAGCTCGCTCTCCATGGATGATGTCTGACTGGCTGTGATCTCCAGCATTTGTTGTTTTCAGTACAGATTCCAACATCAGTAATTTGCTCCTCCATTTCTGTTTGTGATGCACATTTAATGCTTTGGACCTAAGCATAGAGATATGATTTAAGATGTTTCCTTGAATAGAAGGAGAACCATAAACTGCAGGAGGAAATCAGTGGACTGGTCAGGTGGGCCAGACAGTGGTAACTGAAATTCAACCTGGGTGAAGTGTTTGTGTAATGATGAAAAATATGGATAGGCTGAGGATGTTTTCCTTAAAGCAGTGAAAGTTGAGAGGGACCTGATGGAATATATAAGATTGAGGGGCATGGATTGGGTGGATAGGAAAGTACAGTTTTCCATTAGTTGAGTCAATAACCAAGGTGTGTAGATTTAAAGTGAGAGATAGAAGGTTAAGAAGATAGTTCAAGATCATTGTTTCACCCAAAGATGGTGGAAGTCTGGACCCCTCTACCTGAAGAGTCAGAAGCTCATTTTAGTGACTGCCAGGATTATGGGCCAAGAGCTGGAAATGGCATTAATATAGTCAGATCTCTTGTTGACTGATTTAGACAGGATGGGCTGAAGGCTGGTATCTAGATCTATCCTGGGACAGGCTAAGCAAAGATATGCCAGCGAATTCCTAGAGGCCTGGCACTCCAACCACAACGCCATAAACACACAGATCTAGATACCATCTATCAACCCCTCAGAAAATAAACAGGAAATGACATCACCACAAACACCAGGAACCCCCCACCTAGGACAAACATATAAATAGAAAGCAGGAGACAACAGCTTCGCTTCACTTGGAGGTCGCCACTGATTATGTTACCTAGCCAGGTAATAAAATGTCTGGATATCAAACCTACAGCCCAGCGAGCAAAGCTACACCCTAAACCTCAACCTGAGCTACAAACCTTGCATAGAACAACTAGTATTTACTCAAAGACAAGCCAGTCTTTTAAACTGTAATGAATTTATTATTGCATTTATGGGAAAAGACCAATTAAATTTGGTGCAAACTTTGCACTGTTATCTAGCAGAATGCAATTGTGGAGCAGAACGACCCTGAATGCTGGTTTATACAATCCAAATATCTGTGAACAGTTAACATCGACTTTGTCTAAAGTGTCCATTTTGCACATTTCCCAAAGATGATTCATTCTGGAAAATGTGGATCATAGATGTTTGGCATGAAATGCTGCTGCCTTTTAGCTGACACATGACGTTGGATCATTTATTTAAAAAATAGTAATAAAAGGACAATTCTTTAAGCAGTGCTCAGGATTAAAAAAAATAAATCTAGTGAATGCTAGTTGATCAATGTTGGTAACAAACTCATAGGGTTAGACAAGTGAAGGCAGCTAGTAGTGAAATGATTAAAAAATTGGAATATCCAAGTAGCCAGAATTAAAGGAGCATGCAAATCTTGCTGTGTAGCAGCAGGTTTATTTTCCCCATGGACCGGAGAGGGAGTGAGAGATATGACTGATGGTAGTTTAACCTGGTGGTCACCACACCTGAGGCAAGGGGAGAGTTCCATTCTCATACAATCTCCCAATATAAGTGTGCAATAGCTGCACCATTTAAACTAATGGGGCTTGACTTATGTTATAGTTAATGCAGGTCAGGAAAGATCATGTACTACAGGTAACGGTTTAAAGTTTTCAATCGTGTTAAAGCTTATTCATGTTGGAGAAATGCGTTATAGCAGAATCGACTGTTTATGATAACCTTAACCAGTACAAATATATGCAATCATAGTCATACAGCACAGGAACAAACCATGCAGTCCAACTCTTGGGCACCCACAGATGCCCTGATCTGCACTAGGCCCAGTTGCCAGCATTTGGCTTGTTTCCTTCTGAACCCTTTCCTATTCATATACCCATCTAGGTGCCCTTTCAATGTTGTTATTGTCCCAGCCTCCACCACTGTTCCATACCGCTTGTTCCACCTGTGTGGAAAATGTTGCCCCTCAGGACCTTTTTTAAATCTTTCCCCTTTTACCTTAAACATATGCTGTTTAGTATTGGACTCCCACACCCTAGGAAAAACACCATGGCTATTCATCCTATCCATGCCCCTCATAATTTTATGCATTGGGTGAGAAATTTAAAATTGAGATGTTGCTAATTCTGGTGCCAACCAGATTTGTGTGTGTAAAGATTTGTATCGCAGATATTGGTATGGTTGGCCAACTTTTTTTTAGAACATTACAGCGCCGACCTGTCATACCAATCTGAAGCCCATCTAACCTACACGATTCCATGTACGTCCATATGCTTGTCCAATGATGACTTAAATGTACTTAATGTTGGCGAGTCTACTACCGTTGCAGGCAAAGCATTCCATACCCTTACTACTGAGTAAAGAAACTATCTCTGACATCTGTCCTATATCTATCACCCCTCAATTTAAAGCTATGCCCCCTCGTGCTCACCGTCACCATACTTGGAAAAAGGCTCTCCCTGTTCACCCTATCTATGTCTCTATTAAGTCACCTCTCAATCTTCTGCTCTCCAACGAAAATAGCCTCAAGTCCCTCAGCCTTTCCTCGTAAGATCTTCCCTCCATACCAGGTAACATCCTAGTAAATCTCCTCTACACCCTTTCCAAAGCTTCCACATCCTCCTTATAATGCGGTGACCAGAACTGTACATATACTCCAAGTGCGCCAGTGTTTTGTACAGCTGCAGCATAACCTCATGGTTCTGGAACTCGATCCCGCTATTAATAAAAGCTAAAACACTGTGATGCCGCCTTAATAAGCCTGTCAACCTGGGTAGCAACTTTCAAGGATCTGTGTACATGGACACTGAGCTCTCTCTGCTCATCTACACTACCAAGAATCTTAACATTAGCCCAGTACTCTGCATTCCGGTTACTCCAACCAAAGTGAATCACCTCTCTCTTGCCCGCATTAAATTCCATTTGCCACCCCTCAGCCCAGCTCTGCACCTTATCTATGTCTCTCTGTAACCTACAACATCCTTTGTCACTATCCACAACTCCATCGACCTTAGTGTCGTCTGCAAATTTACTAACCCACCCTTCTTCGCCCTCATCCAGGTCATTTATAAAAACAGCAGTGGACCCAACACCGACCCTTGCGGTACACCACTAGTAACTGGACTCCAGGATGAACATTTCTCATTAACCACCACCCCCTGTCTTCTTTCAGCAAGCCAATTACTGATCCAAACTGCTATCTCTCCCACAATCCCATTCCTCCGCATTTTGTACAATAGCCTACAGTGGGGAACCTTATCGAATGCCTTGCTGAAATCCATATACACCACATCAACCGGTTTACTCTCATCTACCTGTTTGGTCACCTTCTCAAAGGACTCAATAAGACAATGACGATTTAAAGATCAATGCCAAAGGCTCGGCAATCTCCTCCTTGGCTTCCCAGAGGATCATAGGATAAATCCCATCCAGCCCAAGGGACTTATCTATTTTCACACTCTGCAGGATTTCTAATACCTCTTCCTTGTGAATCTCAATCCCACCTAGTCTAGTAGCCTGTATCTCAGTTTTCCCCTCGGCAACATTGTCATTTTCTAGAGTGAATACTGTCGAAAAATATTCATTTAGTGCTTCCCCTATCTCCTCTGACTCGACACAACTTCCCACTACTATCCTTGATTGGCCCTAATCTTACTCTCGTCATTCTTTTATTCCTTAAGTACCTATAGAAAGTCTTAGGATCAGGGTAAACCCTATCTGCCAACAACTTCTCATGTCTCCTACTGGCTCTTCTGAGCTCTCTCTTTAGGTCTTTCCGGCTACCTTGTAACCCTCAAGCGCCCTAACTGAGCCTTCACATCTCATCCTAACATAAGCCTCCTTCTTCCTCTTGACCAGAGATTCCACTTCCTTCGTAAACCACGGCTCCCGCACTCTACAGCTTCCTTCCTGCCTGACAGGTACATGCTTATCTAGGATACACAGGAATAAGCTCCACATTTCTAATCTGCCCATCCCCTGCAGTTTCCTTTCCCATTCTATGCTTCCTAAACCTTGCCTAATTGCATCGTAATTGCCTTTCTCCCAGCTGTAACTCTTGCCCAGTGGTATACACCTATCCCTTTCTATCACTAAAGTAAACATAACAATAGAATTGTGATCGCTATCACCAAAGTGCTCACCTACTTCCAAGTCTAACACCTCGCCGGGCTCATTACCCAGTACCAAATCTAATGTGGCTTTGCCCCTTGTTGGTCTGTCTACATACTGTCAGGAAGCCCTCCTGCACACACTGGACAAAAACTGACCTATCCATAGTACTCATACTATAGTGTTCCCAGTCAATATTTGGAAAGTTGAAGTCCCCCATGACAACTACCCTGTCTCTCTCATTTCTATCGAGAATCATCTTTGCTATCCTTTCCTCTACATCTCTGGAACTATTCGGAGGCCTATAGAAAACTCCCAACAGGGTGACCTCTCCTTTCCTGTTTCTAACCTCAGCCCATACTACCTCAGTTGACGAGTCCCCAAACATCCTTTCTGCAACTATAATACTGTCTTTGACCAACAATGTCATATCTCCCCCTCTTTTACCATCTGCTCAGTACTTACTGAAACATCTAAATCCTGGAACCTGCAACACCCATTCCAGTCCCTGCTCTAACCATGTCTCCAAAATGGCCACAACATTGAAGTCCCAGGTACCAACCCATGCTGTAAGTTCACCCACCTTATTCCAGATGCTCCTGGCGTTGAAGTAGACACACTTCAAACCAACTTCTTGCTTGCCGGTGCCATCTTGCGTTCTTGAAACTTGATTTCGGACCTCCCTACTCTCAACCTTTTCTGTACTCAAACTAAAATTTTGGTTCCCATCCCCCTTCCGGGTTAATATAAACCCACCCAAATAGCATTAGCGAATTTCCCCCCCCAGGATATTGGTACTGCTCTGGTTCAAATGAAGTCCATTCTGCTTGTAGAGGTCCTACCTATCCCAGAAAGAGTCCCAATTATCCAGGATTCCAAAACCTCCCCCCGTAGCAACGTGTTCAACTCCTCCCTCTCCGTATTTCTCGCCTCACTAGCACTTGGCATGGGCTACAAACCAGAGACAACAACTCAAATAGTCCTAGCTCTCAGCTTCCATCCTAGCTCCCTGAATTTCTGCCTTAAATCCCCATTTCTCTTCCTACCTATGTCATTGGTACCTATGTGGACCACGACTTGGGGCTGCTCCCCCTCCCCCTTAAGGATCCCAAAAACACGATCGGGGATATCAAGAACCCTGGCACCTGGGAGGCAACACACCAACCGTGAGTCTCCCGTCCCCCCAGAACCTGCTATCTGTTCACCTAACTATGGAGTCCCCAATGACGTCTACTCTGCTCCTCTTTCCCCCCTTCCCTTCTGAGCAGCAGGGACAGACTCTGTGCCAGAGCCCTGTGCCCCACTGCTTTCCCTTGGTAAGTCGTTCCCCCGCCCCCCCAAACCGTATCCAAAACGGTATACTTATTGTTGAGGGGAATGGCCACAGGGGACCCCTGCACTGCCAGCCGGTTCCCTTTCCGTCCCCTGACTGTGACCCATCTGCCTTTTTGTTATACCTGAGGAGTGACTACCTCCCTGTAACTCCTCTCAATAACCCCCTCTGCCTCCTGAATGATCCGAAGTTCATCCAGCTCCAGTTCCCTAAAGCGGTTTTCGAGGAGCTGGAGTTGGGTGCACTTTCTGCAGATGTAGTCAGCAGGGACATTAGTGGTGACCCTTACCTCCTACATTCTGCAGGAGGAACATTCAACTGCCCTCACCTCCATTCCCACACGTTACCTTACCAATCTGGCGCACAGAACCTCTTTTTTTTGGTTAGAGGAGGAGGATGGGTGGGAGACACTGTGACTAGTGTTTCTGGTAACGCAACCACACAGATATGACCTCCTAGAAGTCCTTCGCTCCTCCCTCGCACCTCTCAGCAAATGGAGGCCCCGACGCCTGATGTAAGAAGTAGTGAATTGGGTACGTTATCAACATTTGAAAGGCATTTGGACAAATACATGGATAGGAAAGGTTTAGACTGATATGGGCCAAGTGCAGGGAAATGGGGTTAATGTGGATGGACCAGTCTGCGCTGAAGGTTCTGTCTCCATGCTGTAGGACTCTGTGATGGTTTCAATTCCTGGCACACTGGCACTAGTAGTGGGGCATACAGGGAGCTGTACCACTGAGATGCATGTGACCTAAATGCTACAGCTGTAATGTTAAAAGATTAAATGGGAATATCTCTCTGGACATTAATGTAATATTAAACTGCACTGTCTTTGCGTCAGGGTGACAATCATGAAAGAATGTGGATGATCGTTCATTATAATTCACACTTCACTTAGACAGTTATTTGCTACTACTCTCCTGCTATTGGCAAGTTAAACTATTATTCAATCTCTTCCATCCAGAAATGCTTTCTGGCCATCCCTTGAAGCTAGGTATGCAGCGCCTGCATTATCTTGTGGAATCAGAGTCTGGAAATGGTCTGCATAATGATTCCCCAGGATAGGGGCATGAGCATTTGCAATATCTCTTGAGGATAACCTCATCCTACCATTGTACCTGGGGTAACATGTGACTGAGGGAGTGGCTGGGGAGCTTTTCTTGAGTGGCATGTGACACTGGGGGAGTGGCCAGAGTATCTGTGAGCATGACCAACTGACCTCTACAAAGGGGATGTGTCTTTGTTCAGGGTCTCACTTTGACTTGACCTCGCACATCTGCAAGAGGGGTCAAAGGAGTCACCTAGCTTGTTCAGGCTTTAATAAACTTCAACAGTTGGCAGAAGTTGGTGTTTGCGAATTGTATCTTGTGTGTGAAACCTCAACCATCTCCTGTCAAATCACAGAACTAAACCTGTTGAGAGAATTTAAGTAGTGTTAGGGATATTCGGAAAGTTAAACAGCCAACACAGGCAAAAGGGCCAGGTAATGAAGGTCAGCGTGACGAGTGGGGAGTGCACCTGCAAATTAGCTCAGAGTAAGGAACAACGGTGAAAATAAAATTGAAAGTGTTATTAACAAATTGCATTGATAGCAGAAATAAGTGCATTTTATAAAAGCAAATAGCTGCAGAAATAGGGAATAATAACCAAGTGCTAGAAAATCTCAGGGAAAATGCAACTAAAGAATAAAGAGCATTTAACATTTCAAGTCCAATACAGCTCCTTTCTGGAGCTTGTTAAAAGGCACATGTAGTTGTAAGGTGACCAGGGCTGGCATGTGAACACATTATTGACTAAAGGACAAGATTGGTGCAACAGTGAGAAATTACCTTGGTTCAGAAGTTCAAGAAAGGGAATCAGTTTGGATGGAAAAGTGTGATGAAATGAAGGCATAATGGTTAATCCCCTGGGACATGGGCTTAAATCTCACCATGGCAGCTGGTAAAATTTAAATTCCATCTGGAATAATATAAATCTGGAAGTTAAAGCTCATCTCCATGATGGTGACAATTATCGTTATAAAAAACAATCTGGCGTACTAAAGTTCTTTAAGGAAGAAATCTGCCATCCTTGTCTGAGCTGCCATTCACGTATCTCTAATCTTGTAGCATGTGGTACTGCCCTCTAGAAATGTCAGTTTAGGCCAATTTGCATACATCCCATAAACACATTTAAAACAAAACAAATTAAAGACCACATTCTAGGACATCATCTATTGCTATAATGTGATAACATTTCACCTTGTACTGGAGCCCCTTTATATCAATAAAAGCAAAATACTGCAGATGTTGAAATCTAAAATAAAGTGCTGGCAAAATTCAGCAAATCTGGCTCCTGTTTTCCCTACTTTACAACAGTAACTACTTTGGCTGTAAAATACTTTGATAAATGCAAATATTTTTATGATGTTTTGTAATATGTTAATACATTAAAGATGCAATATAAATACAGGCTGTTTAGAAGAGTTATCACTCTTCTGGGATGCTGATGGTGTCAGTTACAAAGCATCAGTTGACTTGTAACAGCAACTTCTATGTTCCAAGCTTCCTGGTGCAACTTCTACACTATTTTGAAACTTGCAGTACATTCTAGATATTTTCCTCCATAGGCAATAAAAATGCTTGTTTATCCTATCTAAAGAAAATATAAAAGTTGATTTGCAATGGATACTTTTAAGGTGTTAAAATAGTGCAATAGTAAAATGCCAGCATTCAATTTGATACAACTGAGGCTATACTGTCACTCCAGTGCCACTACTTCCCAGTTATACAGTCATAGAGATGTACAGCACAGAAACAGACCCTTTTGGTCCAACTTGTCCATGCCGACCAGATATTCCAACCCAATCTAGTCCCACCTGCCAGCACATGGCCCATATCCCTCCAAACCCTTCCTATTCATATACCCATCCAAATGCCTCTTTAATGTTGCAATTGTACCAGCTTCCACCACTTCCTCTGGCAGCTCATTCCATACACGTACCAACCTCTGTGAAAAAGTTGCCCCTTAGGTGTCTTTTATATCTTTCCCCTCTCATCCTAAACCTTTGCCCTCTAGTTCTGGACTCCCCGACCGCAGGAAACAGACCTGATCCCTCAAGATTTTATAAACCTCTATAAGGTCATCCCTCAGCCGCCTCCGCTCCAGGGAAAACAGCCCAAGCCTATTCAACCTCTCCTTCTCGCTCAAATGCTCCAACCCTGGCAACATCCTTAAATCTTTTCTGAACCCTTTCAAGTTTCACAACATCTTTCCGATAGGAAGGAGACCAGAATAGCACACAATATTCCAACAGTGGCCTAACCAATGTCCTGTACAGATGCAACATGACCTCCCACCTCCTGTACTCAATTCTCTGACCAATAAAGGAAAGCATACCCAATGCCGCCTTCACGATCCAATCTACCTGTGACTCCACTTTCAAGGAGCTATGAACCTGCACTCCAAGGTCTCTTTGTTCAGCAACACTCCCTAGGACCTTACCATTAAGTGTATAAGTCCTGCTTAGATTTGCTTTCCCAAAATGCAACACCTCGCATTTATCTGAATTAAACTCCATCTGCCACTTCTCAGCCCATTGGCCCATTTGATTGAGATCCCATTCTAATCTGAGGTAACCTGCGCTGTCCACTGCACCTCCAATTTTGGTGTCATCTGCAAACTTACTAACTATACCTCCTATGCTCACATGCAAATCATTTATATAAATGACGAAAAGTTGAGGACCCAGCACCGATCCTTATGGCACTTCACTGCTCACAGGCCTCCAGTATGAAAAACAATCCTTCATCACCACCCTCTGTCTTCTACCTTTGAACAGTTACAACAAAAAAAACTTGTTTTCCAAGATGACTGATTAAATATCTTATCTGAATTTATTTTTAATTGAAGAGTCTTGCAAGTAGCTAGGTTTCTTAACAAACAGAATAATTGTTTTAGTATCAAAACAAAACTCATTCAATAAAGATGCAATAGTTGCTTAACTTGGATATTCAGTAATTTAGACGTATAAATACTTTTCTCTTTAAATAACCCCAAAACACACGCATATGTTTCCATTGTGATTCACTTTAAAAAGAAAACATTTTCTGGCAAATGCTGGTTATTGTTAAGGCAAATGTTCCAAAATCTGTTGATCTGATGTTCTCGCACATGTGGTCAGGCTCGAATTTGTACCCACAGTTCTTGCTTTCACAAACAGCATTCCTGAGCAAGCTGTATTGAGATCTTCCTCCAATCATGCTTTGAGAACCATAGGATCATACAGTATAGAAGATGCCCTTTAACCCACTGTGTACTGCCAGAAATACTGTAATAACTACACCTGTCCCACTTTCCAGCACTAGGTCCATAATCTTAAATGTTATGAGTCTTCAAGTACTCATCCAAACACTTTTAAAAGGTTGTGAGGTTTCCCACCTCAATTGCCCTCCTATGCAGTACATTCCAGATCTGTACCACCCTTTGGTTAGAGCTTTTCCTCAAATCCCCTCTAAACCTCCTGCCATTCACCTTAGAATTATGCCCTTTTTTATGACAGGATGGACAGCTGTTTTCTGTCCATCTTGTCCGTGCCCCTTATCATATACACCTCTTTCAGGCCCACCTCAACCTTCTCCGATCCAAAGAAAACAACCCAGCCTCTCTTTTGGGCCGAGATGATCCATCCCAGGATCCTCCATCCTGGTGAATCTCCTCTGCACCCCCTCCATGACGGTCTGATCTTTCCTATAGTGTAGGGACCAGAACTGCATGGGACCCCAGCTGTGGCCTAACCAAAGTTCTGTACAGCTCTGACATGACCTCCCTGCTCTTTGTAATCTATGCCTGGACTGCTAAAGGCAAGAGTTCTGTATGTTAACTTAACCACCCTGTTAACCTGTCCTGCCATCTTTAGTGATCTGTGAACAAGCAACCAAGATCCCTCTGTTCCTTTGAGCTTCCTGGTGTCTTGCCATTCATTGAGTACTCGCTTGCCTTGTTCCTTCTTCCAAAGTACATCACCCTCACATTTATCAGTGTTACATTTCATCTGACAATCTGACTATGTTCGGAAAATAACACCTCTTCCTCACCTTCAAACACCTGGCCGATCTTTGTGTCACCTACAAATTTATTTATCATCTCCCCTGTACATTCTCAACTAATCTTTATGAATAAGGCACTCAGCACTGGTCACAATTATGTTTCATTCTGAACACAACAGCATTATAGTGTCATCGAATTTGCAGTACAGAAGGAGGCCATTTGAAGGAGGCTATTGTGGCTGCACTGGATCTCAAAAAGTTAGTCCCATTCTCCAGCCCTATCTCTCCCCTTTAAATTTATCACTTTAAGGTTTATATCCAGCTTTCTTCTGAAACCTGCTGTGGAATCCACCACCTACACTTTCCAGGCAGTATATTCCAAATCCTAATGACTCCTTGGGTAAAGAAGCTTCTCATCTCATTTCTAGTTCTCAAGCTGACAGTCTTGAAATTGTGCCACCTAGTTAATGACATACGAACTAATGGAAACATATTCTTCTTTACCCTGTCAAAATTGACCAAAATTATGAACAGCTGAATAAGATCACCTCCTCTTCTCTGCTCCAAGAAGAATAAGGCCATTTTCTCTCATCTTTCATTGCACATAAAATCCCTCGTCATTCTAGTAAATCTCCTTTGCGCACATCCTTAACATCCTTAAATAAGGTGCCCAGAACTCTGTTGGTTGGAGTCATACCCGGCACATAGGAAGGTGGTTATGTTTGTTGGAGGTCAGTCATCTCAGCTGAACGATATCTCTGTAGGTGCTCCTCAAGGTAGTGTCCTAAGCCAACCATCTGCAGCTACGTCATAAATGACTTTGCATCCATTATAAGTTCAGAAATGGGGACATTCGCAGATGATTACATAATATTCACCATTCACAACTCCTCAGATACTGAAGCAGCCAATGTTCAAATGCAACAAGATCTGGATAATAAGTGACAAATAACATTTGTGCCACAAAAATGCCTAACAATAACCAGCTCCAATCAATAATTTAACCACCATCCTTTCACATTCAGTCGCTTCACCATGACTGAATCCCTGGCCATCAACATTCTGGGGTTGTCATTGACCAGAGACTCACCACATAAACACAGTAGCTACAAGAATAACGTCACAAAGTGTGGTGCTGGAAAAGCACAGCCGGTCAGGCAGCATCTGAGGAGCAGGAAGTCAATGTTTCAAGCATAAGTTTTTCATCATGAAGAACTTACGCTCGAAACGCTGACTCTCCTGCTTGGGTGCTGCCTGACCCACAGGTTTTTCCAGCACCACACTTTTTGACTGATCTCCAGCATCTGCAGTCCTCCCTTTCTCCTACAGTAGCAAGAGGCTGGGAATACTGCAGCGAATAACTCATCTCCTGACTCCTGAAAGCCTGTCCACCATCTAAAAGGCGCAAGTCAGGAGTGTGATGGAGTACTCCTCACTTGCTTGAATGCAGCCCCAACAACACGCAAGAAGCTTGACACCATCCAGAGCAAAGCAGCTGCTTGATTGACACCACGTCCACAAGTATCTATTCCCTCCACCACTGGCGCTCAGCAACAGCAGTGTGTACAACCGACTAGGTGCATTGTAGAAATTCACCAAAATTCTTTAGTACCTTCCAACCCCCATGACCGCTTCCATCTGGAAGGACAACGGCATCAGATATGTGGGAATGACACCACCTACAAGTTCCCCCTCCAAGCCACTGACCATCTTGACTTGAAAATGTATTGCCATTCCTTCACTGTCATTTAGGCAAAATCCTGGAATTCCCTCTGTAACAGCATTGTGGCTCTGCCCACAGCACATGGACTGCAGCAGTTTAAGAAGGTAGCACACACTGCCACCTTCTTGATGGGTACTTAGAAATGCTGGCCAACCAGTAATGCCTGTGTCTCACGAGAATAAAATGTTTCTTTTCAATCTCTCTCGCATACTCTCCAATACTCTTTCATCCTTCCTATTGTGTGACTTCTGAACTGTGCACGTTATTTCAGCTAAGGCCTAACAAGTGTCTTCTATAATTTCAGCAGCACAACCTTGCTCTTGTGCTCTCTGCCCTCAGTAATAAAACTGAAGATAAGACAGTCTATGCTTTTTATTAAGTGCTCCATCCATCTGTTCTACTGCCTTCCATTCTCTGTATGCAGATACACTCCAGTCCCTCTACTCTTGCAGATCCCTCTTTAGACTTGTACCCCTGATGTCATCTGTCCATGTTCTTCCAACCAAAATCTATCACTTCAATTGAATCCCCATTAATGCATTCATTGAGTCAGAGATCTACATTAAAAAGGCCCTTCAGCCCATTGTGTCTGTGCTGCTGAAAAACCATTTACTTAACTGTTCTAATCCCATTTTCTTGCACTTGGCCCAGAGCCTGATATGCCCTGGCATTGCAAGTGTTTAGGTGTGCATGCACTTCTTAAATGTTATGAAGATTTCTGCCTCTCTTGTTGACAGAATTCCAGATTCCCACTATGCTGTGGGTGAAAAGATTTTTCCTCACATCTCCTCTAAACATTTTACCTCTCCATCTCTGTTGTCATTGCACCTTTCATCAAGAGGAAAAGTTGCTCCCTGTCTATCCTTTCAATGTCCTTCATAATTTTATACAAGTCAACAGAGATGTACAGCACAGAAACAGACCCTTTGTTCCAACTCGTCCATGCAGACCAACTATCCTAAATAAATCTAGTCCTATTTGACAGCATTTGTTCCATATCCGCCTGAACCTTTTCTATTCATATGCCCATCCAGATGCCTTTTAAATGTTGTTATTCTGCCATCCTCCTCCTCTCCCTCTGGCAGCTTGTTCCATAGATGCACACCCTCTGCATGACAAAGTTGCCCCTTCGGTCCCTTTTAAATCTTTTCCCTCTCATCTTAAACCTATGCTCAGTAGTTCTGGACTCCCCATTCCCAGGGAAGAGATCTTGCCTATTTACCCTATCCATGCCCCTCATGATTTTATAAACCTCTCTACGGTCACCCCTCAGCCTCTGGCACTCTAGGGAAAACAGCCCTAGCCTATTCAACCTCTCCCTATAGCTCAAACTCTCCAACCCTAGCAACATCCTTCCTATAATGGGGAGACCAGAATTGCATACCAGTATTCCAGTAGTGGAATAACCAATGTCCTATACAGCTGCAACATGACTTCCTAACTGCTATACTCAATGCACCGACCAATAATGGCAAGTATACCAAACGCTGCCTTCAACCTGTGATCTGCTTTCAAGGAACAATGAACCTGTATTCCAAGGTCTCTTTGTTCAGTAACATGTCCTCTCATGTCCTCTGTTCCTCTTCTCTGCACCCTTTCCAATGCACACTCATTCCTCCTATAATTTGGATTCCATAACTGCAGGCAAAACGGTAGCTGCGGCCTAACCTATGTTTATATATTTCCAGCATAACCTCAAACAGAAACAGAAGTTGCTACAAAAGCTCAGCAGGTCTGGCAGCATCTCTAAAGAGAAATCAGAATTAACTTTTTGGGTCTGGTTAACCCCCTACCCATTTCAATGCATTAAAAAACTGACCTGGATATATTTGAGGAACTCTGCTCCCTATAAACCTTTCGCATTATGACTACCCCAATTAATGTTGAGATGGTTGAAATCTCATACTACCACTGTCCTATTACATCAAAATTTCCCTGAAATTTGTCTAGATATCTGATCTTCCGTTCCTCTTGAATGGTTAGATATATAGTACGTTCACAGCAACATGCTCCTTTTTCGTTTTTAAATTCTATGTCCATTGATTTGTCAGTATAATTTTCAAATTCTACACTGAGCTTTCAGTTTACAATGCTTTCAAATTTTGTATCAACTACAAACTTGCTACACTTTCATTCCTCCTTATCCACAAGGGTTTGGTTCCTGAGAATCCTGGGAATGGTGAAATTCACAAGTGTGGAGCTTGTTTAAAAATAGGTTAAAAATTGCAGATACTCAACTTTTGCCTGTGGATGTTGAATCTTGGTCTTTTTTGGATGTGGATAGATGATTTCATGCTTTGTGATTTCAGATGTAGTGGATTTTACTGTATATCAAGTGAAGCGGGGGGCTCAATATAAGTCCTGGGCAAACCAACTACAAACTTTGCATTGGCCCAAAAAATATTCATTGACCAATTTCTGTTCCGTATCCCTTAGCCAATTTTGTATGTACATTGCAGCTGTCCCTTTTATTCCATAAGTTATGACTTTTCTGGCATTTGTTGTGTGGCAAGGCATCAAATGGCTTCTGTAAGTCCTTTTGTACCATAGCAATAGTATTAGCCTGATCAACCCCTTCTCTTATCTCTTCACACATCTCTATCAAATTAGTTCAACATGATTGCTCCTTAGAAATATATTGGCTGTCTTGCTCAACCTACCTTTTTCCATTTGACTGCTAACTCTATACGGAGTAATTGTTTCGCAATGTTTCCCACCCCTGAAATGAAACTGACTGGTCTGTAATTGTTGGTCTTCACTTTGCACTATTGAACTATTATGTCATACTTGCAATTCTTCAGTCTTCTGGCTTTTCCCCTGAGTGTCAGGCAGTCTGAAATATTATTACTAGTGCTACTGCAATTTCCATGCTCTTCAAAGTCCTTGGATCCATCCAATCCAACATTAATGACTTGTCAGCTTGAAGTGCCAACAATATATCCAACACTTCCTCCTTCTCAAATTTTGTGTCCTTCCAGTTTCATTCTCTGACACAATGACCTGAATAGCATCCATTTCCTTGGCATTTACTTATGTATTTATTTAGTACCTCGTGCCCCTCTGCCTCCATGTGTAAATCTCCCTTTTGATCCCTGATCAGCCGTACTCCCCTTTTTACCTGTCTTTGTTGAGATATGCCTTTGGAGACTTTGACAGGCTTCGGAGGGTCTCATGTACTTTGTCTCCTTCTAATGTTGGTTTATCCTTAATTAGAGGGTGAGGAATTGTGTTTTAAGGATTTGGCTTTTAAAAAAAATTCATCAGTTCAGTTCCAAGCATATTTTTCTCTGGATGAGGGCAGGTTGTGCGGTGGCTGTCTGAGAGATGTGGTGAAGAGATGGTGGATCCTGATTCTACATTTATTCAATTATTTTTATTTTTAGGTTTTCTGGCACCAGTTGAATAGAACATACTGGGTGCACTGGCACATGATCGAGATCATTGGGGATGGAACAAGTGGACAGGTGGAGAAGGAATCACAGGAAAAAGCCTCATTGCTGGCTGAACACCTTAAACTAACAACAGGTAACGGTATCCACAAATAAAACATGCTAAAGATGCAACTTACCTTGAAGTTCCCTGCAACATTATCATATGTTGCTATCTTTTAGAATTCAGAGATAATCGGGAAATGATTAAGATTTGATGACAATTGTAGCTGAAGGTGTTGTAGTTCTCATTAGGTGTTATTTTTGAATGTAGAATTTGATGATCTGATATATGGAGAGATCTTCTTCTGAGGAGAGGTTGAGTAGGTTGCACCTATACTCATTGGAGTTTAGAAGAATGAGATTGAGAGGATTACAGTTTAGGATCAGTTAGGTTCCTGTGAAAATGAAAGTTGGTAAGATACAGAAGCCTTGGATGACAAGAAATTGTGAGCACTATCGAAAAGGAGGAGGATGCATCTTAAGTTTTAGAAAACTGAAGGCAACAGAGCCCTTGAGGAATGCAAGCGATAGCAGGAAAGCGCTCAAAGAAGCAGTTAGTGTTAAAAGGGGCCATGAAATGTGTTTAGCAAACAGAATTAAGGAAAATCTCAAGGTATTTTATGGAAATAAAGGACAAGAGGGTAGTCAGAGAAAGGCAGGTTCACTCAAGGATGAAGGGAATTTGTGTGGAGTCAAGGATTGGGTGAGGTTGTTACTGAACACTTTGCATCAGTATTCAAAGGAGAAGGACATGGTGGGTGGTCAGTCTAGAAAGGGGTATGTTGATATTCTTGGGCATGTCATTTGGAGGCCAGACAAGGTGAGGACAGCAGATTTCATTCCCTAAAGAGCATTAGTAAACCATAAAGGAGAGATAAAAATTTCCTGTGTGGGATTGTAAATACAGTGCAAGAGCAGTTATTGAAACAAATAGTGGTGTCAAAGCCAAGGGGCAGAAGGATCAAGAAGGTTGCTGATACCCTTGAGCTGTTCAACTTGTGAAAAAGTATTTTGTTAAACGCTGAATGTGATGAAAGATGAAATGAAATTGATCATACGGCTTTGTAATGGAATGAGTCAGTGCTACTCCAAAGGATGATGATGGTGGGAATTAGCGAGGTCAAGAATGGTTAGATTCTCTCTTTTGGATATGGTCATTGCCTGGTACTTGTAGCATTAATATTATTTGCCACTTACTCTGGAACTCTGTTCTGTTCCGAGTGACTCAGTTCTGCTGCTTCATCTATCTATCTTCAATTTATATTTTGTTTTCCTTCGTATTTGAATGCTGTTGCACAGTGAACAATTTGGTTTGAATTACTATTGTGGTCCCTTCGTTATTTTGAAAGTGACTTGACCTATCTCAAACACCAATTTTTTTTTCAACAAAACCATTTTGATGCTAGCGAATTGAGAATCTCCTCACTCTTTCAAAGCTGTATTACATTTTTCAAAATATTGTTTTCCAGTTGCCCAGACGTTTTTCCATAAGCCGCCAGGTGGACTGTACTCGCTGCCTTATCTGTCAGAGAGCATTGCTGAAGATTCCTCAACACTCAGCCGCTCAGAGTGGTGGGAGGTGCTTTTCTTCATCAAGAAATTGGAACCAAAACAGCAGCAGGAAGCTATTGATATCATTAGACAGAACTTGGAAGATCAGGTCAGAACGGAGTGATGGCTGAAAGCCAGGAGATGCATGGTTTGAGATCCAAAGTTTGACTGTATCAACACAAATCTAGAATGTCAGTGCTGCTGCAATTCACCACCTTGCCAATTTAATGTGACATTCTATGGTGATCATATTAGTTTTGCTGCCCTAAGTCTGTTGTCTCCTTTCCTGACAGCAATGTGTTGTCTGCACCAAATGAACTGCAGGAGTTCAAGAAAGCAGCTCACCACCACCTAAACAGCACCTTGGGATGAACAATAAATGCTGACCCAGCCAACAGGATATTCAACTGTGGGACTTGGGCAATAGACTCTAATGCTGTAACGTAACTTTTAAATCTCACACTTGGCAACAGATTTGCAAAATGCAGTCAGCAGCTGGGACCCTGGCTGATTGTCTTCCACGGCCCAAAAACAAATTCAGGATCTGAGCCCTTTTAATTTTTTTTGGACACTCAAAATGTGTGTATCACCAGATGAGCATTTGTTGTAAATCCTTAATTGCTCTCGAAGGTGTTGATGAGCTGCCTTTTTGATAGACTGTATCCATCTGGTCAGACTTTTCCTGTAGAGCTGTATTTAGTTTAATATTGCATGTTTGATAGAAGTGAGTGACACTCGGGCCATTCTGAAAGGCAGTTGAGAATGAACCATTTCACTTTAGATCTAGAGTTTGCGTGGAGCCCAGACCAGGTTAAGAAGTAACAGATTTCAGCAAGGCAGGTGATGGCCAAGTGCTATTATTGATCAAATATTAATCCAGAGACTCAGGCGAGTGTTTTGGGGGGCCAGGATTTGAATCCCACCGTGACAGATTGAGTCTAATGATGACCATGAAATCATTGATTGTTTGGAAAAATCCACCTAGTTCACTAAACCACTTACTTGATCTGGCTTATGTGTGACTCCAATGTGGTTGACTCTTAATTGCCTTCTGGGCAATAAACACTGGCATGGCCTGCGACACCACATTCTCAATGAAAATGTAAACGCGTTGATGAATAAGGTGGCTTTTAATGAGTGCACTAGTTTTATGACCACTATTATCTGTGTTAGCTCTTTAGTTCAGTCTTATTTATTTTAGTGTAAATTCCCCAGCTGCCGTGTTGGTTTATGACTTCAATTCTGCTGGCTCATTATTCCTGCCCACAGGATCATAGTAATACAACAGAAATGCTACCATGTACAGTGTAGCAGCCCTCATGTCTCACTGGTTTGGATCAGAAAGCTGTGGAGGCTGGGTATTTTGACCCATTTGACTCAGTGCTTCACTTTGTGTGAAGTGTAGGATAAAAATGTTTGAATCAAAAACTTTATTATATTTCATCAAAGTTAAAATAATCATGAAGTGTCATATAATGTTAGAGATATCAGCATGTTGTGATTTATTTAGAAAAGGAGTTGTCAATTGCCAGTAAGGTTTGAGTCTGTTTTGAATCTCTTCTGCAGATTTCAGTAATGGATGAGAGTGTGTTGATTCAGTTGACTGTACCATCAGAGCTTGCACAGAAGCTGCTTCAGTTCTTGAGACCGTTTTGCCCTTCAGCCTACCTGAATGACTTGGAGTGTTCTCACGTTTACACTAAACACTACTTAAAGAAGAAAAGGCTGGACCAGGACAACTTCTCAAGTGTATTAACCAATATGGAGTATGTTTCCCTGCCTGGCACCACTGGTTCAATTGTTTCAGGATCATCTGCTTCTCAATCGAAGAAAGCCAAGAAAGAGGTTTCTCCAGATCCTACAAACACCGCAACTATTTCAGCCAAAAATGATGCCGCACAGCCACCAGAGATGGGAAAAATGGAGGAGTTGGAGCTACCTGATGATCTGGAAGAAAAACTGAAAGGTCAGTGTTCCTGGTGCTGAGGGCAATCAGGATATCATTTTTTCTTAATTTTCTTTTCTCTGTTATAGTATATGGACATCACCTGTGGGGCTGGCATTTTTGCCCACCTATAATTGTTCTTGAACTGAATGATTTTCTAACCATTTCAGAGAAAGGTTGAATGTCAACCATGTTTCTGCTCAGCAACTAACGGTTTAAAACTGTAAACCATATAGCCCTCTGGGTATAAGCTGTGGAACTGCAGCATATGCAGGTGTTGGTTTAAAATCCTAATTTAACTGATTTTATCTCCACTGTGGAGGATAAGTGAGCAGGCACTTAGTGCTATTCTTGAAAATAAAATGCTTTGGACCCATATAGTTATTTATGCAATATCAAATGCAATTAAATATCAGAAAATAGACTCTGATGTTGCAGCTTGCATCCTAACATTCATCATGTACTCTCTTGCCTTGTTATCATTGAGCTATTCAGCATGGAAACAGACCCTTCAGTCCAACTCATCCATGCCGACCAGATATCCTAAATTAATCTAGTCCTATTTGTCAGCACTTGGCTCATTTCTTTCTAAAGCCTTCCTATTCATATACCCATCCAGATGCCTTTTGAAATGTTATAATTGTACCAGCCTCTACCATTCTTCTAGCAGCTCGTACTATACACACATCACCCTCTGAGTGAAAGCATTACCCCTTAGGTCCCTTTTAAATCTTTCCCCTCATCTTAAACCTATGCCCTCTAGTTCTGTACTCCGCTACCCTGGGCAAAGACCTTGGCTATTCATCCTATCTATGCCCCTCATGATGATATAAACTTCTTTAAGTTCACCCCTCAGCCTCCGACGCACTAGGGAAAACAGCCCCAGCCTATACAGCCTTTCTCTATAGCTCAAACCCTCCAACTCTGGCAACACCTTTTGAAAATCTTTTCTGAATCCTTTCAAGTTTCGCAACATCTTTCCTATAGCAGGGAAACCAGAATTATCCTTTGAGCATGCATCACATCCCCTCGCAGTCTTCAGGATTAAATTCCATTTGCCAGTGTTCTGTCCATCTGAACAGCCCATTTATGATTTTCTGTAGTGGAAGGCTTTCCTTATCACTATTTACAGCACAACTAATTTTCATGTCATCTGCAAACTTTCTGATCACTCCTTCTACATTCATATCTGGATCCTTAATATGCATGACCAGCAGCAAGGGATCCAGCACTAAATCTTGCGGTGCAGCACTAAATCTTGCGGTGCACCATTGGGCACAGGCTTCCAATCATAAAACCCCTTTTGATCACCACTCTGTCTCCTCCCACAAAGTTTATTTTGGAACCAATTTACCAAATTGCCTTGGACCCAATGGGCTATTACCATCTTGTCCAATCTGCCATGGGAGAACTTGTCAAAGACCTTATCATAGCCCAAATAAACCAGATCCACTGCCCTAATCTCATCTATGCATCTAGTTAACGTGGAGACTTGAACCAACCTGTCTGAAATGATCTGCCTGATAAAGCAATTCTGACTATCCTTGGTCAAAACTTGCTTCTCTAAGAGCAGATTAACTCTGCCCCTCCGAATTTTTTTGAATCGTTTTTCCACTTTTCCAACAATAGGGATGGTTTCTACTCGGTCCAAATCTCTCACGATCTAAAACGCCTCTGTCAAATTTTATCCCCCACTTCTCTTCTGCAAGGGTAAGTCCCCAGTTCCTTCAAAGCTGGACACTACAGCTTTGAAAGGATACATAAACAGAAATTGGCTTCAAGGAAGTCTGATTGCAGCCATGTGGAAAGATTGGAGACTGAACAAGGTTTTAAATGGTATCCAGGAAGCTTGTGAATGTGCCACAGTGATGTCAGCTGCTGCTGAAGCCATGAAATCAGGACATGACATATACTAAAATGATTGTTTGTTTTTCCCATTAGTATTCAGCTGTCCAAAAGTGACTGGACGCAAAACTAATTTGGAGAAGATGGGGGAGGTAGTAGAGATCATGAAGAAGTCAAGCTCTGATATCAGTTTGCAGGTTGCAGGCTTCAAGTTCATTACTAAAATGTTGGAGGAGGACAGCACGCGAGAGAAGGTGACTCTGAAAGTGGATTCTGGCCTTAACCAAAGGGACAAACTGATCAAAGTGCTTGTGGAAGAATTGACCAGTTTATCCAAGGAAAAGCCCCTTGTTGTCACCTGTTTGCGGCTGATTTACATCCTGATGCAGCGTTATGACTGGAGAGCCTTGTTTGCCACAGAGGGAGGAATCAAAAGTGTTCTTTCCTGTATGCAAGAGCACAAGAATTCAGCACTTGTTCAGCAGGCTGCACTCGCTGTAAGTTCCGAACTGAGAAATGTTTCTCTTTTTCCTTTCCTCCTGATGAAACCAGGTGTCTTTTATTTCTTCCCCATCTAATTTTACAAAATACTACTAGAAGGGCATTGAGATAACTGTATTGTTTTCCCTTCAGCTCAGATAACAATTTTTTTAATGGCCTGTCCTCTGTCATACCCATTCTACTTATTTAACTAAGCAAAGTTATTTAACTCAGCAAAATTAAAATTCTAGTGCAAGATCCCACAATTCAATCCCAACAATTTAAAAATCTGTAACCCAGCTGGAATTTACACACATCAGGCCTTGTTTTCAGTTCTTTCCCAGTTCAGTTTTATCCACTGTTATTTCCAGCACTGAGAGGCATGAATGGCAACTCTTCCTACTGACCTCAACTCTGACTTCTGATTTAAAATCTCCCTTTGTTGAGCAAGTTAGATTGTTGCTAGTTTTGGACATCAAGGCACATGAACAGCTTGTAGAATTAACTTGCATTCCAGTGATCAGAGTGAGGGGAGAGCATCTGCTTTGGGGGAATTGCCAATAACACCAGCTGGTGGAAGTTCTGCATTGTTACTTTGACAAAATCAGTTTGCTGAAAGAATGATGATGGGAATGTCTCAGTACAGCTGCTTCAAGAGTTGGTCATGTCTGCCAAATCTGTTAGAATTCTTTGAGGAGATAATGAGCATGTTAGATAGAGAGCAAGTTTGGATCTGTTTGGATTTCTAGAAGGCTTTTGACAAGGTGCTGCACAGGAGGCTGCTAAATAAGATGAGCCCATAGTGTTAGGGCAAGGAACTGGCATAGATTTGCTGATGGCAGAAGGCAAAGGCAGAAGGGATAAAGGCATCTCTTTCAGGATGGCAGCTGGTGACGAGTGGAGTTCTGCAAGGGTCAGTGTTGGGACCACAACTATTCATGTAATACATTAATGATCTGGATGAAGGAACTGAGGACATTGTTATAGATGACTCAAGACAGCTGGAGGGACAGATGGGATTGAGGAAGCAGAAGACCTGAACAGGTTAGAGTGGACAGATGAGTGGTGTATGGAATACATCGTGGCAAAGTGTGAAGTTATGTATTTTGGTAGGAAGAATGGAGACATGAACTATTTTCTAAATTGGAAAGGTTTCAGAAATCTGAAGTATAAAATCTGGCAGTCCTTGTTCAGGATTCTCTTCAGGTTAACATGCAGGGTTCACTTTGCAGCTAGAAAGGCAAATGCAATGTTAGGAGAAAGGGAGGACTGCAGATGCAGGAGATCAGAGTTGAGTGATGGTGGGAAAAGCTCAGCAGGTCAGGCAGCATCCAAGGAACAGGAGAATCGACATTTTGGGAATAAGGCTTGTGGGCCAGGGAGGGCTGAGAGACAAGTGGGTGGGGGGGGGGGGGGGGGGGGGGGCTGGGAGCTGACAGATGAGGGGATGGGGCTAGGGGAAGGTAGCTGGAAATGCAGTAGGTAGATGAAGCTGAGGGAGAAGGTGATAGGTCAGAGAGGAGGCTGGAGAAGGTAGATAGGAAAGATGATGGGCAGATCGAGAGGGCGGTGCCAAATTGGAGGCTTGAGACTGGGATAAGATTGGCGAAGAGGAAATGAGGAAACTGGTGAAATCCACATTAAACATGTGGTTGCAGGGCCCCAAGGCGGAAGATGATGTGTTCTTCCTCCAATGTTTGCATTCATTTCAAGAGTGCTGGAATACAAGAGCAGCAACATCTGCTGGGGCTGTATAAGGCTCTGGTCAGACTGCATTTGGGATATTGTGAGCAGTTTTGGGTTCTGTATCTAAGGAAGGATGTACTGGCATCGGAGAAAGTTGAGAGGTGGTTTATAAGAATGGTCCCAAGGATGAAGGGCTTGTCATGTGAGTAGCAGCACTCGTTGGAATTTCGAAGGATAGGGGATTCAGGCACCTATTGGAAGCTTAGAGTACCGAAGAGGCCTGAATAGAGTAGCATGGAGCAGGTGTTTCCATTAGTAGGAGAGACGACAACCTGAAGGCAGGGCTTCAGAGTGAAGGACAACCTTTTATAACTGCGATCAGGAGGAGGTGGATCTGTGGAACTCATTGCCACCGAAGGCTGTGAAACCCAAGTCATTGAGTTTATTTAAGGTAGAGGTTCTTGATTGGTATCCCCATACCAGTCAGGGTTACGGGGAAAAGGCAGGAGAATGGGGTGAGAAACATATCAGCCATGATCAGAAGGCAGAGCAGTTTTGATGGGCCGAGTGGCCGAAAGCTGTTCTTATGTCGTATAGGAGGTTATCACAAGACAGATAAGACAGCATCTTCCTAATTAGATATAAACTTCTGGTCTTCAGAATGTGCGCAGCAGGAAATGTGCTGATAACATAAGTACACTTACAATGCAAATCAACTGGAAATGCAGGGCAGATTGGACCCCTTCACTAGAGAACATCCAATTGATTGTACAGCTATTTTTACCATTTGTGGTGAATTTCTGATCCGAAGCATTAATGATTATTTGACCTCTCCTAACCTGGTTAAATGTGAATGAGTGAGGGGGTGGTTGGAATTTTGGACTCTGGCAGTAGATCAGTACTTACACTTTGTGGTCTCGTTTGCTTTATGTGCTATTTTAAATATGCTATAATTTTATTTTGTCCACCATACAGTTAACATGAAGGAGGGAAAGTGGGTTGCCAAGTATAAGTATAACGGCCATGGTTCAAGTAGCACATGGGGTCTGAAGGTTGTGGATTCAAGGTCCATGCCACAAACCTGAGTACACAATCTAGGCTGGCCCTCCATTGCAATACTAAAGGAACCTGACTGTTTTTATCCACTCAGGTGGATGTGAAAGGCTCCTTAGTATAATCTAGAGAAACTGCAGAAGATGTTACCTGGTGTCCTGCTCATAATTTTCTCTCAAACAGCAGTGCTAAACTTGATATCATATCATTGTTCTCCTGTAGTTCATGAGGCTTTGCTGAATATAATTCAATTGTTGCATTTCCAACATTACAATAGTAAGTATACTTGCAAAGTATGTCATTGGCTGGGGAGTATGTAGTACGCACTGAGAACATGAGGTTCAAGGCTTTTCCTTATAAAACTAGTGACAAGGATATTCTTGCAACAATACCTTTTCTGCTTTTAATTATTTAATATAGTTCTTAATAAATTAGGACACAAAGCTGATGTTTACTTCAACAGACTCTGAAAATCTTGACTGGAGCCAGTAAATACGACATGCGAACTAAAAGTGTTCGGCCTCACCTGGCAGAAGCTGACGCCCAGATAATTCTTGAAATCTTTGCCAGTATTGGTTCAGCCTCTACCCAGGATTCCAAAGGGCTGCTCAATGTTATTCCTGCTGCTGTTGCGAAAATGATGAACACCTCAGGGTAAGGAGCATTCTCAGGGGACACTGTTTCATTGGTGTTTGTTTTGTTTTCTTGTGCATCCATATTTCTTCCTGAGGTTGAGGTCTTTGAAAATTCTCCCATCTGTAATGCATGGCAACTGCACTTGACCTCTTCTTGTTCCCTGTGCATGCTGGTTATCTTCTGACAGCTGCTTATCGAGCCTCTCCCAGTATAAGTATTTCTGCCAATTATCTACAGGCCATTCACCCTGGAACCAAGTGTTTGTTTGTGTGCTTTCTGGTGGGAATTACTAGATTGCAATAAAGAGGAGGTGTGTGTTCAGATTTCTTCTATCTTTTGCTTCATGCCATGTCAAAAGTACTACATAGTCAAATAATTGTGACCAACTACTCAGCAGTAAAATCAGGGCAAGTTTAAATACCATGTTTCCAAACTTGGCAGTCAAATGGCAACTTGAGTATTAGGTGAGCCATTGATAGTTTGGAATTCAGGGATATTCCTTATATAAGCTGTATTCCAATAGCACGGTTGTATTTATTGCAGTTTGTAAATTAGCTTCCTGAAAAGTGCCAAGTCCATTCTTATTTTAGTGGGGTTACTGTGTACATTTTGTTTTAAAACAAACTTTGCTTGTCTCCTCTCTTAACCCTCAGGTTTGAATCTCCTTCCCCACTTCTTCCCCTCTTCACCCTACTGCCCTCCCCACTTGCCATCATCTTTATTTACACACTGGGTGCCCTTCCTGAGCCTCCCACGTACTATCTCTCTGACTCCTGAGCATTCACTATGGATTTGGGTTCAAAAGAGAGACAGGAAAATGGAGGGACCGATGTGGGTGTTGGGAAATAGTGAGCAGGAGAGTTGGGTAGTGAAGGTAGTAAATGGGTTAGAAAGAAAGACCAAGTGAGGAGGGCGTTTGGTCAGTAGATTCAAGACAGTCTAATAAGCTTAGAAAGTAAACACTACAAGTCAGGGGCATAAGTTGTCCATATCAATGCTGCCTTAAGGGCAAATGAGTTTTATTTAACACCTTTTCCATATTTATTTTGGAACACAATGTTATATGAGCCATTTCTGCATTTATTGAATAGATTTGAAATTGTATTCTTCAAGAAGTGTTGAAACTGTCTTGAGCAGCAAATGTTATACTGTTTATACACTTGGATGTTTCTGAAAATGCTATTAACCATTGGATTGAAATAAATCCTTAGTGAATACTAACATGATATTGCCATCGTGTAGAATTGTGTGGACTCACCCGACACCTGATGGTATTTTTCCCTCTAATTGCTACCATATTCTTCCCTTCTAGGTGTTCCTCTGCAGTTCAGGATGGCTTGTTAATTGTTATTATGCTGGTTTCTAATCACAAAAGTCTTGCAGAATTATTGGTATCGTGTGACATCTGCCCAATTCTGTATAGCTGTATTGGAAATGGAAGCAGTTCCACAGGCAGTCATCAACAGATGCTTGCTATTATGGCCCTCAGTAACATCTCTCTGAACCACAAACTCTCCACTGGAATTGAGAACAAAGGTAAAAGAAGTTGGTGCTTTAAAATACTATTAAAATATACAATAGTTTCTGCATGTAGTGTTTGTTCAGGTAAGCATCTTTTAATGCTGGCAATCTTCAGTACTGAAATAGGAAGGTTATGCTTCTGTTACAAAGGGCAATGGTATAACTGCAATTGGAGTACCATGCACAGAATTGGTCACTTTACTTAATGAATGATGGTAAATGCTTTAGAATTAGTTCAGAAAAGGTTCACTTGATTAAAAGCTATAATGAGTGGACTATCTTCTAAGAAAAGGTTGAACAGGCTAGGCTTTTTTCTGATGGACTTTAAATATGTTGGAGGTGACTTGTTTGAAATGTACATGGTCCTGAGAAGCCTTGACAGGCTACATCTGGGGAGGATGTTACCTACAGAAGAATCCAGAGCTAGATATTACTACTTAAGAGATCACCCGTTTGTGATGTGTATTTTTCTCGTGGTTGAGATTCTTTGGAACACTTTTCCTGAAAAGATGGTGGAAGCACAATCTTGCACAGGTAGGTAAATTCCAGTTTAGTACGGTTGGAAGGTTATTATTGATTGGTGGGAATGCAGATTTGAGGTTACAATCAGATCAGTCATGCTCTTTTTGAATGGCAGAGCAGCCTCAAGGACTGAGTGGCATACTCTTCCTCCTTGTTCATATTGTTTGAATGAGCCATTTATGTTCCTCAGTTCATTGTGCCAAAACCTTCTCACCATCTCCAAGGCATGAGTCAGGAGTATGGTTAACTTGCCTGGATGAGTTCAGCTTCAATAATGCTCAACAGCCTTAATACCATCTAGGCCAAAGCCTGTGTGATTGGCACCCCTGGCATCTCTAATCACAGCGTTTACCCTCTACAGGATCCACTGCACTAACTTGCTTTGACTTTTTCTAGAATACTTTGCAAGTTTGCAATCTGTATTGTCTAGAAAGACAGGCAGTATGCACATGGAAACACCACCACTTGCATCCTTCGTGTCACGCTTTCCCGAGTTGGGAATATTTTGTCTTTCTTTCATTGTACCCATATAAGATACTGGAACTCTCAACGCTGTTAGCACTTTGGAAGTCCCTTCAGATTTAAGACAGTGCTCCGTTATCAATTCACAAGTCTGACTTGGAGGATTAGAACTAACTTTAATTATTTTTTTCATTTTGATCCTCATTAAAATCTGCATATAGACCAAGCATGTTAGCTTGTCCATTTGCCGTCTCTCACACCTATAAAACCTTTTGGGGAATTTTTCGTAGATTCAAGCAAGTTGCTGCAATCAGGTCTGTTTTATATTCTATTGACCATTTGAGATGAACTGTTTATTAGTTTATTGTTTTTTTTCAGGATTTTGGTGTATTTTAATGAATGCAAACAGCTGTATTTCCTTAATTGCGATTTGTAGCTCTGATGAAATGAACACGATTGATAAACTTAGCGATGTGAGTTATTTTAGATTTAGGTTATTTGCCCAAAAAAATGAAAGATTCCAAATATTTTACAAAGGATTGATCTAAATTATCCATTAAAGTATCTTTAGATAAAAAGATTCTGGATTAATGTTCCACCAATTGACTTAATGTGGGACACAGCTGAAATACAATAATTAGCTGCAGTGACTCATGTTTTAATTGCAGTATCACTCCTAAATAATTAATTGATATTTCCCTGCAGGGAATACTTATTCACTGGTTGACTAATAGTGAAGTTATTATTAAACGTTTCAGGATCAAAAGAGGCTTTAAATCTCAAGGATGCTGAATTGAAGATGCTGCTTGTGAGTTTAAAGGAGCAGAGTGGTACCAAAGAAATCATTCTTTCATTGGAACGTTGGATTTGTGATGAGACAACTGGGCTGGAAACTCAAATTGAAGACATCATGAAAGATAAAGAAGCCTTCCAGTCACTGTTGCAGGGATTGGACCATTTCCGCTCTGAGAAAGCTGTGCAGCAAGCTATCATACGGTATATGACAGAGTATTGAAGTAGCTTGTTTAGATAAAACCTGGCTAGATAGAGAGTAAAGCTTCCTGTACTTCAGAGCAAGGTTTTTCTCTTAACCTCATTAGAAGTTTGGTCTAAACATAAGAGAAAAGAACTGAACTCGAATTACGATTTGGAGATGCGGTAATGGACTGGGGTGTACAAAGTTAAAATTCACACAACACCAGGTTATAGTCCAACAGGTTTATTTGGAAGCACTAGCTTTCAGAGCACAACCACTTGATGAAGGAGCACACAAGTGTCCTTCTCCAGGCAATGACCATCTCCAATAAGGGAGAACCAGGCCATCTCTCTTGCATTCAATGGCATTACCAATGCTGAATCCCACAGCACTGTATCCTGGGGATTGCCATTAATCAGAATTGAATTGGACCAGCCGTATAAATGTTCTGGCAACAGAAAAAGGTCAGAGGGTTGGAATTCTGTGGTGAAAATCTCTCTTCCCATCTCCACAGTGCCTGTAAACTGTCTATAAATCAGGAGTGTGATGGAATGCTCTCCACTTGCCTGGATGAGTGCAACTACAACAACACTCAAGAAATTTGACACCATCCAGGGCAAAGCTGTCCACTTAATTGGTCCCTCTTTCACCTTATTAAATATTTATTTCCTCTACCACTGATGCACAGTGGGATGGTGTGTATCATCTTGCAGACTAAAGTAACTTGCCACTCTTCCTTCAACTATATCTTACAATTCCTTGCCTTCTACCATTGAGAAGATCAAGGGCAGCACTTGCACAGGCACACCACTGAGGTCAGAGGCAGCGATACAAGCTTGCCTCCAAGTATCCAGCAGTCCTGATGTGGAGCTGTCCTGCTGTACCTTCATGCTAAAAAGTAAATATTCTGAAACTCCTTTCTGTAAGTACTGTGGATGCCCCATACCCCATAGACCACAGTGGTTCGAGTGCAGTTTGCTGCTACCATCCCCAGGGCAGTCAGGGATGGCAGTAAATGCTGCAGTAGCCAGCAATATCCACCAGCCTCCGAAGAATTTTGAAAACAATATGCTCAGCACTGAGATCCCATTATTCTGAACCCTCAGTATCATCTCCTTGTAAGCCTGCCAATATTCTGAAACTGATTTACCTTAAAGTACCTTTTTTAACTATTTTTGATAGATCACAACTTAGTAGAAGTGGCCTAAGCCTAATACAATTTCTTTTCCCAGTTGTGTATTTTTGTTTGTTCCAATTCCATATTTAGAACATCCCATCTCTTAGTACACTTTGACTGAAAATATTCTCTCAGGCAATTTGAAAATTATGCACCCAAAATACCTTTTATACTGATATTTATCCCAATTTTATTCACTAGTTCAACTTTGATAGCCTAATTTGATCATTCTTATAACATATCATCCATACTTTCAGCTGTAATTTGTTTCAACCAGGATTCAACCACCTCCCTCCACTCATCTCACCTGAACACTTGTAACCACAATGCAGAGCTGTTAATTCTATAGTCCTTTAAGCCATTATATTGAGATTCCAAGTTTCTATCTGTACCGTCAGCTCATCTGCTTTATTCACATCACTTCTTACATTGAAGTCTTTACCATTAATCATCGACCAATTGATTAATTTATTTGATTGCCTTTTTTGGGTTTGATGAAGTCAAAACTAGCCTTGAATAACCTGTCTTGTTTGGGTTTTCTTTAGAATTTTGAGCAAGTTTTTGGATAATTATCTTGAAGATTTGTTGCCCTGGCATGAAAGCATCGAACCATGTTTGTCATCCATGAGCGCCTATAATAATGACAGAGAGGTATGATAGAAATGTTGTAAATTTCCTTGTTCATCCTGCTGTTTTGTTGATCTACTTGTACCTTTTAACCCACTTTGATTGTAAACTACTATCTATGTCTGCACTGTACTAAGATCATGATTCAGTTCACTGTCTCAAATTCTACTTCAGTTCTTTCCATCTGGCTAAAGGCAGAGGCACCTCTTGGCTATCAATTCTCCCATCACCTTTGAATAGACTTTGAGCATTCAAATTTGTATTGTCCCTCTCAGTGCTCTCTTTCACCTTTGATTCTGTTCTGGTTTTCTGCATTTAATCAAGGTTTCTCAGTTGTCTAAAACTATATAAAGTAGAATACTTTATATTTTCTTGTGATGGTTTGGAAAGTAAATCTGGTATCTGATATAAGTGGGAGTTTTGAAATCTATCATAAAGAACGGTTATGTAGCACCATTACCAACTGAGCCTGCCAAGTCCTGAAGAACGAGACTATTACGCTGGATGTGTGGTCAGTGGTGAGAATGAGAAAAGAGGGTAAAATCTATTTTCCGTTGTCATTACAAATCTGTCACTCATGAATCAGTCTGTTACTATACTGGTAGGATTGACCATTCTACCATTGTTATGGATTATAGATTGCTCCAGTTTTCCCCACCACAGACTAGCCTGCAATTCCCTGGTTTTCCTCTTTTGCCTTTCTTAAAAAAAAAAGCTGAATGAGTGGCAGTTTTCCCAATCCAGAGGGACAACTCCTGTATATGGGGAACTCTGAAAGATTATATTAGAGCATCTGTAATGTGCTCCCTTACTTTAACACGGTTGTATGCACAGAGTCATGTTCTGGGGATTTGTCACTCTGAAATTTTGAAATTACCAATGTTTTACTTGCATTAATTCTGTTTAGTCCTTGTCTCTGACCAACTAATTTCCTTGGGTCTTCGGGCAAGCTTCTTTTCTATTGTAAATACTAAGGAAAAGTAATTATTCTATTTGTTTCCTGTTTCCCCTGTGACAATACTGTCACTTTGAGAGGTTATTTTGACCTTTTTTTCCCCCAAGATGTAAGACAGAGGAAAAAAAAATTGAGGCCTTGGAGTTTAGGTTGGAACAATGGAAGCCTCCTGGGTGTGGTCAGCTGTCTCAGACCAGGCTTTCTACAGCTTTTCTTAGTTTTTAGGTTTAGTTTTAAGTAGAAGTCTTTAGGTCTCAAGAGTTGGAAGGTTCAGTGAATGTCTCCTAGCTGCTACTTTCTCCACATTTTTTCTTTTGATTTTTTTTTCCTCCTGGATTGGAGAACTGCATGTGAGAATCTGTTTGAATTTGCACTTTTTGCCAAGGACTGTGTTTGTGATTTTACTATATTGTAACAATTAATTAGTAATAGGTGCTGTATCTATTATTCAGTTAAGTTATTCTAAATTACTCTTTCTCTTATTTATATTTTAACTATATTGTTTAAATAAATTGTGTTAGCGGGTTTTGAGAAAATTTGTAGCTTAGCTTGAGGTTCTGGATGTTTTGTCTGAAGATATTACCTAGTAGGGTGTCGAAACGTCTGGAAATGAACCTTCCATCTCAGCAAGCAAACCTACATCCACATCCATAAATTGTGTTTTGCTTAACGTCGAGTAGTTTGACCAGTCACGTTACATCTGAAACAGTGCTTCACATCTGCCTTTAAAATAAGAAAAGATTAGGGTCTAGGTTACCTTGTTAAAATACATGCAAGGGTCTAGTCTGGTCCATATTTATTGACAGTATCCCCATTTCAGTCATTAGTCAACCAACATTGCTCCTGACCACAGTCTTCTCTTTAATGTAACCATAAAACTTGTTCTTTGATTTTTGTTGTCCCTTGCAAGTTCCTTTTATAATTCCTTTTGGTAGCTTTTATGAGCTGCTTTGAGGCCCTTTGCTAGTTTTTGTATCTTTCCCATTCAGCAGGATCCGTACTGCTTTTAGCATTTTTGCAAGTCCTTTCTTTAGATTTTATGCAGTGTCTTATCTGTTTAGTTTTTCGTGGTTGTTTTCTTCAGTGAAGTAGAGCTTTTCCCTCTGGGGGACATAAACTAGTTTTGTATTGTGTTAAATATTTCTTTAAACAGTCTCCACTGTTCTTCAATAGTCTTACCTGTTAGCAGATTTAGGGACAGCCTCTGTCTCATCTCATTAAAGCCAGCTTTACCTAAATCGGAAATTGTAGCAGCTGATTTGTGCTTTTCACTTTCAAACGCTACATTGAGATTGGTAATGTTATGATCACATTCTATTCACATGATAGAACAATAGTCCAGGTGGTTTGTGTTTGATTAGTTTATGCTTCTTACAAGTAACAACTGACATTTTTTTAAAGACATATGAACCTCATAAGAAATGATAGATACTTTAAAGATGCCAACTTGAAAAAATATCAACAGCATTGCTGTGTGCACGTTCGCATGCCATCATGATAAACCTTTGCCCTCAACTGGCACATTGAGGAAAAGGAGTTAGTTGAGAAATTTACCAATGAAATTTATATTGCTAACCATTTGCAAATCTAAGTTTACCGGTCAACATGTGCACTGGGATTTCTACAGGCCCAAACACGACATGACCTGCTTTGTGTATCGGGCTCCAGACATCTGCTCACTGTTGAAGCCTGTGCCGAGCAGTGATGTATCCGAATGATCTGTGTAATAATAACTACTTCAATCAAATCCTAACTGTCCATGTCATGTAAATGCCAAAGTTCCTACTGTGTTGCCGTGAATGGTGCTTAATTTAGCGTTACCCTGCTAAATGAAGGTTTCTGAATGTGGTTTGAGCAAAGGTTGAAGCTAGCTGTCTCGCGATACTACTTTGCGGTTTTAAAAAAAGTCCACTAATGGATACTGCTGTTAACGCATAAAGGTGTTCTTTACTTCCTCACAAATGAAGTGGATGGGTTTTGGTGTCAGTGTGGTAGCAGTTATGTGAAAGTGAGTACTGTAATGCTGAATATCAGTCAAGTGCTGGAAAAGCTCAGCAGGTCAGGCAGCATCCAAGGAGCAGGAGAAACAACGTTTCAGGCATAAGCTCTCCATCAAGAATGTCCCATTGCAATTTCAATGTATAAAATCTTTGAGTTGATTTTCTCATGTTTGAAGTAGGTATTCTGGTTAATATGGCTTCCTTGTCTTACTGCAGTCTCGGGGCATAGTAATCAGTTGCATTATTCTGACTAAGTGGTTAATTCAGTGCCATCTGAAAGTTAAATTGTGGAGCTTTCTGGTTTTGCTGCCTGTCTGGAGTGCGCTTGGGAATGTGTTAACTTGGATCAATTCAATCTCAGAATTGAAAAGCTTTTATTCTGTACCTGCAGGTACTACAGGATTTCATTAGGTTTCTTCACAGGCTAGCAACAGTAAACAAGGATTATGCAGTTGTCATGTGTCGACTTGGGTCAAAGGAAATTCTGTCAAAGGCACTGGACAAACACAGTTCTGCTTTGCTGCTCGCTGGAGAGCTCCGCGATCTTGTCAGTGACTGTGAGAAATATGCAAGTCTTTACAAGAAAATGACCACCAGTATCCTGGCTGGGTGTATACAGGTAATGAAGTTGTTCTCTGCTCTTTTCAGTTGCTTCTGTCTGGCAATTTTTATTTTGGAGTATAGTTCCATGGGGTGCTGTTGTCCCGTCAGAACCTTGTTCAGGTGAGTCTAGGGCAGTGTGTTGATAAGCTGTGTTCCTATATGTAAAGCTTTCATATCTTAGCCTGATATCTGTCCAGGGCTACCTCCAGATTTATGGTGTGGAAATTACTGCCTTTTATTCTTTGTCCACCCCTGTCTTAAGACCCTCACAGCCCTGTTCCCATTTTATCTTGACTCAGTTGAAGAAACTCATCACAGCAGTTATTCAGCCTGGGAAATTTTTGATGTCTGTCACTGTTTTGCATCTGGTGAAACAGTAACTCGCTGGGGCCATCCAAGGAGGAGTTGCACCATTTTAGTGGAGGATATGCATCCTGTATCTGATACTGAATTGTAGAATTATTACAGTGCAGGCAGAGGCTATTTGACCCATTGTGTCTACAGTGGGTCGCCAAGTAAGCATATCATTTAGTGCAATTCTCCTGCCATCTCCCTGTAACTGTGCATGCTGCTCCTTTTCAAATATAAGTCTAGCCACTTGAATGCTTCAACTGCTGAAATGTTGGCAAAATCTTTTTCTTGTACTCCAGACGAATGTGAGAATACCAGCATGTTTAGTCAACTGTATTCAAGTTCTGTATACCAAGTAACTGAATTTAATAATCTACATTCTAGTCTGGCTATGAAACCACTCTGCATGAACCTCTCAATACAGACCTGTGGGCTACCACACAAACTCTATGTTGTGTGTTTGATACATTTTTCTGGGTTGCTACAAGAATGAAAACAGGTGATCATTTATTATCATGAAAATGTTAGACTGAAAATATCAGCAGCTGAAATTCTTTTTTGCTCTGAGAGAAGTAAGAATATCTCTTCTCCAACCACCCCACCCAACCTCATTCTTGTTTGTTTTTTCTCCTTGCCTCCCTGCTGTAAGCAGAGTGATGATTCTAAGTAATGTTCTTTTTCCGCTTTGGCTCAGACTGCCCAAAGCTGCCGCATGTCATGTACACAGAATGGGACTCAACCAAGTCTGTACACTTCAATGCCACAGTGTGATTACTGCCGAGTAGCCATGATTAGCGAATGAATAATGGCGAAGTTTATTGCCTGAAGGCATTTTTCCCCTTCTTTACTTCCTTCAAACCGAATGGAATTGGATTTGTGAGTTTGTTGGATATTGTTGGAGTGGGGTACAGGTTGCTTCTGGCAGCCTCTGAAACAAAATCAAATTCATGGGATGAAGGGGATTTCCTTATTCTGCATTTTAAATACATGATTTTTTAACTCCCACTTGCAGATGGTTTTGGGACAAATTGAAGAGCACAGACGCAGCCATCAACCAATCAATATCCCCTTCTTTGATGTATTCCTGAGGAACCTCTGTCAAGGTCTGTCCGAACGGCTCAATGATAACAGACTGAATCACGGCAAGTTTAAATTACATGTGGGGCTAAAAGAGAGCATCCTTTTTCTATCTATCTGTCTTTTTAAAATAAAAATGTTATAATCCAGTTTTGCTTTCCTGCTTCTTTGACAGAAATGTGTATGGATAGTTCATTTGTAGTTATGTTGATTTCACAATCCATGCAATCCCTGCATTAAGTTTTGTGAAACTGAGCTCCTGATTGTTCTAATGAACACTGTCTCTTAACAGATTAGCTCGTAGTATTTGATGCCTGTGTTTGTAGCTAACTGAATTCATATTTATCTCACTGCCATTGGTCTCAGCCTATCTGAAACTCATCTATTGTATGGACTACTGACCACCTACTTTTTGTAATAATGTTATAATGTTGAAAAAATTAAAGAAGCAAAAAGGAGCATTATTTGGAATATCAGTCATCTAAGGTTTATGGCAAAAGTTTAAGGTAATTGGATTCACTCACTTCCTTTGGAAAGAGGAAAATCGGACATTAAGTAATTGAGAAAAAATGTCATGCAGTTAAATAATGGGCTGACATGATCAACAGTAACTGGATTGTTCTGAACCACCATTATTCATGCTATCCATTTCAATGGAAAATGTGACTAGCAGTGTATTCATCACCAATGAGATGAAGTGTATATTTAGTGTGTTGCAGTTTGCTTAGAAATGAAAGTTTATACACTGGGCAAAGTTTCAAAAAAAAAAACTAGGTGGAAGAAAAGTATGGTGAGAAGCTTTTATGCCTAGGCCAAATAATTAGACTTCTGCTGAAGCATAAATCAGGGGATGAAGAATTGAGGCAGACCTTCAGTATTACATGTATTCCTAATTTCCAGATTAAAGCAAGGATGTTCAAACGCTGCAAGTGGGATAGAGGAGGGGAAATCAACCTGATACCTAGCCTGTGTCATCTGAACTGTGAAGAGTGGTCCGGGTATCTGAATAGTTTACTCTAGGGAAGGCAATGCGTAAGTGAAATCATACCAATCTGAAGCAGGAAGATGATAAAATTGGCATTTAACAGCTGACATTTTCCTAAACATAAGAACTGCTGGACACTTGGTCGGAGTTAGAACATAGAAAATGTGCAAATAAACGGTGTAGATTTAATTGCTTTATGTGGAGAATGGTCATTATGTGGCATGTACGGTACCAAGTGACAGGTAAATAGGAACTTTATTCAAGAGTGTATTAAATTGATAATTCATTGGGCCACAGAGGAGTATTCATTACTGATACTGGTCAGGTGGTTTACAAAGATCTGACCTTTGGATATTCTTTTGCTCAAATCCTTCAATATTTTCAGCTTGTGCATCACTTTACCAGAATTTCAGGGATGATTTTGATTGTGTGCGGTGCTTGGAGACATACTGATACATTGGTTGCTTTTTATTATTCAAGCAGTATGGGCTTCATTGTCCTATCCCTAATTTCCCCTTCAGAAGGTGGAAATGAGCTGCAGTCCCTGTGATATTAATATGAGATTTAAATTTCCATACTAAGTACATTCCAAACCTATCCTATTTAACATTGGTAGTGCTGCAAAGTGCAAGGGAGGGAGTTCTTTGTCAGGTTGGAGTAGGAATTTAGAGAGACCATATACAATTTTGGTCTCCTTACTTGAGGGATGTAGATGCATTAGAGACGGTTCAGAGGAGCTTCGCAAGATTGATCCTAAAGATGAGGGGTTTGTCTATTGAAGACATATTGATTAGTTTAGGCCGATACACTCTTGGAGTTTAAATGAATGGGATGGATCTATTTGAGGTATATAAAATGCTAAAGGGGGATTGACAATAGATGTAGAGAAGATGTTTCCTTGTAGTCTAATCCAGAGACACAAGTTCGTAGGTTTAGGATAAGGGGTAGCAAATTTCAAACTGATGAGAAATTACTTCCAACGAAGCGTTGTGAATCTGTGGAATTCACTACCCCGGACTGTGGTGGTTGCTGGAACATGAAGTAAATGAAAGGAGGCAATAAATGTATTTTGATTAGTAATAGTTGAAAGGTTACGAGGAGGAGATACGAAAGTGGAGTTGAGGCCAGTTTGATATCAAATGATGAGACTCGAGCAGCTTAATTGCCTACTCCTGCTTCTAGTGCTTCTGTTCTTGATCAGATGCAATAGCTTTTTCCTACTTCTTGGTTCCCCTCTGATGTGACAATACTCTCTCTAATCTCTTTATGGTGAATGGACCTCTGAAACCTGAAGTCAGGGTGTTAGTATGCTGATTACACCAATTGGTGTGTGCCTGATGATGGGTATTAAAATTTCTCATCTATAGTACAATCAGTGCCCTTGCTGCCCTCATTGCTGCTTCCAGTTGGTGTTCAACATGCTGAAGCACTGATTCTTCAGTTGAGGAAAAACATCCGGTAGTACTCAGCAGGAAGGTTCCTTGCCCAGGTTTGAACTTCCATGATGAGATTTCATGGGGTCCAGAGTCCAACACAATGTTGAAGACTCCCATGCCACTCTCACCTGACTGTATACCACAGTGCTGTCTCTTCTGGTGGGTTTCCCATGCTGAGATGTAACTGGATGGTGATGGCAATGCCTGGGATTTTAGCTAGAAAGTATGATAGAAAGAGAGGATAACTATGTCAGACCTGTGTGACAGTTCTCCTCTCTTTGACACAAGCTCCAATAAAGAAGTGGTTACAGGATTGAATGGAGAGGGTTTGCTTTGTTTGCTTGGTACAACTGAATATCTTGTCAGGTTTTTTTAAAAGGTCCTTTAATAATCAAGCACTTTGCTGAGAGTTTGGAGTCACATGAAATCCAAACCAGGTAAGGATGGCAAATTTCCTCCGTAAAGATATTAGTGAACCAGCTGGGTTTTGCAACAATGTGGATGTATTGAGTATTTGCAATGTGTTCACCTGAATGTGAAATATTCAGTAAAAGTTGTGACTTAAGTAAACCCCAAATGTATTCCTGTGTGTGGTGCGTATTGGTTTGTGTGACCAATGTGGAGTACTGGTACCAATATATTTAATCCAAATGACAACTGATACTTGCATTTGGGGAATATTTATTTTCAGAATGCCTAGTGAGCTGGGGTGGCTCAGTGGTTAGCACTGCTGCCTCAGCACCAGGGACCCAGGTTCGATTCCAGCCTCGGGTGCTCATATGTGTGGAGTTTGCACATTCGCCCCGTGTCTGCATGGGTTTCCTCCAGGTGCTCCGGTTTCCTCCCACAGTCCAAAGATGTGCAGGTTAGGTGAATTGGCCATGCTAAATTGCCCGTAGTTTTGGGTGCATTAGTCAGAGGGAAATAGGCCTGGGTGGTTTACTCTTTGGAGGGTCGGTGTGGACTTGCTGGGCTGAAGTGCCTGTTTCCACGCTGTAGAGAATCTAATCTAATCTGACAAATGGTGAGTTGGAGGAGGTGGTTCAATCTTGGGATTTTGGTGAGATTTATGGCTATTTGAATGACACTGAATTAATCCAAGACCACTTAATGAAATCAATCTCTTATTTTGTTTTTTTTTTGCTTACTTTGAGATGTTTTGTTCAAACCTAATGCATTTGAAACCTGCTGAAATGTTGCACGGATTGATTCCCTGGCTGGTGGTTACTATTCCTTTCTTCTTTGTGTAGGTTCTAGTGTGGAGTTGAAAGAAGACAAGTGTTGGGAGAAGGTGGAGGTATCCTCCAATCATCACAGAGCGAACAAGTTAACTGACAAAAACTCTAAAACATACTGGGAATCAAATGGCAGCACGGGGTCCCATTACATTAATATTTACATGCACAAAGGGGTGGTTATCAGGTAAGTTTTGAGAGCTTGGATTTTATCACGAGGCTTGTCTGTATTGTAGCTGAAAATGTGTTGCTAGAAAAGCGCAGCAGGTCAGGCAGCATCCAGGGAACAGGAGAATCGACGTTTCGGGCATAAGCCCTTCTTCAGGAATGAGGAAAGTGTGTCCAGCAGGCTAAGATAAAAGGTAGGGAGGGGCGTCGGAAATGTGATAGGTGGAAAGAGGTGAAGGTGATAGATCAGACTGGGGTGGGGCGGAGAGGTCAGGAAGAAGATTGCAGGTTAGGAAGGCGGTGCTGAGTTCGAGGGATTTGACTGAGACAAGGTGGGGGGAGGGGAAATGAGGAAACTGGTGAAATCCGAGTTCATCCCTTGTGGTTGGAGAATTCCTAGGCGGAAGATGAGGCGCTCTTCCTCCAACCGTCGTTTTGTTGTGGTCTGGCGATGGAGGAGTCCAAAGACCTGCATGTCCTTGGTGGAGTGGGAGGGGGAGTTGAAGTGTTGAGCCACAGGGTGGTTGGGTTGGTTGTTCCGGGTGTCCCAGAGGTGTTCTCTGAAACGCTCCGCAAGTAGCCGGCCTGTCTCCCCAATATAGAGGAGGCCACATCGGGTGCAGAGGATGCAATAGATGATGTGTGTGGAGGTGCAGGTGAATTTGTGGCGGATATGGAAGTTTCCTTTAGGGCCTTGGAGGGAGGTGTGGGCGCAAGTCTTGCACCTCCTGCGGTTGCAGGGGAATGTGCCGGGAGTGGAGGTTGGGTTGGTGGGGGGTGTGGATCTGACGAGGGAGTCACGGAGGGAGTGGTCTTTACGGAATGCTGATAGGGGAGGGGAGGGAAATATATCCTTGGTGGTGGGGTCCATTTGGAGGTGGCGGAAATGACGGCGGATGATGCGCTGTACATGGAGGTTAGTGGGGTGGTAGGTGAGGACCAGTGGGGTTCTGTCCTGGTGGCGGTTGGAGGGGCGGGGCTCAGGGCGGAGGAGCGGGAAGTGGAAGAGGGCATCGTCGACCACATCGGGGGGAAAATTGCGGTCCTTGAAGAAGGAGGCCATCTGGGTTGTACGTTTTTGGAACTGGTCCTCCTGGGAGCAGATGCGGCGGAGACGAAGGAATTGGGAATATGGGATGGCGTTTTTACAGGGGGCAGGGTGGGAGGAGGTGTAGTCCAGGTAGCTGTGGGAGTCGGTCGGTTTGTAGTTTCTGTATTGTACAATGACATAGTAGAGCTTTGAAGCAGATTTAATTCTGCATAGAGCTGCTGTGGACATCCTAACAACTGCTGTCTTAGCTGGACTCCTGTAATTCACTGTGTAGTAAGGACAAAACCTGCAATCCTGTTAATCTGAATAAACGTTTCATTTTTTCCAGTACTAATTCACCCTTGAAGCCAGTGACTTGATCAGCATTTGAATGTTGTATTTGACTAAACACTGATCTTGTTGGATATAAAAGTTGAATCTCCTGATAGCTAATGTGACCAACTGCTGTCCTCTGGTTTAGTAAGTTAATCAGAGTGGGCAGATGACCTCACTGAAGCAGAAATGAGAGGGAATGGGGAGTGTGAAGGGAGGGGTTTCTTGCAGTAAGGAGGGGTATTGGGAACAATACCTCAGCAAGGTAGAAGGAATGAACAGAGGACAGGTTTGGCAAATGTGTGGAAGGAAGTACCACATTTTTCAAGGTTGTGGGGATTGTATAAATATTTCTGTGGGTGCTGCAATTCATTTCTTCTGTTGCAGCACAGAAGAAATTCTTTGGTCCATTGTGTCTGTTTCAGTCCTCTTCAATAGCAACATGATTAAAACCATTCCTCTGTGCTTTCCCATTTTTTTCTCTATTCGGATAATTATTTGATTCCCTTTTTGAAGAACACAATTAATTTGACAACCACCACACACTATGGCAGTACATTGCAGGTTCTAATCACTTGCTGCATAAAAGTTATTTTCCTTAAGTCACCTTTGGCCAACTCTTGAAGGGAAGCCAATGTCGAACTGGGAGAAGAAAACTGTCAGGCATCCAGTGCTTTGACCTGCCAGCAAAGGTGGTTATTCAGGAGCAGGGCTTCAATACTGGTTCATGCAGCTTCATGGAGGATGTTGGTCCAACAATCCTCCCTTTTGACTGCCAGGATTTGACATAGGCACCACTGATGGAAGCGCTGAAGGGATCCTGCTGCTGTGCCATAAGATTTCCCCTATTGCTATGAAACACTCTGTTGGACAGGAAATGATACACCTTTGGGCAAGGTGGGATCTGAGCCTAGACTTTCTAGCCCAGAGGAGGGACACTACTAGAGCACAATGACACTATGGATAAGCGCTCAAGCATTATACCTTCTGGTTAACTTTGTAAGGCTCTTGTGGTGCAATGGGTAATGAACCTGGACTTTAGGAACAAGTCCTACCTGTCCAGGAAGGTCACCATATACTTGAACAGGTTGATTTTAAAAAAAACTTAGTTGTCTTGCGGTGCCTGCCTCTGGGCTACAAGGTCACATGTGTCTGGAGGTGTCAAAACGTTTCTGAACAAGTTGATTGCATTTTTCTAAATTCCAGGTTCCCTGTAGAATTAGTGAAAAACTACTTTATTCTACTCCTATCTGCTGGCAATAAAGGCTAAAATCCATTTTTCTTATTTCCTTGCTGTGCCTCCATGCTAGCTTTCTTAACTGTTTTGTGAGGACTCTTATTAGTCTCAGTGTTAATTGTTTCTTTCTCCAAGGATACTGTCAGATGTACTGAGCTTTTATTTCAGATCTCCATCTGCAGCCATACCCTTCAGATGTAAATGAGTACTTTGGTCCCTATCAATCTTATTCCTCCTGTTACTACTCTTTCAGTATTTACATGCCCATGGAAAATTTTTGTATTGCTTTTATGTTGGCTTTCACTCTCTTCTCATGTACTTTCTTTGTTGCTTTTTTAAATTTGTTCTCCTAAATATTTTCAGACTCATCCTCACTTTTAATCTGCCTGACATCTGTCACACATGCCCCTTTCTTTGCATCGTCCCCCGTTACACTCTTAGTCTTGAAACTAAACTGAGCCCATGAAAATGGTCAGGTTGATCTATTATTTCAAGTTGATTTTTAAAGAGAAGAATCCAGCTGTATTGTTAGAGCAAACAGTTGTTTTCACTGTTGTTCCAGAGATGTGGTGTTGCAATGTTAGAAAATTTTTTTGTATTGGAAAAATCATACCTTTTTCACTTGCAAGGCTTATAGGTACCATATAAGATCATAAGACATAGGAGTGGAAGTAAGGCCATTTGGCCCATCGAGTCCACTCCGCCATTCAGTCATGGCTGATGGGCATTTCAACTCCACTTACCCACATTCTCCCCGTAGCCCTTAATTCCTTGTGACATATTGCAGGTAAATGTGAAGATTTGTACATTAAGATTTTCCAGATGTTTGTTTAGTGTAGCTTTCAACGCATTTAAATTGGTGCAAACCACCTACTATTTCTAAAACTTACAACACATAATCACTTTCTCTGGGATAAGTTTCCTGAAGTCATCCAAATCAACCAAGTCACGCAGTGGAGGTGGAAGATTAAGAAAAGAGCAAGAAAGGGTAATGCCCTTTTTCTCCCCCCCCCCCCCCCCCAGTTGTTGTGTAATAGAAAACCTGCTAGAGTTGTTGAATGCTTTTGCAAAGATCAATAAATTCCTGATTGGTTTAAGAACATGTACATTGCCTGCAGTTTACTGATGGCCAGTCTTTTACCTTGTGTTACAGACAGTTGACCTTGGTGGTTGCGAGTGAAGACTCCAGTTATATGCCAGCTCGTGTGGTGGTGATGGGAGGAGATGATCCCAGTAATATCAATACAGAACTAAATACCGTGAGTTACTAAGAGAAGTGCCTTTCAGCCAGTGAGACAAATGCAAATAAAGCTGGGGAGAATATTATTGCAGCGTCCAATGCACAACACCTGCACATTCTTATCTCTTATGGATTCTTGTTAACTTTGTGTCTGGCTCTTGTGTTCCATTGATGCATTGACATAAATCATTTAATTTCTGATAAAACAACTGTCAAAACAATAGGAGAATCCATCATTTACTTTGAATATTTCCTTCTGTATGGAGTACTGAATGCTTTGAGCAATGCGTCTTTTTAACAATTACCATTTGGCTGTCGACAAATGTATACTAAAGAATAGCCTCTGTTATGATAGACCTCACACTTGCTGACCCTGTCTTTATTTGCAGGTGAATGTGGCACCCACTGCCAGCCGTGTGTTACTGCTGGAGAATATGACCCGTTACTGGGCAATCATCCAGATTCGGATCAAGCGATGCCAGCAGGTTAGTCTTTTGATTATATTGCAATATATTATAAGTGTTGTTATCTATGAAGTAGTACCGAAGCATTTCCTCCATGTATTCTCCAATTTCTTCATTTATTGAGCTTCATGCTTACTGTGCAGTAGTGTTATTTGAGTAGAGGAGCTTCAGCAGAGCTGCTATATCTCCTTAATTGATATTTTCTTAATTCAGGGAGGGATTGATACGCGTGTTCATGGATTTGAGGTTCTGGGGCCAAAGCCAACCTTCTGGCCAGTGTTCAAAGAGCAGCTATGCTGTCGGACTTACCTCTTCTACACGACAAAGGCCCACACATGGTGCCAGGAGATTCAGGAGGACAAAATGCAGCTGCTACAGCTTTTCAATAAGTAAGTTACATGGAGGGTGTTGCACCATAAAACATCAACTGTTTGGAATCAGATGGTGGATTCATGCTAGACTAACAAAGCCATCCCCTATTTTAAAATGCAAATAAAGGCTCATGGTGTTGGAAGTAGTTGAATGGCTAGAGGATTGTTTAATTAAACAAGTAGCAGATAATTGGAAATATAAGGCATTTTCAGTTTGGCAGATGGTGCATTAAATACCACAGAGGTCAGTACATGAACCGTGGGAATTTCCAATTTCATATCAATGAGTTAGAGCGATAGAGAATGAAGTATCCAACTCCACCCCTGCTAATCCTGATCTCTCCCCTCCCAGTCTCCATCTCCTTCATTTCCACACAGCTCCACTTAGGCTGCACTTCCCACCCTGAAATCGGAGCATAAATGATTCAAAAGTGTCAGCAAGCACAGCCGTTTGGGAAAACCACCTGTGAAGCGTGTACAGATGCTGCACAGAGATGGGTTGAGTTGCTAGGTAACTAGGTGACAGCATCCCAGTATGATGGGAAATGTCAAGTTATTTGCTTTGGTAAAATGAATAGAAGATGGAATATATTTTAAAAGGTGAGAAGCTTCTAATGTGGATTTTCAGACAGACTTGAGTAAACGCTTACAAGGTACGCGAAGGTAGGGGGTTGCAAAGGCATTTAGGAAATCAAATAAGGTTTTGGTATTTGCAAAGCATTTGAAGGACAGGGATAAGGAAATCCTGCAACAGTTGTATAAAACTTTGGTGAGACAAAATTATTATTAATTATATATTCCCATTATTGGAATCTATTTTGAGACAGCATAAGCTAGTCACTTAGGATTATTTGAGGATAATTTATTCAGGGAAGATTGTCTTACTACCTTGATTGACATTTGAGAGAAAGTAACAAGGAGGATTTGAGTGGATTATAGTTGATGGTTATTTTGGATAGAATTTTGTAAGGCTTTTGTCGAAGTCCAACAAAATCTGTTTATTTTTAAGAAGAAACATCCATGGGACCTGGAAACATAGCAAGCAAAATTGACTTAATAGTAGGAAACAAAGAGTCTTTTGTGACTTGTCTTCCTTTGACTATGAGACCCTGCTTTTTGAGTACGTATTAACAATTGAGAAGTAAATTTGTGGGCATGAGCATAAAATTTGCATATGAAGTCAGAATTGGCTTTTTATGGTTAGTGAGGCGGGTGTACATCACATGAAAGTTTCTGTCTAAACCGTATGTCATCTGATTTGAATATATTTCGCAATTCCTCTCATATTGGCTAGCAGTACTGTATGAGTTGCTGTATGCCAAGTTCAAGTAGATAGCGCATCACCACCTCTGGGGAAAATAGGGATGAGTCATTAATGTTGGACTAGCCAATGACACATCCCATGAATTTTTAGATTCCTTACTCTGAGGTAACCTACTTTTTAACAATTCTAAATATCTACTCCCTTTCTCAGGGCCAACTGCCTTTACACTTCTAGCTTCAGCCACAAAGCCTCAATTGCTCAAACATTATCTATGAAAAATCTTTTATTATTTCAAGTAATGTAGCTTTCCCATAATCAAAAGAAAAAATATCAATCTCTGACCTTCTAACTGGAGCTTAATGCACACCTGTTTACTTTGTTTGCTTGGAAAATTCTCCCAATGATAACAAAATCTGAATACACTCTAGGAAGTCTTTCTCTCTGTCTGTTAAAATAAGTCACCATGATGACAGAAGTACTTAGAACTTCATTAAACTCCTTCAGATACATGCACAACCCATATATCACTAGTTCAAAATCCAAACCGAAAAATAAATGATATTAAAATATATATGAATCACCCACCTTGTATCAAATTTGGATTGAGGCAAATGAGAGGAGATTGGATTAAGATATGAAATAGTGAGGATTTGGATGGAGTTAATGGGAAGGACCTACCTACCATGGCAGAAAGGTCAGTAGGGAGTATACATTTAAAGTGATTGGTAAAATGATTGGAGGGGAGATTTAAAACAAAAAAATCAGTCACCCTAAGGGTGGTTGGGATAGATTTAGTTCCTTCCAGATCTGCTTCAATTAATTGTAGAGCAAATCAAACTGCTAGCAGGTTGTGAAAATTTTATTTCAGTGGGAGAGACCTTATTCTTGTAGTCAAGGAAGTAAACTAAAATTATGTTGTAAGACAAAGGAGCAGTTTTGTTGCTGATGCTGACAGTTTGGAAGAGTTAGAGGAGACGTGATTGAAGCATTGCAGATCGTGAAGTTTTTTGATAGGTAGAAGGGGAGAGGATATTTTCTCTTTTGGGAGAATCTGGAACTCGGAGTTGCTGTTAGGGCTCCCTCTAATTTTCATTCTGTCTGGGCCTTCGAAGTCAATGCTGCAATCCACATTGGTACACTGATTGCCTTGTGTGGAATGTCAGCAACTGCACACCCAGTCAACCATGGGGCTTTAAGGGAATGTTAGTCACAGTTTAAACACTCAGACGTCACCCATTTCAAACATGTGAGCTGATGTTTTTTCTCCTGAGGGTTGAGTGTCTTGGAACTCTCCTGAAAAGGTATTGGAAGTAGGTTCCATGAATCAAACAGGAGCTTTTATAATTTTTGCTATAGATAAGCCAGTTTCTTTTTATTTAATGTTTTTTAATTCATTCCTGGGATGAGGACATCACTGGCTAGGCTGGCACTTATTGCCTGTACCTAATCGTCCAGTGGACAGTTATTGAAATCTTTGGTTTTTCATGCAAGCATTTGAAAGGAATGTGGCATTATTGGAGCTTGAAGGAACATTCTGAGTTAAGCTCTTACTTTTTCTTTTAAAAGAAATCAAAAGCACTAGTTAGATCAAGATACCTCACAAAGATTAAGTGAAAATACTGCAGTGAACTTAAGCTTGTTAGAAAGTTATCAAAGGTTTAAAAATTGATCATGATCAATTGGGCCAATGAGCCAAGGAGTGGTGGGTGGAGTTTAATTTGGATAAGTGCCATGAATTGTATTTTGGTAAAATGAACAAAGGCAGAACTTATGCAATTAGTGTTTAGGCCCTGGGTAGTGCTGTCATATAGAGGGACCTTGGGGTTTAGGTACATAGTTCTTTGAAAGTTGCATCATAGGTAAACAGGGTGGTTAAGAAGGCATTTAGTATGCTTGCCTTCATTTCTCGTATGGTTCAGTATAGGAGTAGGGGCATCATATTGAGGTTCTACAGGGCATTAATGAAGCCACTTCTGAACTGTGTACAATTCTGGTTGCCCTTCTACAGGAAGGATATTATTAAATGGAGAGGGTTCAGGAAAGGTTTACTAGTATGTTACCAGGACTGGAGGGTTTGAGTTAGAAGAGGAGGCTGGATAGGCTGGAATTTTTTCACTGAAGCTTGGGAGATTGAGGTTTATGAAACCTTATAGTGGTTTATAAAATCATGAGGGACAATTAAGAGTCAACCACATTGCTACAGAGCATAATTTAGGTGAGGAGAAAGATTTAAAAGGAACGTGAGGAGCAACATTTTCATGCAGTGGTTTGTATGTGGGATGAACTGCCAGAGGAAGTGGTAGATGCAGGTACAGTTACAATATTTAAATTACATTTGGGCACGTACGTGGATAGGAAAGTTTCAGAGGGCTATGGGCCACACGCACGCAAATAGGAGTAGTTTAGTTTGGGAAACACGGTTGGTATGGATGAGTTGGACCAAAGGGTCTGTTTCATAGAACATAGAACATAGAAGAATACAGCGCAGTACAGGCCCTTTGGCCCTCGATGTTGCGCCGATCCAAGCCCACCTAACCTACACTAGCCCACTATCCTCCATATGCCTATCCAATGCCCGTTTAAATGCCCATAATGAGGGAGAGTCCACCACTGCTACTGGCAGGGCATTCCATGAACTGTTTCCACGCTATATGACTCCGGAGAGAGAGCTTTCATTATTTATTAGCACTGGGCAAAATTCAAAGGACCAATCAAAAGTATTTTTTTCCCTAGGAGGTGTGCATCATCTTTCTTCCAAATTCATTGAAGATGTTCACCTACTTAGCTTCATAAAAGGGTATAAACCAATGATTTGTCACTGAATAATAAAAGTTAGTATAATCCTAAGTGATACCTTCAGAAAATACCTTTAATCTATCAGGAGTATTTGTGAAGGATGCATGGAAAGTGATTACTTTTGGTTTTTTTTTTGCAGGTTAAACAATGCTTTACGTCATGAGCAGATGTTTGCTGACCGTTTCCTCCCAGATGCAGAGGCAGCTGAAGCATTAGGACGGACTTGTTGGGAGGCTTTAATCAATCCCATTGTATTCAGTATCACAGCTTTGGGTATGTCTCATAAACTGAGGTTATGCACCAGAGTATTATAGCATATGAACTTATAAGCAATGTCTCTTTAAATTTTCTTTTGCTACTCTTGTGCTCAGAACGTTTACTGGTAATGAACATTGATAATCAAGTAAAGTGAAGTGAGAACAACATATCTGATTATGCAGTAGTAAAATTATTGGCTATTATCTGTTCCACAACTGATAAAGGCAAGCCTACCATGTACCGCCTTAACTACTCTACTAACTTGTCCTGCTGCTTTAAGGGATCTGTGGATAAGCACCGCAAGATGTCTCTGTTCCTCTGAACTTCCTAGTTGTAGAGGTCTACAGCACAGAAAAAGGTCCTTTGGCCCATCAAGTCTGTGCACTCAAAAACAAGCATATAACTATTGTAATCTTGCTTTCAGGCCCTTGGCTCACAGCTATGTATGCCTTGACATTGCATTACGCAAAAAAATACTACAAAACTATTCTGAGGGTTTTTGCTCTGCCACCATTGCATGCAGTGAGTTTGAGATTCCGATCACCCTCTGGGTGAAAAGTTTCCTCAGATTCCCTCTTAGTCCCCAACTCTTGGTTTCAATCCACACTTCTGGTTGTTTATCCCTTCGTGAAAGGAAAAGGTTACTGCCATTCCTATCCATGCTATTTATTATGTTATGCATCTCAGTCATGTCTCCTCTGAATCTCCTCTGCCCCAAGGTAAACAACCTCAATCTGTCCAAACTCTCTCCATACCTAAAACTCTCCAGCCCAAATACCATTCTGATAAACTCTGAAAGAACTGTGGATGCTGTAAATCGGAGACAAAAATAGAAATTGCTGAAAAATTCAGCAGGTATGGCAGTATCTGTGGAGTGAAATCAGAGTTAACATTTTAGATCAGGTAACCTGAATTGTTAACTCTGATTTCTCTCCATCAATGTTGCTAGACCTGCTAAGCTTTTCCATCAGTTTCTGTTTTTGATTTTGATAAACTTCCTCTGCATCCTGTCCAGTGCTATTACATCCCTCCTCTAATCACTCCTCTAGCAGTAACTGAGCCAAGTTTTATGAAGCTTCAAAATTACTTTCCTGCTCTTAAACTCTGTGCTTTGGCTAATAGAGGCAAGTATCTCGCATTCCTCTTCAAGCACATTATTAGGCTACCTTAAGGGACCAGTGGATATGCACAACAAAATCCCTCTGCTTCCCAGGGTCCAATCATTCATCATGTATGGCCTTGTTTAGAGGCATAGAGCACGGAAATGGATCCTTCGATTCAACTAGCCCACGCCGACCATAATCCCAAGCTAAACTAGTCCCACTTGCCTGTGCTTGACCCACATCCGTCCGGATATTTCTTATTCATGTACTAATCCAAATGTCTTTTAAATGTTGTAACTGTATCCACATCCACTACTTCCTCTGGAAGTTCACTCCACACATGAGCCACTCTTTCAAAAAAAAATTGCGCCCCGTGTCTTTTGTGAATCTTTCTCCTGTCACCTTAAAAATATGTCCCCTTGTCTTGAAATCCTCCACCCAAGGAAAAGGACACCTGTCATTCACCTTATCTATGCCCATCATGATTTTATAAACCTCTATAAGGTCACTTCTCAACCTCCTACACTGCAGTGAAAAACTTCCGAGCCTCTCCTTATAATTCAGACCCTCCATTCCTGGCAGCATTCTGACAAATCTCTTCTGAACTCTCTCCAATTTAATAATATCCTTCCTGTAACCGTGCATCCAGAAACTGGGCGCACTACTCCAGGAGAGGCCTCGCCAATGTTCTATGCAGCCTCAACATGGCATCCCACCTTCTTTACTCAAAGGTTTGAGAGGTGAAGGCAAGCGTGCTCAACGCCTTATTAAACACCCTATCTATATGTGAAGGAAGCTTTAAACAATTATGTACCTGAGCTCAGAGGTTCTACAGCACTACCCAAAGCCTAAATTTTAAGTCTTACCTTTGTTTAACAAAAATGCAGTACCTCCCATTTATCCAAATTAAACTCCATCTGTCGCTGTTCAGCCAGTTGACCAAGATTGCTTTGTAATCTTAGATAACCATCTTCACTGTTTGTCCTGCCCAAGTGCGTCACCTCCCACATATCCCAATTCATTTCCAGGTTAGTGGTTTTTCTCCCTCTCCCATTATATGCATTGAATATACTTTGTGACAACATGGTTTTCTGAATGGCAAAACTTTAGCAGAACACTTACCTCTAAGTTGTTGTCTTGTATGTTTGTTTCAAAGTTCTGGTGTCATTTTGTCTTGCTTTAGACAACACTAATCCTAGCCCATTATCCTGGCTGCTGACTGAATATCTGGAGAATTCAGAAGTCTCAAAGCGGGGCAAAGGCAGAACTGCCATCTTTAATTCCAGGGTTCGGCGTCTCTGCCATCTTCTGGTTCATGTAGATACTAGTTGGATGGAAATGGAAGACATAAAGCCAGCCGCTAAACCTGGTAAGGGTACTAATCGTAAATAAAACCCTGTGTATATTATGTATTCATGAGGTTCACTGAACTTGTTGCAAAGTGAAATATGGTGTGAGAAAGAGTAGACTTACACTAATGTCCTTTCTCACTTCTCTTGTGACCCTAAGTGCATCATGTAAATGGATTATTTTGAAGTGCTCTCACTGTGAGCATTCCTTACTATGTTACTCATCCAAGTACCAGCATTGCCCCCACTCTGCAGTACCTCCATTTATTCACTGTCACTGAAGTCAAGTGTGAAATGGAGTTTGTGCCAAAAATACTGCTATCACATTTACCTTGTGGAGCAGAATTTGAATATTTATATTTCTCACTCTTAACAAATTTACCTTGTAAGACACGTCACATTTATATTTTTAGACCAGCAAGTTAAGCTTTCTGGCTCAGAGTATTCTGAAGGAAGCAATGTTACTATGTTGATTAAGGATCATCAAGTGATGGAAGAGGTCACCGACAGATCTGTCAAGGAGCAGATGCTCTGGAATTGCCTGCTTATTACCAGTTTGTATTCTGACGTGGCCAGTTTGTGTAGGTTCAGCTTGAACTTATTGGAGTTTAGAAGAATGAGAGGAGCTCTTATTGAAACAAACCAGATCCTGAGTTGGATGTAAAGTTTTTTTTTCCCCTTTCTTAGAGAGGTTGGACGAAGGACATATTCTCAGAATAAGGAGGAGTCACCCATTTAAGATTGATGAGGGTGATTTTTTTATTCAGATAGTGAATTTGTGGAAATCTTGCCACAACGGATTGTAAAGGTTGGGTTGTTAAGTATAGTTAAGGCTGAGACAGACATTTTTAATCAGTAAAAGGGAATCTAGGTTATGGGGAAAAGGCAGGAAAATGGAATTGAAAATTATCAGATTACCCACGATCCCATGGAATGGCAGAGCAGAGTTGATTGACTGAAGGGCCTACTGCTTCTACGTCTTATGATCCGCATATTTACCCCTCGTTAAGGTTTCTCAAGCTGGTGAATTATTTGCTGTCATATTGTGGAAGGTTGCTATGTGCAAATTGGCTAACCTGTTTCGTTCACACAACAATGATTACTCTGGGAAAGTACTTCATTGGCTTGAAAGTTCTTTGGAATAACCAGTAATCGTCATTAATTTTATTAAAGTTCTATGATTTCTCCACAGTTATTAGTAATTACCATTCTGTACTCATGTAAAAGTCAAAGTTTTTAGACTTTAAGGTTAAATTCATGGGGTTGGCTCTATTACACAGATACTACCTTAGAGGGCTGAAATTCATGCTATAGTCCAAAGTACTATATCATTAACAGAGCCCAATTGATCTCTAAATAAAAAAAATGAATTACAGTAATTACCAGATAAAGACAATAGAAGCAAAAGTGATTCAATAAGTTTGTATTTAAACATGCACAAAGTGAAGTAGAAACGTAATAAGGCTTTAAATCACAATTATATGTTAGATCTTTATTTGGCATGTTTAATTTCATTAAAATCCTGCAAAATCACACTGTTCAACACGTTCGACGCCAACTAAAGCTTCATAATCATCAGGATGAATGATATTGCATAGATCATCTTCATCTTTGCTGTCCAAAGTTAAAAGTAGCACATCCTCTTCTGTGTCATCCGATAGATAATCGTCCTCTGTTTTTGTTCAATGCATTCGAAATTCCATAGTTCTTGAATGATTTGAAAGTAGTGTCAGCTTTTATTTCCTCCCATGAATCAACAATTCATTCACAGATCAGTAGCAGTGATGGAGCTGCCTCCTTTTATGTAGCTTTTTTTCTTCATCTCACACCCAGTTATTCCAGTTCATTCTCATCATGTCCTTAAATGGCTTATTGATGCAAACATCTATTAGTTGCAAAGCACTTGTAAGTCCACCAAGAATTACAGCTACGTTGGTGATCTGTGATCAGATATTATCAACAGATAATATCAATCTGATATTATCAGATATTATCTAAACTGGTCCCAGACGAGTAAACTCTCTTCCTTGCATAGGCCACCAAGTCATAAATTCCAAACTTCCTTTATCCATTTTCTGCATCCATCTGGATGACTGTTCCTTTTGGAAATTTCTCCTTTGGCAAAGCTTTTCTCTTAAAGGCAGCCATTGGTTTTAACTTGGTGCCATCAGCCATACAAGAAAGAACTAAAGTAAACCTACTTTTCTCATGGCTGATGGTTCTCACCATATTTCTTTTTCTCCTTTTTGGTTTACATTCGATTCTGTGTCATGTCGAGAGTAATAGGCATTTTGTCCATGTTCCCAATGCTTATAACTTGTAGTGTTTCTTCTGCTGATTTTTTTATTATAAACTGGTGAAACTTAATATCTTCTAGTTCAGCTGGTAACTTTGAGTCTTAGTCATAGAGATGTACAGCACGGAAATAAACCATTCAGTCCGACTCGTCCATGCCAACCAGATATCCTAACCTATTCTAGTCCCATTTGCCAGCACTTGGCCTTTATTCTTCTAAACCCTTCCTATTCATAAAGTCATCCAGATGTCTTTTAAATGTTGTAATTGTACCAGCCTCCACCACTTCTGCCAGCTTATTCCATACACGTACCACCCTCTGCATGAAAAAGCTGCTCCATAGATCCCTTTTATATCTTTTCCCTCTCACCCTAAACCTATGCCCTCTAGTTCTGGACTCCCCCACCCAGGGAAAAGACGTTGTCTATTTATCCTATCCATGCCCCTCATGATTTCACAACTACTGATAAAGAGGAGACCAGAATTGCACGCAATATTCCAACAGTGGCCTAACCAATGTCCTGTACAGCAACATGACCTCCCAACTCCTATACTCAATGCTCTGACCAATAAAGGAAAGCATACCAAATGCCTCCTTCAATATCCTATCTACGTGCGACTCTACTTTTGAGGAACTATGAACCTGCACTCCAAGGTCTCTTTGTTCAGCAACACTCCCCAGGACCTTACCATTGAGTGTATAAGTCCTGCTCTGATTTGTTTTCCTAAAATGCAACACCTCGCATTTATCTAAATTAAACTCCATCTGCCACTCCTCGGCCCATTGGCCCATCTGGTCAAGATCCCTTTGTAACCTCAGGTAACTTTTGTGCAATCTTAGTTCTCTGCCAAAGGACTAAGTCATGACTTCTCACGAACCTTGTGCATATGCTGCACTTGCCTTTAAAATCCAAAATTCCACCCTCCTTTGATTTGATTCATGCGTGGATTTGGATGCTGTTTTAGACTAACACATTTTCCATTTTGATGATTTTCAAGTACCCACTCAGCAGCTCTTTTGTCCCTGGCTCACTTTTGATTTAGCATTGTCTGAAGTTAGTTTGATATCTTTCTCCAGTCTCTCAAGTTTCTTTGAAACACAAAATTCTCTTCCTGCTGCACAGTTATTTGTCATCTTTTCAACTTCAATAACTTGGGGTTTAAATAAATGCTGCTGTATGCTTTTTGTTTGTTCTGGAGGGCATTTTTTCATAAAATGAAGACATTTCAAAACCTCAACTAGGAATATGACTATTCCATGAGGTTAATGTCACCTGACTCTTTCGCACCAAATTTGTGTGAATTGTACATCAAATCATATAATGGCATGAAAAAAAAATGTCCTTGTAACAGTTACATACAGGATAATAACCATGACTCTCAAATGTTGATCTGTTATCTGTGAAGAACTAGAGTCAAAGTTTACGCAAGATAAATGGAAAATTCCAGGGTTTTTTTTGCCAAGAATAGGGGGTCGAATTTTACTTGAGTAGATGTGGTATTGCAACAGCTGTTTAACTTGCACAAGGTGCAGGAACTGAATGAAATGCATCAAAAGCTATTGAAGGAAATGAGACCATAAATTGCAGAGACTCTGATCATAATTGTTAGTCTTCCTTAGACCCAGAGAGCTGCCAGAGGACTCTGGAGTAAGTCCAGCAATTACAGATCAGTTAGTTTAACTTTGAGGAAATGTCCAGAAACAATAAATCAGGATCGAATTAAAAGTTACTCTTATACATGGGCATGTGTAAATTAAGGAGAGCCAGCATGATTTCTTAAGGGAAAACACTGTTCATGTTGCTTGCTGGAGCTTTTTAAAGAGGTAACACACGGTTGATGAGGGTAATGTTGTTAATGTGGTGTACATGGGGTTCTCAAGTGTTTGTTGCTAACATGAGTAAAGTTAGAGCTCATGGAATAGAAGGGAACGTAGCAACTTGGATATAAAAGATTGATAGGAAATCATTGATAGTTAATGGATATTTTGGGGCTGGGAGGGAGGTTTTTGCTTTTCCTGATGTGCATTAATGACCAAGGCCTTTGTGTACAGGGAGCAGGTGCAAAAATTGCACATGATACAAAACTTGAAAATGTAAACTGATGACAGTGTAGAACCACAGAAAGTCATTGAGTTAGTAGAGTGGGTCAATAGATGGCAGATGAAGTTCAACAAGGAGAATTCGCGAGGTGATTTTTTTTAGAACATGGAGACACAGTATAATATAAAGGGTACCACTCTACACATTGTGTGGTAACAGGACTGGATGTAGAAGTTCATTCAGAATAGCAGGACTGGGAGAGGGAGGAGTTAATGGAACATAAAGTATAAGAGCAAGGAGGTGATGCTAAACATGTAGATGACACCAGTTGTCTCAACTGGAGCATTGTTCCAATTCTCTGCTCCCTACTTCAGGAAACAAGTTATGTGAATGTGATGTGTAAGAAACAAGAGGATTCAGGATGTTTCCCTTTGAAAGGCGAAAGCTAAGAGTTTGAATATTACTTTTCAAAATAGAGAGTCTGGACAAAGTAGATGGGGAGAATCTGTTCCCACTCTTAAATGGATTAAGAATGAGAGGGCACAGATTTAACATAAATTGCAATAGAAGCAAATAGGATGTGTAACTGTTTCACACAACAAGGAAGGGTCTGAAATATATTGGTTGCAAGTGTGGTGCAGCTAGCTTTAATTAAGCTTTTCAAGAGAGTATTGGTTGATTATTTGATTAGAATCAATGTTTAGTGTTATAGGGAGGCATATAAGATTATTAAAGGATTGGACACTCTAGAGGCAGGAAACATGTTTCCGCTGATGGGTGAGTGCTGAACCAGAGGACACAGCTTAAAAATGCGGGGTAGATCATTTAGGACAGAGATGAGGAGAAACTTCTTCATCCAGAGAGTGGTGGCTGTGTGGAATGCTCTGCCCCAGAGGGCAGTGGAGGCCCAGTCTCTGGATTCATTTAAGAAAGAGTTGGATAGAGCTATCAAGGATAGTGGAATCAAGGATTATGGAGATAAGGTAGGAACAGGATACTGATTAAGGATGATCAGCCATGATCATATTGAATCTCGAAGGGCAGAATGGCCTACTCCTGCACCTATTGTCTTAAGTGGTGATGCTCATTTGGAGAGCTGGTGTAGACTTGACAGGTTGAATTGTCACCTCTTCACTAACTATTCTGAGATTCTGGCCCTGTTACTGATTGCTAATCAACAGACATTCGGATTTTAAGATGTGATGAATTGGCTCAATTGCTGTTTACTGGTTGCTACATATGACAGAGTGCACAAACTCTGGTTGTGATTAAAAGGGCTGTGCTATATGGGATTGAATATTATTCTCAACGTGGAGGTGGTCTTTGTTGCCTTGAAGTTGTTTAGTGCATTCGTTCGAAAGTGGAATTTGAAAATGAGGAATGGAAGTCATACATGTTGTGTTTGCTTTACAGATGGCAAAAACAAATCAAAAGACAGCAGTAGCAGCAGCTCTGGATCTGTGAAAGGGCAGATGGTGAGCAAGCCCAGCAGCATATCTGGAATAGCACAGTGTTGGCATGGAATCGTACAGCAACAGGCAAGTGCAGGGATAAGGAATTTCCTCAGCTTGTGGAATTCTGACTTTCAGGTCATGCAGTTTCCTGTTTTAATGTGCTGCTTTTCATCTGCCGGGCCTCGGGTGCCCTTCCTCCTTTTAATCCATTGCCAATTCCGACTTGCTTTTTTACTCTCCCTGTGTTCGGGAGATGAGGAGGCCAAACCTGCTGTAGCTGCTGATCTCCTTCTACCTGCGAGAGCCCTTCTACAGTGGATTGTGGTCCTGATGGGTGACTGAAGATGGAGTGAGTGGAAAAGAAGCAAATGGGAATGGAGTTGTGTGAAGAGACGGCATGAGTGGAAGTATATGGTTGGGTGTGGCTGAGAGGCTTTGATGGAAGGGGTGTGGGTGTATGTGTCGGGGGTGAGAACATAGTTGTGTGTGGGGTTGGGGCAGATTGATTACATTGTGGACTGGATTGCATACTTTGTCATACATGTCGTTTGAGTATATGAAATAATAACCTGTTACAAAGTAATTAAAACACAGCTTTTCATGTTTGTGTTGATATGATATACAAACTTTAATAGTAGCACCCTGCTACGTGTTACTGTGCTGAGGTAACTCAGGAAACTTTACTTCTGTTATAAACTAAAACTTAATGCAAGGTAGTGACATTATGGTATGTTATGATCCTTGCTTCCCAGTCAATACATAGACTCTGGTCTCTTGCTTCTGATTGGGGTCAGCAGGCTCTTCAGACATCAGTTTCACGCTCGGTGTATACTGTGGTTACTGAAAGCTGATGTTTGTTAACATTTTTTCACACCACAACCCAGGGCATGATGGGATGATGTAATTTAATTAATTGACATTGAGGCAGTGTTCCTTTCTAATTGGTTTAAGATTGGATCAGTCTTCATTTGGTTCTGCTTCTTGTCATTTGAATTATTCTAAAGTGCCGTGAGTATTTGTACACAGCAGATCTGTCAACAGCAATGAGATAATGAGTGTTAGTTATTGGAGGATTGTTGGTGAATCACCAGGAGAACTGTGCTGTTTGAACAAAGGGCCTGTACTTGTTACTATCCACCCAAAGTCCTGGAGTAGATGTAGCTTTAGTTTCATGTTTTCTTAGGATATTTCTGATACTGTATTGCAGTGCTCGCCCAGATCATATGCAGAATCCTACCATGGGGCATTATTCATGAGGACAGTCATCCCTTTACTCCATGTTAACATTGAACATTGGAATCATAATGTGCAAGCAGTTTGATCACTTTAGCATTACTGTACCCCACCACACTGAGGACAGGATGAACGTGTTGGTTGATTATTTGTATATTCAAAAGTAAGATTTGAAACACTTAACCAATAACATACGGAATGGTTCATTTCATGGAGTGTTGCTAGAATTTGTGTAATATTAGTGGAAGAGTTAATACTTGAGTTCTCAGTTGCAGAAATTTACTTAGTTTTACTCATTGGCCCCACATCTAAGTATTTAGCTTAGACATTGAGCCTCAGATGCAGTAATTTTAAAACATTGCAAAAATAATGTAAAACTGACCATGGTAGTGTTATCATTTGTTCTGACTGTACTTTCAGGTAAAACGATTCCTGGATGGAGCATGGAATTCTCCTGATTTTGTCAAACGTTACAGGGACATGTACCTGAAGTTGAAGAATGCCATGGAGGAACTGTTTGGCCAGCAAACGGCCTTTGTATTAGCAATGCGCAAGGGCTTCTCAGCAGCTCTGCTTCAGCTATCCCACCTCACTGCCATGCATGTAAGTGAAAATATGACCAGCTGACCTCACTGAACAACTCCAGCTACAGTCTGCCTATCTTGTATTGCCTGAGGCCATGTGATATTCAAACTCTGGGTACAAGCAGAATCAAAGAAAGTAAGAAATAGCAGATCCTGGTCTGTTCTCAAAAATCATAAAACTTAACTCCACTTTCCAGCAAACTCTTGATTCTCTTGTCAATCAAATTCTGTCTAATTTGGTAGTGAATCTATTCCATCTCCCAGGCTCCAATGCTCTTTTTGACAGAGAATCCACAGACACAATAAATTTCTCCTCCTCTTCCCCTGTTTTGAAACCATGCCCCCCTATGTTCCATACTATAAGGGCTTCCTCTCAGCATTATCCCCTCAGAATCTTGTTTCTTCTCATTCTTGTAATGTCCAATGTACATAGGCACAACTAGCTGAACCTTTCTGCATAAGACAATCTGTTCACCTCATGAATCACTGGTTAAACGAATTCAATGGCAAATGTGTCTTTAAGTAAGACAAAAAGAAAACTATCAACAGCATGTGTTGATTCACCAACACCCTGTGCAGTTGTAGTAAACTTTCTAACAGTTGTATTCCATTCTTGCAGTAAAATCTAACATTCCATTTGCCTTCCTCATCAGACTGTATCAGCTTGCGAACATCTTACATTTCATCGATGAGGATACCCAAGTTCCTCTGCACCACAACATTAAGTTATCTCTCCCCATTTAAATAAAATATTATGTTTCTATTTCTATTAAAGGAAAGTCACATTGCTGATGGTATACTTCATCTGTCTGATTTTAATCTATTCATTTCACCTGTCTCTAGCCCTTTGCACTTCTTGTATCCTCCTCCCTACTTGCTTTTCCATCTCTCTTTTTATTGTCCGCAAATTTGACTGCAGTACACTTGGTCCCTTTATTTAGGTCATTAATATAGTTTGTGAATATTTGAGGCTTCATCCTTGTGCCAATAGTCTTATGGATTTAACTACAGCAAATGGACTGCAGTGTTTCAAGAAGGCAGCTCACCTCCACCTTCTCAATGACAGTTAAATTTGGATAATTAATGTCTCACCAGTGATTCCCACGTGCTGTGAATGAATAAATACAGCCTTACGTTGGTGCTATCCTGAAAATGACTCATTTATTTTTGGATTGTTTCCTGTTTGTGAAACAATTTTTGTATTGGCCGATGCTGTAACCACAAAGTCATCAACTTTACCCTTTTCTACAATTTTTTATACGGCATCTTATGACTTAAACTACCCCACCAATAGCATTTTTCTTTTCTATTTCATTAATGCCCCCCCCCCCCCCCCCCCGAATCCTACTACTTTGAGACGATTATTTCTCACCCTGATACTTTTCTCATCCCCTGTTAGAAGAGCTGTCCCTCTCCTTTGCTATTTTTCTGTCTTTTCCAAATATGTTCCATTCACTTTCCAAGTCTGTCTTCCATCCATAAGACTCAAGACAAGAGTGTTATGGGATACTCCCCACTCTCCCAGATGACTGCAGGAACACCAAAGAAGCTCAACAGCATTCAGGACTTGATTGGCACCCTATTTCACAATCGTGAAACAGACTCAGTCCTCGCATCTTTCTTACACTGCTCCAATTTTCTCATATGCAGAAATTACTACTTTCCTGGTTCTGCTTTTATAATTTAGTCCTTTTTATGCTCAAGCGTTCTAAGAAGAACCTTTCTTTGTCCAAGCTATATCGTTGGTATTCATTGGACCACAAGAACAGGATCATTCCCTTCCACTCAATGTTGTACTCCACATAAGGAGATGCCTTGAACCATACAACCATAGGAAATAGAAACAGAAGTAGATGGTTCAGCCCCTTCAAGCCGGTCGTGGCTGATCAGGCATCCCTTACTTCCACTTTCCTGCCCTTTCCCTTTCACCCTTAATCCCCCTACTGATGAAGAATCCAGCATTTAACCTGAAATATACACAAGGGCTCTGCCTTTACAGCTTTCTTTGGCAAGAAGTTTCAAAGACATTCAACTCTGAGAAAACAATTCCTCCTCATCTCTGCCTTCAATTGATGTCCCTTTGTTCTGAGACAGTGCCTTCTGATCCTAGACACACTCATGAAGGGACACATCCTCTCAGCATTTACCCTGTCAAGCCCCTTAAGAATCCTTTATTGTTGACTGAGATTAGCTCTTATTCTTCTGAACTCCAATGGGTACCATCCCGACCTGTTTAGCCTTTGCACACGAGACAATTCCTCTATTCCAGGGATCATCCGAGTGAATTTTCTCTGAACTGCCTCCAATGAAATTTTACCTTATTTTCAGCTAGGGGACCAAAGCAGCGCTCAGACTTGCAGATGTGCTCTCGCCAGCACCATACACACTTGAAGTAAGACTTCCCCACTCTAAATCAGCAACCCCCTTGAAATAAGGTCCAATATTCCATTAACTTTCTTGATTACCTGCTACTCTTGTATGCCAACCTTCTGTGTTTTATGCGCACAGGTGTTGCAGCTTTCCAGCAGTTTTACTCCATTCTTTTGTTCTCCCTTCCAAAATGACCAACTTTGCATTTTCCCACATTATACACCTTTTGCCAACTTGTTGGCCAATTAAATAACTTATCAGTTCCTCAGTCTCCCTGACTATATGGTATCCTACTGAAGCATTCACATTCTCCCCTTGTGTTGTCAGGATTAGTGTGGTCAGTCCTACCAACAGCTGCTGACCAGTTTAAAAAATGAAAGGTTTGATTTATTCATTTGTTCCCACATAGAATGTCATTTGTCATGTTTGAGTTATTTGGATGCAGTGTCAGATGTGGAAAGCTGATTGGAGGGTTTAAAACATGGAGCTTTCGCATAGCTGGCCGTGGGTTTTGGAGATTGGGTGTCTGGATGACATGTTCAAGAACTCTGAAGAGAAGATGGATTTTGGAGATGGGGGATTATTTTCTAAGAACTAAGGGGTCAAGGTTTGATTATTGAGAGTACAATGTCCATCGAGTCTGAAGACAAAGACCATCGATCATGTCAACAAACACAGGCATTGGGAGGGGATGTTGGGTAATCAGCAGTTCAGTGGTGGTAGATCTTAGCAAGAGTATTGGGGACTTTTAGAGGGAGGTTGACTGAATGGGCTAGTGGGAGGGAGGAAACTGATCAGATTGTCTCAAACTTGGTGGCGAAAGTGTCCTTACACATGTTGAAGTTGAGGATGATGGAAGAAAGGTATTGACAGGGTCATATGCAGTTGTGAAAAGTAGACAGGTTTGTTGCTGGGGTGTGAGAGGAGGTGTGATGTTGGGTTGGTTGTCTTTACATTTCGAGATGATCCTGCAGTAAGGCCTGAATGCAGATGGACGCAGTGAAGAAATGTGGTCTAATTTAAAATACAGGAATTACTGAATTGTGATTACTGGAGATGGGGGGTGGTCAATGGTGGAAGAAAATAATGCCTTTGTACAGCCATGTCACAAGTAGAAATTCTAATTTATAATTCCAATCTAAATATAGTTAAGAATTTCCAATTTGTAGAAGAAAATGTTTTTGGAGATAGTGGTAGTTTGCAAGGTGACCGTCCTTGATGGTTGACCAGCCTTTTGGAGGAAGGAATTGATGGCACTTTTCAAAGAGGCGGAGAGCAACAACATTACATAAGGAAAGGGGTCCATCCCCAATGTTAGATATTTGGCCAAGAGATTAGTTGATTGAGAATTCATTGTTAAAAATCATACAAACCACCTGAAGGAGCAGCACTCCGAAAGCTAGTATTTTCAAATAAACCTGATGGATTATAACTTGGTGTTGGGTGAGTTTTAACTTTGTCCACCTCAGTCCAACACTGGTGCCTTTCATTATTGAGAATTCATTGAGAATTGTGGTCAGGACAGTGTGTCAGACAGAAGGTGGTCTGGAAGAGAACATTAGGAAAAATGGCGATGAAGGTAGGAAGGGCACATGAGTGTGTTTTGTTATTGAAAACCTTGTCGTAATGGAATGAGTTAAATATACCCCTGTCCTTCAGGTCAGTGAACGGTTTGCTCAGTACATTGATCAACGTATCCAAGAAAGCGAAATGAGCACAAGTAAAGTGGAAACACTAAACCAGCTGCAGCAATTCCTGGAGCCGATGCTGTTCCTCTCTGGACTTGAGCTCGCTAACATGTTTGAACATTTCTACAGGTAAAGAGAATGTTTACATAAATGGTGATAAAGAGGATGGTAATATCTTAGCTATTGGTTCAAGTTCCTAATGGTTTGATAAGTCCTGATTTCAGAGCTCCATTTGTAATCCCTGAGAAAAATCAGCCACAAGCAGCAATACCAAGGTGACAACCAATTTTCTATTAAGTAGCAATGAAGAACAATGGTTATCTCCAAAATGAGAGCACAGCCACTTTCTAGGGCGTTTAGCAGGGCTGCTGCTACTATTGAGAGGAAATGGTGCTAATCCAGAAGTGCAGGCTAACATTCTGGAGACGGTCAGAAGATGCACAACACCGGGTTATAGTTCAACAGGAGGAGACTTCACTTGATGAAGGAGCAGCGCTTTGAAAGCTTGTGATTTCATAGATCTTTTGAATATAACTTGGTGTTGTGTGACTTCTGGCTTTGTCCATCCCAGTCCAACACTGGCACTTTCACATCCATGTCCTGGAGAGATGGCTTCAAATCCTATGAAAGCAGCTGGTGGAATTTGAAATCAGTTAATAAAGTCTGGAATATAAAACTATAATCAACTGTATTTTTAAACTGCACTTTGGTTTACTAATACGATTTAGGGAAGGAAACCTGCCATCCTTAGCTGGTCAGTTCTTCATGTGACTTGAGACATCGTAATGTCATTGATTCTTAACAAACCAGTTGGTTGAAAAAAAATTAAGGAATGGCAGCAAATGCTGGCATTGTCAGAACTGCCCACCTCCTATGAATCAATAATGCGCCCAACACACACCCCCAACCCACAAACACACACACATTAAAAAACACACAAAAAATTCGGGGGGTCATGATTGATTAGAAGCTCATCTGGAGCGCTGTCTTGAACACAGTGATTGCCAGAGTAAATTTGAGCTTAAATATTTTGTCTCAGCATGAATCAGAAGTGTGATGGAATACTTTCCAATGGTTAGATGAATGTAGCTCCATTAATACTGAAGATGCAGTACCCCCTCCCTACCTGATTGTTGTAAGACCATACGAAGTAGCAACAGGAGTAAGACATTTGGCCCCCGTCAACCTGCTCCACCATTCAATAGAATTATGGCTTCAAGAAAGCAGCTCATCATCACTTTACTTCTCTCTAGTTGTAATCAGCAGCAAGTTATGAATGGAAATATCTTGAAATAAACTTTTTGTTGCTGTTTTCTCTGAACTCTTCCTTGTTGACAGATACTATCTGGCGGATCGCCTTTTGGGCCAGGGCAAAGTGTGGTTAGAGCGAGCTGTGATCGATCACATTGGGGCCTGTTTCCCCAGCAGATACCCTCAACAGATGCTGAAGAATCTGACTGCGTCAGATGAGCTACAACAGGAATTCCACCTTTACAGGTTGCAACAACTTGACAAGAAACTGGAGGATGTGGATGACGAAGTGAGTAGATGATGTCCACTTACATTGGCACAAAGGCAGGATGGAGTTGCAGCACCTATAGTCCCTTCACACGAATCTGTGGGAGTTCAATCTATTTCTTGGTCTTGTGAATTTTTTTAATAGAAAACTGTGAACTGAGAGACTTCAGTTACTTGAAAACATTCAACAATTTGAGCCTTTTTCTATACAAAGTAGCAGATTCAGCCTTTCTTGAATTATGAATTAGCTGGAATAGTTCAGTTGTGGAGCATCCTCAATAAAGATAATTACTGATAAATCCAACAGAGATCTGAAATGTCTGAACTCAGTTTAGTGTGTGAATTTCTTCACCAGAAGCAAAGTTTCAGACAAACGGTTCGAGCCTTAGATGACCTGTATGGAGTTTGCATGTTCTTCCCATGTCTGCATGGGGTTTCCTCCCAGAATCCAAAGTTCTCAGAACTGATGGTGGCGAAGAAAAAGTTGTTTTTTATGCAGAAGACAGGTTGGGGGAGGGCAAAAGGCATAAACGATAGGTGGGAATAGAGCCCAAAGAGAGAGAACAACAGTTAGACAAAGGAGTGGAAAATGGTCAGCCTCCGAGAGAGGAGAGATACAAAAGGGTGCGGGCGGGGGGGCAATTTTTTCACACAGCGGGTAGTGAGCCTCTGGAATTGATTACCAGAGGTAGTGGTGAAAGTGAATATAATTTTGTCATTTTAAGCAACATTTATACAGGTATACAGATGGCATAGGTGTAGAGGCATATGGCCCAAATGCAAACAAATGGGTCTAGTTATGCAAACTGGGAGGCATCAACAGCTTGGGCCGAAGGGTCTGTTTCCATGCTGTAGATCTTTATGCCTCTGTGTAACTTAGGTGGATTGACCAAGCTAAATGTTTTGGGGTGGAGGTGGCGGGGATGTTATGTTTGGATGTGGGTGGCATGCGTTTTGGAGGGTCAGTGCTGACTTGAGGGACCAAATGATCTCTTTGCACACTTGTAAGGATTCTGTATTCATAAAGATTTGATGTTTTCAAAAGAAAGCTAGATTCGTAGTTCTCAGACATTTTTGGTTGTGAGACTTTGTTAAAATGGTTTAGTAATCACAAACTTGATCCAGATTACAATACTCAAGTGTTGCACATAAAGGATATCTTAATGTTGAAGACAACAGGTATTTTCATGTTTTCTATGCAGTTCATGGCTACTGCCCTCCTGCATGAGACAGTCAACTGTTACAACACAGCGTTGAAACCCTCTGTGTTAATTAAACCCAACACCCAGAAAAGCTCACCTCGTCTCGTAATCTGTTAAAATACGATTGACATAGAACTCTCAAATTCCGCTATTTGAACAAAATAATATCTATCTTTTTTAACTCTAAAGATGAACATTAAACAACTGTTCACAATTCTAAGCCCCCTTTCTCTTAATGTCTTATTATCTGCCTCCATATCTGTAAGTATATGCTGTTCTAATAAGGTACTTACTAAAATTACATCAACTTAATTTCAAAACCACATGACTGCTGTTGTCATCTGTGTCTTTCTTCTTCCGGCTATTGATCTCCCTGGGTTTTTATCTGTCTTTTTACTGCGAGTATGTTTCATACCTTTGATAGAGTGTTCCCTAATTTCTTGGAGAGCAGGATGTTAGCTCTCCAGACATTTCTCTCTCAATGGCAGTTGCTCTCCGACCAGTGTTCAAAATGCCCACATTATATACCCCCCAACATCAGCTTGTCTCATTGGTTTGATGTTGGCCAAACAATAAATTCAAATTCATTGGGTTTTAGTATCCTGGGACATAATTTAAATTGGTTAAATTCGAATTGTTGTCAAAACAGCACCCAAAACTCAGGTATCCATTTCACAGCCATATGTTACATATTTTCAATTTTCCAGTACACTCTGGGACTGCCATCTAGTCATATACACAGGTTCTTGTAATCTCTCGGTTCAGAATAGCATTCAGTCTCTCTTAAAGGTACAGTACAAGCCTTCAACTTCATAACACAGTCCATTAGTGCCTGCATTTCACTCCTAGCTCCCATGGGCGTGAGAATAAAGAAATAGAAAGAATTGCTTTCAGGCTGAGATGATGCCGATGGAATAGGAGGAGGTCTGTAAGGTATCAACACCACCACTGTAATTTATGTAATATGTCATTATGTAGTTCTGTGTCCAATTTTAGTATTAGAATCTCTACAGTGTGGAAACAGGCCCTTTGGCCCAACAAGTCCACATTAACCCTTTGAAGAGTAACCCACCCAGGCCCATTCCCCTACCCTATATATGTTCCTGACTAGTGCACCTAACCTTCCCATCCCTGAACACTCTGGGGAAATTTAGCATGGCCAATTCACCTAACCTGCATATCTTTGGATTGTGGAAGGAAACCAGAACACCTCGAGGAAACCCATGCAGAAAAGGGGAGAATGTGCAAACTCCACATAGATAGTCACCTGAGGCTAGAATCGAACCAGAGTCGAACCAGCGAGGCATCAGTGCTAACCAAAAGCCACCGTGCCGCCAAGATAATGCTTCAGTGAAAAGCCTTTTAGTATTTTAAAGATGATGAACAACAATGACTATTTGCATTTGTACATTCATGAGTTTGACAGTGAACTTTATCTTGCGCAGATGATGGAAGACCAGCCACCTACAACAGCAGAAGAAACTGATTTGAAAGTCCTCGTGCTTTCTCCACGCTGTTGGTCCATATCTTTTCTCTGTTATCATGATAATCCAAGAGCATTCTTCCCATCTGCCCTCAGCAATTTCCTGGAGGAGTTCTCGGACTTCTACACTATTAGTTAGTATTTGAATCAAATTGAAAACTGTTGTCTTTGTGCTTAGAACAAAGGAGAAGAAATAAAAGTTCTAGTACAACAATTTAAGCCAAATGAATGAGAACTGCTGCCCAGAGATAGAAGTAGTTACATTGTTGTCTAATAAGAGAGTTATGACAAAGATGACTAAAAAGGAAACATTTACAAGACAGGGGCATGGAATTACTTTTAAAGAGCCCATAAATTCAGTACTAATTGTAAACTGACTTTGCTTGTGGCATTATGTCAGGATTTTCTGTGCTGAATAAGTCCTTGTTTATGCAGTCTCAAGTGGTGTGCCAAATCTTAGAATGAAACCCATTAGGTGCTCATCCGAGATGACCACGGGTTTTAGCTTTTACAGTTTGTACAACCTCAGTTTTGTTTGTAGACTGTGATATCACTGAAGCAGTACCACAGGGTGAGAGAGGTTTGAATTGAAGACTCCATGAATTACTACACTTGAATTTATCTTGTCAAAGATTGTGTTAGATTAGATTAGATTAGATTACTTAGTGTGGAAACAGGCCCTTTGGCCCAACAAGTCCACACCGACCTGCCGAAGCACAACCCACCCAGACCCATTCGCCTACACTTACCCCTTCATCTAACACTACGGGCAATTTAGCATGGCCAATTTACCTAACCTGCACATTTTTGGACTGTGGGAGGAAATCCATACAGACACGGGGAGAATGTGCAAACTCCAAAATAAGGCAGGAATTGACCCGGGTCTCTGGCGCTGTGAGGCAGCAGTGCTAACCACTGTGCTACCGTGCCGTGTTGAGTGAAGGTGAGATGTTCCATGGTGTCTTTGTTTGATGAAATTGTATCAAAGCAGTAATTAAATCCCTGCAGTGAAGTGAAAACCTATTCAGCTGCTTTACTTTGGGATGCACCAAATAAAGTATGGTAGATGGCACATTTATTTTGCAAGCTTTTCGGACTTGTGTTGCACAGCTGCATGATGATTCATAGATGTCATCTCTGTCCTTTAGAAACAATTATGACCCAATGAGTTGATTTCAGACTTTGTGAACTGAAATTCAAATTTATTTCAGCTTATCTTGTGACCTCCATTCCAGCCCTGTTCCCAGGCTTCCCCTGTGTCTGCTTCTATTGCTTACTCTTTCTGGCAGATCATTTAGCCAACATGTACCTCCCCGCTTGGAGCATGCATCAGAGGATATATCCATTGAGGACCCAATTTGATACCCCTGCTGCGACCTTCTTTAATATCCATTCCTTTGTTTCCCAGTAAAAGCTGCTCTATTGTTCCTTTACAATAGTTTGTTCCTTTACAAACTATTAGAAAATATTGGAAATGCCCTACATGTTTATTAATATCTGTAGAGAGCCATAGTTAATGTTTCAGGTTAGTGACCATTTGTCAGACCTATGTTTTTTAAGATAGGTAGGAAAAAGGAGGCAAGAAGAAACAACATATATTTATGTACCTTTAATGTTGTAAGATTCTTTGGATGGAAGTTATAAAATTAGATACCAACCTGTGTAAGACAATGAGGTCAGATGGTCTAAAGGTAGAACAATATAGAAATGTCAGAGAAAGAAAGAGGCCATTCAACCCACAGAGTCTTTGGCTGAATAAACGAGCTACCCATTCGGATCCCACTTTGCAATGCTTGATCTGTAGCCCTGCAAGTTACTGTGCTGCATGTCCTTGAACACTATGGGCAATTTAGCATGGCTAATCCATCTAAACTGCACATCTTTGAACTGAGGGGGGAAACCGGAGCACCTGGAAGAAACCCACACAGACATGGGGAAAACGTGCAAACTCCACACAGATGGTCGCCTGAGGTGGACTTAAACCTGGGTCCCCAGTGCTGTGAGGCAGCAGTGCTAATCACTGCGCAACCATGTTGCCCTATTATTGTATGCACCTCGATTAAGTCACCCCTCAGTCTCCCTTTTTATGAGGAAATCAGCCCTAGCCTATCCAATTGTTCTTCATAACTGCAATTTACAAACCCTGGCAGCATTGCTGTAGCTTTTAAATCTTGTCCCACTAGCCGATAGGAGGTTTTGGGGAGGAAATTTGTTGTTTAGTGCCAAAGGCCCTTCAGACTGAGTGATTTAAAACTTCAGCATGCTCAAGAGGCTGTATTGGATGAGCACATATCTCAGGAGTTGGACGGACTGGAGATAACACGGGGGAGAACATGACAGGGCCACGTGAAGAGAATTTTCAAATCAAGACATTTTATGACCAGAAATTAATCTGCAAGGATAGAGACTGATGGTGAGTGAGCCTTAGTGCAAGCTGAGTTCTGGATGGCAAAGTTTACAGAAGGTTGGATGTGGGAGATGACTCAAGTGTGCTTTGTAGCAGTTAACTCTAGAGGTAACAAAGATACAAATGAGGATTTCACTAGTGGATGAGCTGAGGCAGAGGCGATGTGACTGATTTGGAAATAGCCGATCGTAGTGATGGTGTGGATATGTGGTCATCAGCACTGCTATTGTCGGGAGCCTGGTTTAATATGTTTGTTGTCCGGGAGGGGTTTGGAGTCAGTAGCTAGGGAAGAGTTTAAAGTCAGGAATAAGGATGATGATTTCAGATTACCCAGTGCCAAAGGAACATTTACTTTGCCATGACCCGTTGTGATATAATGGTGCAGCAGTCGGGAAGACAGACATTGCAGAGGTAGTGCTCTGACGAAGTTTAGATCAACATGGGACCAGTAGAATGCGGTCCTATCCAACTGTCCTATAAAAAGAGCCACCAGATGAAGACATGGCCAACGTTGTCAAGTCCTGTAGATATGTTGACAAGGGCGCGATGAAATAGTTTACCTTTGTCACAGTCACAAAGAATGTCATTTGTGATTTTGGTAAGATCTGATTTGGCAATGTGAGAGGTTTTGAAACCTGCTTAGAGGGATTTATGGAATTCCAAGCGAGAGATGGTGGGTCTGGACTCCCCCACCATCAGGAACATCCTTCTTGCATCTAACCCCTCTGGTCCTGTTAGAATTTTGCTTAGCTTACAGATCAGGCACCCTGGAGAATTATGTAGGTGGAAGAAGAGTCAAGATAGGGACAAGTTATTTGGGCACAGACAGGCTGAAGGGATACATCTACCAACGCAGTCTTGGTTATAGATCTTGGGAAGGAAGTACAGATAGACAATCCTTTATCCAAAATCCGAAAACTTCCAAAATCTGAAGGTTTTTTGTGAAGTTTTTTTTCCCATTAACAAGGTTGTTTAGCGTGCAAACAGTTAACCCAACTCCACACCCACTTGATATGTGTCACTCAGATGCGATGTGGACGGTGTGGCCCAGCTCTGACCGGCCTTAATTCTGTCACAGGACCCGTATTACTCGCAGTGAGTCTGCTCTTCGGTAAGATTTTTAAAAATTTCACCATCAAACTGTCACTTATTCTGAAATTCAAAACATTCCGAATTCTGCAAACCAGCTGGTCCCATGCATTTCGGATAAAGGATTGTGCACCTGTAAGAACATGGAGGGAAGGACCGCAGAGGAGGAATTTCTTGATTTAATCAGTGTGAAGCTTCATGATTCAAGAGGAGGAAGGATGAATTGTTTGGTAATTGGTGTTCAAGCTATGCCAGACAGCAACAACATTGTCAACAGGATAGATGACAATATAGTTTCAGAGCTGAGATAACGGAGTGCAGCACCTTCAGCTGCAGGAAACAACTTGGATGAGCCAGAGAGGAGCAGAGCAGTTGAAATGTTTGTTGTCTTGCCAGCAGTTATCAATGGAAAAGATTAATAAACATCCAATGGAGATATCCAGATGGAAGGAGAAATCGGAAGATCGGAATAAGTGCCCATTGTTTTGGGGTAATGAAAGATTCTGTCCAAAGAGCTGGAATTTAAGGCATCTCGAGCTTACCTCCTCTCGGTGAGGGTGAACATGGTGAAACTGAAGACTCCTGCGGAGGACTGATTGCTCAGTCAGAAAGTAGGAGGTCAGAATGAATCATGAAAATACGGCAAGGGATGAAATTGGAAGAAGGGATAGAGTTTGGAGAAAGTGGTGGGGAGAAAAGGATCTGGAGGGACACTTATGTCCATGAGTTTTTGAAGCTGCAGCCCTTCACATGAAAGGAAGAGAAAAAAGCTTTTTATTAAAAGATGAAATGGTACCATGGACCTGATCAGCTGGATCTGGATTCAGAGCTACTGAGAAAGGTGAAGGTAGGATTGAAATATGAAGGGTGAAATTTGAATTGGAATGTGTATAGAGTATATCTGAGCCCGATTTGGTTATGGAAGAAAGAGCAGTGGCTGTAAGCAGCCTCCGTTCTCAGCTCGGGTCACAACTGTTTCCCCCTCTCAGATGCTGCCAGACCAGCCAAGTATTTTCACCATTTTCAACTTTTCACTGTTCTGTTCAGCATTCACTCTCAGGTTCAAGAAGCTTTCTTCTGCTTGTGAGGATATTTGTAGAATTGAAAACAATGTTTAAATAGCTGTGTTCTAGAATTCCTTATGCAAAGTCCAGACTCTGATTTCTGTCCTTACACTCCCAGGCCAAAATGTTTATGGGCTCAGCAGCACAAAACCTCGACGGTTACAGTGGACGTGGCTGGGACATGCTGTCATCACCTATGGATCGCTGAGTTTGCACGTGTCCACTCTGCAAATGTACATCCTGCTGCAATTTAATGAACGGGAGGTAAACCAGAGCTGTTTATTTTAAAATGATAGTTCTATCCATCATTGTTGGCCCTCAGTAATTCAAGCATTTGTTTGTGACACCCAAGTATTCTGCATCGTAATGTTAATGCTGATGTGACAGTCTCACAATTTGAATAAATCCCGTGGGTCATGTCATATGAGCGGTATTAACTGCACCCAAGGCCTTTGTAAAAGTAATAACATTTTACTATAAAGACCTGCAATGCTTGCAGGTATTATTGGTCACACTAGTCAAGAATTTTGTATAAGATAATGTGTGATAATTTCATGAAAGTTTGTATTGAAAGACAAAGTTTAACAAGGCTGAACTGATTAGTTTATATAGACGAGCTATTGAAGAGGTACCAGAGCAAGCAGACCTCAGGGTTTATGTACAGAAGTCTTACAAGACAGTGAGACTTCGTGCCCATTAAAAAAGGGATCCATGTCTTTAAAGAGAGAGTTTAAAAACAGGTAAGGTATGCCTTTGGTGTAGCCTCAGCTAGACTATTGTCCGATTCTGTGTACCAAAGCTTTAGAAGGATGTTAGGACCTGTGCAATGGACAATTATGAAAATGGTATTTGGGGTGAGGAATGACTGCTATGCAGAGAGCCGAGTGAAGTGGGATTGTTTTACTTCGAGTGTGGGAGAGGGCTTAGAGATTGAAGTGTTGAAAATTTGCTGGGGCTTTGATAAGAGTAAATAAGGAGAATCAGAGGGGTAGACTTGGGATCATTGGCAAAATATCCAGGTTGAGTTACTCATTATGACTTGTAATGCACTATGTGAAAGCAGTGCCAGCAATTGAATATTGACTTTCAAAGGGATTGTCTAGGATGGCAGAGAAAAAGCAAAGGAGTAAAAGAAATTTGATATCCTTTTGAAAACTGGCACAGGCGCAATAAATTTAATCAACTGATGCTGAAAGATCCTAAGGTACAGATGTTTTACAGTTCTTTGTTTTCTTTATAAGGAAATTCCTGTGGAGACCATCTTGAAATCGACTGGTTTGTCCCCAGTTTTGATTAGTCATGCACTGGAACCACTGATAGGAGAAAATGACATCCTAGTGCATCCAGGCACTGATAATAAAAACAGACTCAAAGGTATGTATGTTCCTCCCAACCGAGTTCACTCTTTAGGTATTAAATCATCAACTATTTCTATTGTTGAAAAATATGAAATTACTCTGTAAGAGTGTGTTATTTTTCCAGCGTCCTTTCTCCTGTTTCTGACCGTTGACTGCAATTCTTGGAACTAATGTTTGCAGCCCCACCTGCACCTTATACACTTTGTGTGAGGGGCAGCACTCATCACAGTGGAACTAAGTTGCAGACTGACCTGATTTGCAGTTGACCTGATATTGATAAGCAGGAATTGCTACCTGTAAATAAAAATGCCTGCATTTAAAAATAAATTTGGCTGTGTTTACTACTCCAGGCTTGCTCCAAAGTTGTAGCACTCCAAATACTGCTTTAGCTAAAATTGTCCAAATCAAGTATTGACCACAATAGGAATTCTCAGTTTTGATGCTCGGTTCCATTCATTTGTGCAGCAGGCCAGTGGAGGACTATAGTTCTAGATATAATGTATTGCCATTAAAAATAGATAGAATGCAGTTTGAAAATTGATGGCTTTTAATGCTGAGCACTGTAATGGAAGAGTGGCATTTCACATCTTTACAGTGTTAGGTGCAAGGATTATCTACCCCATTGATGTTCTTGCTCAGCTGCTGCATGTACATTAAAGCCATGGTACATCACTGTTCCAGAGATTAACTTGCCTTCCTCACTTGTCTTGACCTACTTGTGTCCTTTGAATATGGTTGGTCACATCATCTTTCTCCCATTGCCTCTTGACTGTTGTCCAGCCAGCTGAAACTGCTCTGTTCTTAGTGAGCAAACTGTAACCAGAGAATTACTTGTAATGGCTTCTCTTCCTGCTCCTGCACCATGGTTGCTGATGTTCCCCAAGTGTCTATTCTTGACACCCTCCTTTTCCTCATCTAAATGTCATCATCCCCTTCCTCCAGAGTCAGATCTGAAAGCTTAGTGTTAGTTTTCACATGTATGCTGTCAACACAGCTCTTCCGCTATTTCTAAATTGTCAGATATCCTTTTAGATTACAAACTTATTTCCTCCAGCTTAATAATTTTTTTAATGTATTGTTATTGTCACATGTACCTAAGTGCCATGAAAAGTTTTGTTTTAGTGAGCAGTACAGGCAGCACATACAGATCATAGGGTGTTTACAGCAAGGTTCCAGTTGCACCCGAGGTGCATAAAAACAAGATCGACATTAGATTTGAAGTTAGAGAGGCCTCTTCATCGGTCTAATCTCAGCAGGAAAGAAGCTGTTCTTGAACCTATTTGTTCATGTGTTCAAGCTTCTGTATCTTCTGCTTGACAGAAGAGGTTGAAAGAGAATATTACTGGAGTGGGAGGGGTCTTTGGCAGCCGTTCAGAGACAGTGAGAAGTGTAAATGGAGCCCGTACATGGGAGAAAAGCCTGTTGGATGTCAGTCACGGCGTTGGAGACAACGCAAATTGGAGGAACAGCATCTCATCTTCTGACTAGGCACTTTACAGCCTGCCGGTCTCACCATTGAATTCAACAACTTCAGATGATTATCCCATCTCGACCCCTCTGTTTTCATTCTGCTCTGTAATTTTATTTCATTTATTTTATTTATTTTTAAAAAATTTTTTCACTGTTCTGTACCTCATTTCTTGATTGTCTCTCTTTCTCGATTGTCTCTCTTTCTCTCGCTCCCCACTCTCTGTCATCACTTTTTTTCTCTCCCCTTCCTCCTTTGCTACCCTTCACCTGTGTTTTCCATTTTGCCTCTGCTTCACCCGTCTCTCCACCCCTCATCCCCTACATATTTTGTCTCACAGCACTGGCTTCAGCCTTGGTCATTCACAGCTCCTAATCTTTTTATGCACTGTCATTTTCACCTCTTTATTGCTACCTTTGCTTCTGGACCTAGTATAAATACTTCCCTATTTCTCCCTTTTTTTTTTAAGCTTTGACAAGGGGTCAGTTAGACTCAACGTCAACTCTCTTCTCTCCTTACAGATGCTGCCAGACCTGCTGAGTTTTTCCAGCATTTTCTCCCATGGATGGGAGGCTGGCTTCTGTGATGGTCTGGCCTGTGCACACAACTTCATGCAGTTTCTAACCGGTTCTGGCGAGAGTACTTGCTGTACCATATATGCACCCAGATAGAATGCTTTCTGTTGTGCGTCTGTAAAAATTCCTGAGGGTCCTTATGGGCATGCTGAATGTCCTACGCCTCCTGAGGAAGAAGAGGCTTTGTGGTGCATTGACCATTGCATCTAGAAGGGAATCCAGGACAGGTGGTCAGTTATCATCACTCTGAGGAACTTGATGCTCTTAATCTTCTCTGCCTCAACCCTGGTGATGTAGATTAGGGCGTGTCCTCCTCCTTTCTTCCTGCGGTCAATGATCAGTCCTTTTGTTTTGCAGACATTGAGAGAGAAGTTATCATTGCACCACAACACCAAGCCCTCTCTCATCCTGTTTTCTGACTCATCATTGTTTGATATCCCAAACTACAACGTTGGTCTTGTTAGCAAATTTGTGGATAGTGTTTGTAAGAAATTTGGCTGCGTAGTGGGTGTGCAGGGAATATTGTTAGGGGCTGGGTACACAACCATGTGGGGCACTGGTGTTGAGGATTATTGTGGAAGGGGAGCTTGAGTTTATCTTAATTGATTGTGATCTGAGAGTCAATAAGTTGAGGATCCAGTTTGAGCATAGAGTCAAGACCTAGGTCGCAGAGTTTTGAAATTAGTTTGTAGGGATTATGGTGATGACGGTTGTAGTCGATAAGTAAAAGCCTGATGTAACAGATTATTATTCCAGATGTTCCAGGGATGAGTGTAGGGCTAGGGAAATGGGCCTATTTCACCGAAGGCCAATTGCAGGAAACTGATGGGAGATTGAAGCTGCTGTTTTTGGTCCCAGCTCCAAACTCGATTACCGAACTGTCTGCTGTCATCCTCTCCCAGCTAACAGTCTGGGATTAAACCAATCAAATCGTGGTGATGTCTGCAACCTTACCCACTCAATTAATTTCTCAATCTCTCATATCCCCACACCCACCCATTTATCCAGTTGCACAGTCCTCCCATTATTAAGAGTTTGTCCTGAATCATCATCTGGTTGAACAGAAATCTTATCCAGTTCTCTGACCATGTGAGTGGAAGGAGGTGAGGAGGTTAGCGTCCAGTGCAGACTCTGAATTTGACCTGTTTTGATGTTTATCTTGTGTAATCCTATGGAAATAGTTGCTTGGTAGTGCAGAATGAGTTAACATATAATAATGTCTATTGCTTTCTGGCTAAAAAATGAGCAGGGTAAAGCTGGCTGTGTGTGATGGTGCTCAGGAAGCTGGTTAGTTCCAATGGTTACAGCATGGTCCCAAGATCACAGGTTTGATTCCCAATGTGGCAGGCTTCCCTGCTGGACCTTAATTGTGGCTCTTTTTAATACAGTGGTATTGTCCCTACATCTGAGACAGGACCCCTGGGTTCAAGCCAGACCATTGAGTATCGGAGTTGGGAGGTCATGTTGCAGCTCTTAGGATGTTGGTTAGACCACTTTTGACACATTGTGTGCAATTCTGGTCTCCCTCCTCTGAGAAGGATGTTGTGAAATTTGAAAGGATTCAGAAAAGATTGACAAGGATGTTGCCAGTGCTGATGCTCATCTCTCTGTACTTTGTCTTTTATCCTGAGGTGAGTGTCACCTCCAGCCAGGAGTAGTGATTTCCATTAAAGGTCAGAAAGCCACCACCAACAGCATCTCTTTTTATCAGCAAGCAACAATTTACGTAGAGTTACATAGAATAAACCTTTTCAAAACAGACCATTTGGCTCACTGAATCAAATCTGACATTTGTGCTGCATTCAAACCTCCCGTCATCTATCCACGTCCAGATATACCGTTGTAAAGAACTGGATGACATTTCTGCTTACCCAGTACCAGATGTTGGACAAACTCATTGAATGATGAGAGTTGAAGTGATAGTGACAGCAGCATTGGTGAGGAGCAGCATGGCAATGAGAATTGGGTGATGGCCTAAGATCCTGAGGTACATGAGATTAAAAATCTGGGAATGCTAAGTGAAGCTATTGCAGGTTCACTGGCTGAGACTGAATAAGACAATAAAGCAACCAGGCAAAAATAATCCCATCCAGCAGAAAATAAAATAGAGGCATTGAATAGAAGACCTTATTGTCGATCAATCTTCCACAAGCTCAGGATTTCCCAGAGCACTTTATAGCCAGTATATAGCTGCGATTGTAATGTGAAAATTCTGCCACTCAGTTTGTAGTTTCACCTGAGGATCACAGACTATTACATCCTGTGGCACTCACCTTCTGTTGCTCCAGCTCTCAGATATCCTAAGCAAACTAATCTTCTTTGGGGGTATGTGTGTTGAATGTGATCATCTGCATAACTTACTTTGCAGGTGCCCACTTTCTCAACCAACCATTACTATCTCTTTTTTCCTGTGGTATTTTGTGCATTGTCTGATCTCTGTCAATAAAATTAATTCCTGTAATTTGTCTGAATTAATCAATTAAGGTGAGGCATAAGTGCTGAGAGAAAGCTGGTGTAGTGAAATCTAGACAGATATATTGACTGGTACAGTGCATTGTTTAATGTCCATATTCACCTCAAACTGAGTATTCTGAGTTCAGGAGAGAGTTTATACATGTAGTGAATCATTGTTGTACTTAGGACCTGAAAGTTTAGATTCTAGGTTGCAGTCTGTCCTCCATATAGTTTGTTTTGGACTTATTTGTAACCTGTTATGCAGTGCAAGGTGTTTTTAATATACATCTTTCCACAGTATTGACAGTTTATACTTTGGACTTCGGTGCAAACTGAAATGTGTTTATGGATTTTGTCTGGTGCCATGCCTAACATGAAATGACTTAACTAAACTGTTAAGAAATTCCTGTCAAAAAGTGTGGTGCTGGAAAAGCACAGCAGGTCAGGCAACATTTGAGGAGCAGGAGAGTCGACGTTTCAGGCATGTCGGGAAGGGCATTCCTGATTTTACTTGTGTATACCTTAAGGCACTACTTATTAAATGTGACCTGTGTATGTTATGCATCCCCTGCATAGTACATTTTGGACTGCTATGTCTGAGTCACTTAACAGAATGTTGGTTAAAGTGCACGCTTAAGCCAACTGACAGTTTTCTATTATGGATAAGGATTCACTTGGAGCTGTGCTGTAATTAACCAACTTAAGGGTCATAGTCACACAGCATGGAAACAGACCCTTCGATCCAACTAGTCCATGCCGACCATGTTCCCAAACTAAACTAGTGCCACCTGTCTATGTTTGACCAAAATCCTTCCAAGCCTTTCCTATTCATCTACTTATCTAAACGTCTTTTAAGTTTTGCCACTTCCTGTGGCAATTCATTCCACACGTGAACCATTCTCCGTGTTTAAAAAAAAGTTTCCCCTCAAAAAAGCTAAAATTGTTTTCCTTGCAACCTAAAAATATGCCCCCTAGTTTTGAACTCTCCCATCCTAAGGAAAAGACCCTTGTCATTTACGATATCCACGTCCTTCATGTTTTTATGAACCTCTAAGTTCACCCCTCGGCCTCCTACATGCCAGTGAATAAAGTCCCAGCCTATCCAGCCTTTCTTTATAACTCCAGCCTTCCATTCCTGGTACTAGCTGAGTAAATCTTCTCTGAACCATCTCCAGTTTTAATAACATCCTTCCTATAGCAGGGTGACCAGAACTGCATACTCCGTTGACAAGGTGCATTCGTCCTTTGACTGGCTGTAATTTCAGGATACAAAAGCTGGTTCTAATCCATTGGACAATCTTATTTCCTTAGAGTTCCTTTCCCACTGTGTATTTGCAGATATTTTGCATTATGCTCCTCCATGATATGTCCGAGCAGCTGACCTTGATTATGCTTTGTGTTTTAACGTTTTTGTATTCTTGTAGGGATCCTGAGGCTGAATGAAAAGATATTGTGCAAAGGATCAGCAAATAAGCAGTACTGTTCATTGCTGCCAAAGCAAACCTATTTAAATGTGGATGAAGATGCTGCCAGCACATTAGAACGCAAGAGAAACATTATCTATTGCATGATTATCCAGATCATGAAATCTGAGAAGGAACTTCATATCGATAATCTTGTATTCAAGGTAAGTAACCTATTAGTTACTGTTAGATTATCATTGCCTATCGGGCAGTGGTGATACTAGGAAGTCTAAAAGGTGGTATATACTATTAAAGATAATTCTGACAGCTAATGCTTTCCTCAACAATTCCACCCCCTCCCCCAAAGCAATGTTTCAATTTTCCTCTTTTTCCACTCCAGTGTATGAAAAGTTCACATAGGAAAGACCACTGCCTCCTCCTCAGGGAAAGTCAGGATGGGCAAAAGTGCTGCTGTCGTTAATGCCCCCGATTTTATAACGAATGAATTAAAACATGTCTTGTGTTTTAATTCTGGTCTCCTCCTCAAAACCAGTTAGAGGACAGCAAGAAACAGTCTGAATACCTTCCTAGACTCACTACTGCCCATCCTTTAATAGTTCAGAGTTGAGGAAGCCTCTGTGCTGCTCTAGCTGAAGTCTACGATCTTGAACATTGGACCTTCTTAGGTTGTTCAGCCTAAAAGAACATTGGAAAAATATACTTTTGGGCGGCACGGTGGCACAGTGGTTAGCACTGCTGCCTCACAGCGCCAGAGACCTGGGTTCAATTCCTGCCTCAGGCGACTGACTGTGTGGAGTTTGCACGTTCTCCCCGTGTCTGCGTGGGTTTTCTCCGGGTGCTCCGGTTTCCTCCCACAGTCCAAAGATGTACAGGTCAGGTGAATTGGCCATGCTAAATTGCCCGCGGTGTTAGGTATAGGGGTAAAATGTAGGGGTATGGGTGGGTTGCGCTTCGGCGGGTCGGTGTGGACTTGTTGGGCCAACGGGCCTGTTTCCACACTGTAATGTAATCTGTAATCTAATCTAAACTTATTTGGGATGTCTCACTGGCAAGGCTCCTCTGATGCTAATCCCTAATTTCCCCTGAGCATTCAATCAGTGAGCAAGAAAGTAATTCATGATTTTGAGGAAAGTTTTACATTTTGTCAAAGAAGTATATGACTGTGATAAATGAGTATTTTTGTCTGCATGTCCCTTATCTATGCACTTTTAAAGTGAGCTGTGTTGCACTGGTTGGGTTTGTGAGGCTCCATTCTGTGTTCCCAATGTCAGTTCTGCAGTGTAAAACAAGTGCCCCAATAAAAGAAACTTCTGCGTGCTAACTGGCTTTGTTGCTTTTAAGTTGCTATGGTGAAGGTTCGGTCACAATTTGACCTCCATAGCTTCAGAAGTCTTCTGGTGTAGGAAGTCTGAGAGCTTTCTTTGAACTGGAATGTACTTTTGCATGAATGTCTTCATATTTGAGGCATGAAGTACAGTTTGAGTAAAAACTGCTGTTCAACATATCACTGAGTTAGCCTTTTGTATTTTCCTGACTCTGTCAGAGTGTGATGTATTCATAAATGTACATTTACCAAGTAGAGTGGGAACCCCTGGCAGATTCTTCCCAAATTTCAAACAAAGGATAACCTTTGGGACTCTAATTTGCTGCCCTGTTTGAGCTCTTATCATTTAGTAGATAACAGATTTAATTTGAAACGTTTCTGACCTGTGTGGCTTTGTTCTAATCTGGGATCTAATCAGTGAAGCTTGACAGGAAAGTGAGGTCTTGTTTAACAACTGAGAATGTCTTTTGGGTCAGTAAATGCATGTACAGCTTAATTTATAAAACTGTATCCTTATAACAAAGAGGCTACTTTTGGTAAGTGCTTGGACCTACAGATTGCACTGTAACTTTGAAGAGCTGTTTCTTACCATGTGTCACTAAACCATTTGCAGGTGATTGAAAGCTGTCAGAACCAGGGATCAAGTTTAGCACATAAGTTCCTTCACTTTAACTGCAGCAATATGGACGTTCTGTCTTGCATCATGCACCTCATCAACAAAGGTTACATCAGACGGAATGACGACAACCCTCACATTCTGGAGTATGTGCTTGAAGACCCAGCAACCCCTCGGAAGGGACAAGCACACACAATATTCAGAAAGCTTGGAGCAAAAACCATGGAGCCAAATGACAAAGAGAATCTGTCCTTATTTAGGTAACACCAAATTACCAGCGATCTACATCCATATACCAATTAACTTCAGTTGTGCGACTGGCTTTGACTGCTTGCTTTTTCCATTAGTTTGCTGCTTTAGCATGTGGCTATAACAGATCTTCAGTATGAGAGAAATTACTTTAACTTTTGCATTTTGTGGGTTTAAAGATACGTAGCTGGACATTTTCCAGCTTTTAGATTTTCAATTGAGATGTATATTTTCTACTTTTGGACCAATTGGCCAAGTAACGTGCACTACAAGAGGATAGTTTTCATTGTACTTAAGGTAAGGTAGACATCCTTCAATAAAAAGCAGAAAAGTGTCAGCTTTCTGCAACTTCACAGCCCAAAGTGTCACCTGTATGCCTGAGGGTAAAGCTTTTCCATTTCTCTGGTCTAAATTGTTACCAGGAGTCCTTGGTGCCTGAGCAAGTGGCAGTCCATGCATGTGTGAGGACAGTGGGTATTCTGTTTTTCTCCACTTGCCCCCCTCTGTAATCCCATGCTTTCTGAGTGTTAATATACCCCTCAGTTTTGCTAGTTAAGGTAGACACTGACATGGTGACCTAACTACTGTTAAGTAAATTTAGCAGAGCCACTGGGGCAGTCTGGTTCACAGGGTTCCATTTATGTATCAAGGCCAACAAGGTAATATTATCTACAATAATCACTATTGCACCTTCAGCTTTCAAGTCACCAATCTACAGTTTTAAGACTGAGCTACAGCCTATATGTACCATACACATTTGGAGTTCTGCTGTATGCATTAGGTGGAATTGGGCAAAGTCATAACAGAAGTATTAAATGAAAAATTACATCTTGGAAAATTTGCATTTGTCAGGATTGGATTTATTCTATTGAATAAATCAAATAGTATATTACAACAGAAACCATGTAACTGCTTTGTTGAACCTAATAATCAAAAGAGCAACATATATGTCACCTCATGTCTCCTGCACTGATGCATGTTTGTACTAGTATCTGAGATTAGATTGTTTCATTTCAACCATAATTGTAATAAAATGTTCTTACAAATTTTTTGGTCATATAGTTGCCCTCTCTTTTGTTTTTATTTCACTTTGCTGGTGTCTGACAGATAGTAAATTGAGACCCTGCCAAATTAACTCAACCTCCAAGATCTTCTCCAGTATAATCAAAAATTAAATGGTTTTAATTATTTGGATGTGGCTTGGGAGAAGGATTATGTGCCATTGTAGGTCACATCCTGGCCTTTAAACTCTGGGCGTGCTTTCACAACAAGCCCAAATGGCTCTCCTCCCTGAAACTGCGGAATGAGCTGAGTCAGGTTGCTCCTTTGTCAGCTTTATGTCCTTTGTCTTGAGTATATTCTTGCAAATGCCTTCCAACACCCAGGATTCTCCTCCAAATGACCATTCTTCATATGAGATATGATAGCGAGGATTTAAAGGCCACCTAACTCTGTGTGGTTAACTAATTGAACCATTCTTCCCCCAGAGCTATTCGCTTAGATCATGGCTGGACTATGCTTCAGCATCATAATCTAGTATCCATTAGAAATCAAATATCGCTCTATCTTGGTTTTAAATTTAAGTAACTGTCACGTTTGCAAGGTATGTAACTGAATTTCACATCGACACTACTGTTTGTGTGAAAGCATGCTCATTCTTTGGGCAACTTGTAATTGAAAATGATGGCTTCTTCATAGAAGGAATATGGTCTACCAAATATATCCTGTTAAACTTCTTTATTGTTTTGAAGATGTTAACATAATATGAAATAGGCACGGGAGTAGGCAGTTTAGCCCCTTGAGCGCACTCTGCCATTCAACTAGCTTCATGGCTGATCTGACATTCCTCGCATCCACTTTCCCCATTGCCCTTAATTCCCTGATTGATCAAGAATCTATGTACTTATCTCAGCCTTCAGTATACACAAGGGCTCTACTCCTACAGCTCTATGGCAAGGAGTTCCAAAGACACTTAACCCTCAGAGGAATTTGCTGCTCATCTTAGTCTTAAATTGGCTCCCCTAAATATTGAGATTTCATTCGTAGACTCCCAAGAAGGGAAACATCCTCTCAGCATTTACCTTGTCAAGCCAGAGTCTGATGTGTTTCAATGAGATAATCTCTCATTTTTCTAAATTCCAGTGAGTTGAGTCCCAAATTGTTTAGCCTTTGCTTATAAAACAATCCCTCCAACCAGGGATCATAGTGAATGTCGCAATTGTCTCCAGTGAAACAATATCTTAAATAAGGGGACCAAAACTGCTGTCAGTACTTCAGATGTGGTCTCATCACCTTATACAGTTGCTGTACCTGACTTGGCTAACCCCTACAATTTGCTGAAGGCAAGAACAAACATTGTATATTCGTGCAACCTGTAATCACAATTTCACAAGCTATGCTCTGATATCAAACTGCTGAAACTGCACTGTGTTCCTCCAAACTAATATATTCTTCCCAAGGTGTTGTAACACCCAAAGCTGAATGCAGGCGATCATATATGATCTGATCAAGATTCTATAAAATAAAACCACTTTTTTTGTTTCTGAAGTGTCTTGAGATAAAAGGTATACCTCACCACTCAAATAACTTTTGTTTTTAAGGCCCAGTTGCACCATGAGCATTTTTCAACTTTTTCTTGTTCAAAGTGGATGACCTAAGTCATATTTGCCTTAGATTTGCTCACTCTTGGTTTGCATCACATCATAACCTCCTAATTTCACCTTAGTGTGCCTCCTAACTTAGTGTCATCTTCAATTTTGAGGTGCACAATTCTCTTTTTCAATAGCCATAAATATGGTTTTAAGAAAATGTTCAGTGCAGGGAACTGAGGAAGGACATGTGTCACATCTGGTCAATGAGAAAGCTAAGCTTTTATCCTATTCACTGTTCCCCAAACTTCAACAATATCAAACTGCCTCTCAAGGTTACTTGCAAATCCAGTTGTTTTCTTTGTTGTGATCTCTTGTCATAGAGCACAGCACATAAATAGACCCTTCGCTCCAACTAGATATCCTAATCTCATCTCATCCCATTTGCCAGCACTTGGCCCACATCCCTCTAAACCCTTCCTACTCGTATACCCATCCAGATACCTTTTTAAATGTTATAATTATACCATCTCTACCACTTCCTCTGGCAGCTCATTCCATACAGACACCACCCTCTTTGTGAAAAAGTTGCCCCTTGGGTTCCTTTTAAATTCCACCCCCCCCAAACCTAAACTTATGCCCTCTAGTTCTGGACACTCGCACCCCAGGGAAAAGACCTTGTCTATTTATCATGTCCCTGCCCCTCATGATTTTATAAATCTCTAAGGTCACTTTCTCTCTCACTTTTCAGAGGTCTTTGTGCAGACCATCCATAGACATCCATATATACCATGCTACTGACTGGAATATTTAATGAGATTAGCCAAGCATTACTTGAATTCATATGTATCCTCATTCAGCTGCTACATGTCCCATTGTGCTATCACTCTATCCTAGTGTCTTGTAATGTCTCTACGTACTATTGTTAAATGTTTCCTTTCTCAACTGCGTGATCTTTCTTCCCCTTTCCTTAACAAGGAAGCGATGCTTGTAGTTTTCCAGTTGGAAGATGCTACTCCCTGAATAGACCATTAGACATAGAAACAGCAGCAGGCCATTCAGCCCATCAAGCCCACTTTTGCATTCAGTGCATTTTTCCCATAACCCTTGACTCCCTTACTGATTAAAAATCTGTGTACCACAGCTTTGAACATCTAGACTCAGCTTTGATGGACCTCTGCGCTGAAGAATTCTACAGGTTCACTACATTCTGAGAGGAAAACAAAATCCTATTTCTAATAACTAGACAACTCCTCACTCTCCGATTTTGCCCTCTGGTCTTAGACTTCCTATAAGCGGGAGCAGCCTCTCCAAATCTTACCTGTCAAGCTTCCTAAGAATATAATGCTTCTAAACTCAAACAAGTACAGAGCCAACTTAATCAACCTCTCCTGATAATACAGTTCTTCCTTACCTGAGATTAAGCAAGTGAACCTTCTCTTGACTTCTATTGTCAGTGTATCATTCCTCAGATAAGGGATCAAAAATTGTTCACAGTATTGAGTCAGAGATACACAGCATTGAAACCAACCCTTTGGCTCAACTTGTCTGAGTTGACCAGATGTCCTAAATTAATCTAGTCCCATTTTCCTACATTTGGCCCATATCCCTCTAAACCTTTCCTATTCTTATGCCTATTCAGAGGCCTTTTAAATATCGTAATTGTACCAACCCTTCACCGCTTCCTCTGGCAGCTCATTCCATACACTCACCTCACTCTACATGAAAAAGTTGCCCCTTAGGTCCTTTTTAAATCTTTCTCCTCTTACCTTAAACCTGTGCCTTCTGGTTTTGGACTCCGCTAGCCTGGGAAAAATATCTTGTATATTCACCCTGTCCATGTCCTATATGACTTTATAAACTTCTATATGGTTTCCCCTCAGGCTCTGATGCTCCAGGGAAAACAGTCCCAGCCAATTCAGCCTCTCCCTATAGCTCAAATCCTCCAACCTGGCAACATCCTTGTAAATCTTTTCTGAACCCTTTTCAAGTTTCACAACATGTTTTCTGTAGCAGGGAGACAAGAATTGAATGCAGTATTCTAAAAGTGGCCTAACCAATGTCCTGTACAATCACAACATGACTTCCCAACTCCTATACTCAATGCACTGATCAACAAAGGCAAGCATACCAAACGCCCCCTTCACTCTGTCTACCTGTGACTCTACTTTTAAGATCTGGACTGACTAGTGACCAATTCTGAGAATATTTGAAAATTATGAAAGGTTCATTATTTATTTGATAGTTCGCTCTGAAACTGATCATTGTCTTGAAATTTGCTCCTCTTTAACCCATGACTTCCTCCATTACTGTCAAACCTTGGCCATAAAAGCATTTTGCCCATCCTGGATTTCTATAGAGGAATCTAGTCTTATTCCCCTGTCCTATCCCCTCATTCTGCAGGTTTTCCCAGACGTGCCTATTCAGTTTCCTTTTGAAATGGTTCATGATCTTTACTTCCATCAACCATGTTGCTAGCAACTCTAGGTTATTACCCCACACCATATCAGCAAAAGTGATTCCTCACACCTTCTCTGTATCTCTTATCCAAAACCTTAAGCCTGTGTCTACAGTCATTGAACCATCAACTAATGAGAACACCCTTCCTTGTTTTTCTTTCTAAACTGGTCAGGATCTTTTACACATCGATAAAATCTACCTTCAGTCTGCTTTGCTCCAAGGACTGCAACCCCAGCTTCTCCAATGTAACCTTCTGGCTAAAATTCCTCATTAAAGGAACCATTCTGGGAATCTCTTCTTACACCCTCTTGGGAACCCTCACAACCTTAAGTGTGGTGATCAGAACTGGGTGCAGTGATGTATTTGAAGCTTGTCCAGAAAGTTTGGAAAAGTTCATTTTCCTTTTGTCTGCTCCTTTGCCAAAGGTTTTCTTAAAACCCAGATTGACCGCATACAATGCATTTCTTTCAATAGCACCAGCTTTATTCAACAAAATATTAATTAGCTTAGCCCAGCATGACTTGCCTTATGTAAATGTGTGCTGGCCAATTCAAACCTCTCCAATACTGTTTGTTAACTTTTTCCTGATTACAGTTCCTAAAATCTTACCCAACAGCAACATTAAACTGATGATCCTCTATTTACTAGGAATATCCTTCAAACCTGTCTTGCATCAAATTCGTTTCATTCCAGTCTTTGACTTTTTTAGGTTTATTTATAATGCTAGAATGCTGTTTCTTTCCTCCACAGTGAAAACAATGCATTTAAGCCTCATTTTAATAATGAATAGAAAAATGCTTGAAATATTCAGCTGGTTAGGCATCATCTGTGGAGAGAAAAACAAATTAACGTTTTGTGCCAGTGGGTGATTCTGAAATTTCCTTCAATTGATAATTTTCCTCCAATCATAAAGAGCTAATAATTGAACTTGAATTTATAAAATGCCTTTCGTGTCACATCTGCCAGTGTGCTTCACAGCCAGTTGATGTAAAATACGTAGTCATTGTTTTATGGGCCAGGCCCACGACCAAATTAGGCATAGCAAGATCCCACCAGCAGTGTTGGTGCATGTGGACCAGTAGACCAGGTTTAGTGATGGGCACAGTTGAGGAATGGATGTGACCAGTCCGCTGGAAGAACTCTGCCTGCTGAGTAGCCACTCTGGGCCCCAGCTGAACGTTTCATCCTGTCAGCACCTTGGGTTTTTAAAGTCCAGTGTTAGACATATGTTCTAGTTAGTGTGGAATGTGTGGCTAATGGTTTGGAATCTGCACTGGTGACTCGGTGCTTATGGGGCTAAATGATTTATTTTCTTTGGTTTGTCTTAAGCTTTGACAGCGGTTTTGAGGCTGGGTCACAGAGCTCAGAAGAAGGAGTGTTGGAGACGGTGCTCATGTCAATGGGCCGAACCATGAATCAAGAGGAGGTGCAGCAATTGATGAACCAGACTGTCCTGCAGGTTGCAGATACGCTCAGCATCTCTACTGATATGTCGCAGCACTTGCTAATGCACAGCAAGTGGAACGTTGACTTGTTGGTGCAGCGATATGCTGAAGATCGTGAGGTCCTCCTGTTGGCGGCGGGACTTCAGGTCCGGAACCCACAAACATTTAACAGCCCCATCACCCAATGTCCTGTTTGTCTAAACCTACTTAGTAATGAAAGTGAAGCTGCTCCCACTCTTTGCTGCATGCACTACTGCTGTAAGGTGAGTCCTGTTAAAGTACATTTTGAGATGTTATGCTGATCATTGTACAATTTGTGCCATATTGTCAGAAAGCTGAATGAACATCCAGTACCTATGCTGTGCAATGCAACACTGAGATTGTAGTGGTCAGGTAATAGTGTATTGGTTTTAAAGCCTGTACATTTTAGGAGGGAAGGAAGACTTGGAAGAGCACCCCTCCGTTCCAAAACCACCACCAGTGAGAACAGGGAGGAGGGAAAGAATTGAGAATCGACCAAGACTTTCAGCTGTTGTTAATAGATGGAGAATTGAGAGTTGGAATACGAACCCTATCCAGTTTTCTGCTTTGTTGGATGGATGGAATGATGTTTCTAAACAGGGCTGACCATCTGACTGAAAGTAGGAGTTATGAGAATGACCCTGGGCACAACCACAAATTCAGTAGCTGATTGTAGATTCAAAAGTCTGAGGAGAGTTTCTAATTTCAAATTTAACTATAGTAACTAGCAAAGAAAGTAGGAGCAAGAGTAGGCCATTGAGACCCTTTGTTATTGAATATACTTGTGGTTCAATGCCACACTCCTGCTCTTTCCCATTCCCCTTGATACCTTCAGTATCGAGAAATCTGTCTCTTTTTAAACTATATTCAATGACCTAATCTCTATATTTATCTGTAGGGGTGAGTTCCACAGGCTCACTACCCTCTGAGTGAAGAAATTTCTCCATGTCTCTGTAATAAATGAATTACCTCATATCCTTGACCATGAATCTTCATTCTGAGCCTCCTGTCATTGGAAGCATTATCCCTCCATCCAATCTGTCCAACACTGAGTTTTATACATTTCAATGAGACTCTATCATTTTTCAAAATTCCAATGAAATAGGCCTAGTTGACCCAAGCTGTCATCCCAGGAATTAGCCTGGTGAATTTGAACTGTGCTCCCTCTTTTTTTAGGGAGTATTTCTTTTCTTAGATTAGATGACCACGGCACGGTGGCTCAGTGGTTAGCACTGCTGCCTCACAGCATCAGGGACCCGGGTTCAATTCCCGTTCGGGCAACTGTCTGTGTGGAGTTTGCACATTCTCCCAATGTCTGCGTGGGTTTCCTCCCACAGTCCAAAGATGTGCAGGTTAGGTGAATTGGCTGTGCTAAATTGCCCGTAGTGTTAGGTGCAGGGGTAAATGTAGGAGAATGGGTCTGGGTGGGTTGCTCTTCAGAGGGTCAATGTGGACTTGTTGGGCCAAAGGGCCTGTTTCCACACTGTAGGGAATCTCATCTAATCTCAAATCTCTGCACAATGGTCTAGGTGTTACTCAGGAATTATACAATTACAGTAAGCCTTCTTTGCACCTGTACGCAATGCAAGGACTAGAAGATCTGGAATCTATTGATGTACCATGTGTTTTTTAGACAATGAGAACTGTTTCATCACAGCAGTGTAAGTCAGTTGATAAATATTAATTGGTTTTTTTATTTAAGCTTCAGTTGTGTTCTTTTCCAATGACTCTGGCTCTGTGCTCCATAATGGTACCACACACAAGTGGTCAATCCTCATCTGTGATTCACACAGGTATGTATTCGTAAGCTACATGAGCAATCTGGGTCACAGTAAACCTGTCTTGTCGCCTTTTGACATATTCAGGCTACTGAAGAATGAAGAGCACAAACCCTGGCTTCCCCCTCTCACCACTTGAGTTCACAATTGGTAAAGCCAGTTGTGGTATTTGATTAAATTTAAAAAGTTGTGTGTATAAAATTGAGGCACGTGGATAGGGTGGATATCAAGCAGCTGTTGTCCTTAGTTGAGTTAGTAACAAAGGGGCATAATTCTAACATGAAAGGCAGGAGGTTCAGAGGAGACTTGAGGAAAAGTTGTTTCACTGAGTGCGTGAACAGTTTTCACCAGTGTGATAGGGCCTGGAATGCACTGCTTGGGAGGGTAGTCAAGGTGAGAAACTTCACAACCTTTAAAAAGTATTGCAATGAGCACTTGAGTCATAATATTCAATGCCTAGTGCTGGAAAGTGCAACTCGTGTAGATTTAATATATTCTTAGTAGTACAGACTTGGGCAGAATGGCCTTTTCTGTACTGTATGATCATATTCTCTGATTTGAGTGCTGATTGTGACCTCAAATTGAGAACTTGATGTAAAGTGGAAATTGAGTGCCTCTGTAAAGCCTTACATCTTGAGACTGGGGAGGTTTTTTAAGTTCCTTAAATTTAGCAATTGTCCACAAGGTGGCCCTGTCCTTAAGTATTCTGAACCAGGAAATAGTGCAAGATGACACGACAGTGAAGACTTGCTACTCTGCCTGTTTGTGCAGTAACCATGGCACAAACTGAGTGTGTGAAAGATGAAATAAAAGCAGAAAATGCTGGAAATACTCAGGTCAGACAACTTCTGTAGAAAAAAAAATACATTTCAGATCTGTCACCTTTAATCAAAACACTTATGTGATAGATTAGTCATAATTAGATGCAACAAATTATTTCTTTGTAGGTGCAAGTTACTGCAGTTTCTGGAATCTGTACTGAAAATAAAAATGTAGTGGTGATTCCAGCAGGTCAGGCAGCACTCATGGAGAGAAAGTGAGCTACCGTTTTGAGTTGAGATGACACTTCATCAGAGCCACTTCACTTCTGATGAAGAGTCATGTAGACTTGAAATGTTAAATAATTTCTTTGAATTCATTGCCTGGATAATCGTAGCACCATTTCCCACCAAAATGTTTTCTGAATTTAGTACAGCGAACTTTTTATTAACTGGCACCTGTGGCACCAGGAGTGTACCAATTGATTAAATGTTCCAATTGATCAAGAGGTCCACATAATCAATGTAAAAACACAGACTAAGTGATAGAAACATAATGCAGGGGATATCACATCACTGTTATACTTTATTTGCAGCATAAATCACTTAAATAACAATGCAGTTTTGCCTTAAATAAATCTTACTGGCAGAGAGCCTTCTCACTCTCACTGACTGCTCTGAGATTGTGATAATACAATAAACCTCTGGTATTTCAGTTGTATAATTTTTTCCTTTTTATTGAGGATGCTGGTTAAAATAAAGTTTGCTATGTTATAGGAAGATAAATACAAGATTAGGAAAAAAAACCTATAGTTTGTGTGAACATATCAAAAGTGATCCTTTTCAATGGACCATCCCTTAATTCATCCTTTAAAATTCTTTGTGCCTCCTATTTTTTTTTAAGGAGAATTGAAAGGGGCCAGTTTCGGGTTCCCAGATACACTGCTTGTTTCTTTCTGATCCTATATATCACCCTAAATTCAGAAACAGCATGCAGCTGTTCTTTGCCAGGAAAAGCGTTCAAAGGAATAATCTGTGATATCATTCTCTGCGATCTACTGTGTTTTTTAAGCTTGAGTGCAAGTACTTTGGATCTCGACCATTCGGTAATTGACAATTGTTGGATTAACGATTCCCTTAAGTATTTAAACATTAGGTAATAGTTTGATTTTCCTGTTCCGCGCTATGTTCTGCTCTGATTTGTATAACAGCAATCGAATTATTCACAGAATCCCAGGTGTGGTGAAAACCAGTGAATGTGCTAGCTTGTATCCAGTCAGAATTCATTCCTCTGATATGACTTAAGAGTCCTGTTACCTCATTTTCTTCCACAGTATACTATTCAATTGATTTCAGTGACTTACATGCAAAATCCCAGAATTCTATTCTCTTGCATTCTACAACTTGTAGCCATCTGGTTTATAGCTTTTCTGTTTGTTTCTAGTCCCACTGTCCTCCACTTGTCCACAATAAATCTGTTGCCAAACAGCAGACATTTCACAACCCATCCAGATTCATTGTGTGGTCTGGAATTGCTCATTTCTCGACATTTCAAACCATGAACCTGGGTCCACTACTTTTCATCATTTCTTTAAATGATTTGGATACGAGCAGTAGAGGTATAGTTAGTAAGTTTGCAGATGACACCAAAATTGGAGGCGTAGTGGACAGCGAAGAACTACAATGGGATCTTGATCAGATGGGCCAATGGGTCGAGAAGTGGCAGATGGAGTTTAATTTAGATACATGCGAGGTGCTGCATTTTGGGAAAGCAAATCTTAGCAGGACTTGTACACTTATTGGTAAGGTCCAAGGGAGTGTTGCTGAACAAAGAGACCTTGGAGTCCAGGTTCATAGCTCCTTGAAAGTGGAGTCACAGGTAGATAGGGTAGTGAAGAAGGTGTTTGGTATGCTTTCTTTTATTGGACAGAGCAGTGAATATAGGAGTTTTGAGATCATGTTGTGGCTATACAGGACATTGGTTAGGCCGCTGTTGGAATATTGCATGCAATTCTCGTCTCCTATCTATCGGAAAGATGTTGTGAAACTTGAAAGCGTTCAGAAAAGATTTACAAGGATTTTGTCAGGGATGAAGGATTTGAGCTATAGAGAGAGGTTGAATAGGCCAGGGCTGTTTTCCCTGGAGTGTCGGAGGCTGAGGGGGTGACCTTTTATAGAGGTTTATAAATTCATAAATTGACAGTTTTTTTCTTGGAGTAGGAGAGTCCAGAATTAGAGGGTATAGGTTTAGGGTGAGGGGGGAAAGATATAAAAGAGACCTAAGGGGCAACCTTTTCACACAGAGGGTGGTACGTGTATGGAATGAGCTGCCAGAGGAAGTGGTGGAGGCTAGTACAATTACAACATTTAAGAGGCATTTGGATGGGTATGTGAATAGGAAGGGTTTGGAGGGATATTGGCCAGGTGCTGGTAGGTGGGACTAGGTTGGGCTGGGATATCTGGTTGGCATGGACAAGTTGGACCAAAGGGTCTGTTTCCATGCTGTACATCTCTATGACTCTATAACTGTAGTCAATAAAAACTGATTTCACTCAATCAGTAAATCTCCTGTTAGCATACTGAGGTCATGAGCTCCATTAAACGAAAATGCCATTTGAGCTGTCTGATTGCAGAGCACCTGCCATTTCTGTTGCAACATCCATCTATCGGTTAAATAAATCCAATACCCTGGTCTGAGTGTTTGGGAAATGCGTTTCACATGTGTAACCAATATGTTTTCTGATGCCTATCCTGAATTTGATATTCAAGCTTGAGGATGTCTTAGTCTATTGTGGGTCTAACTGTTGTTCAAAGCTGGATTTGAGTCCTGCTCACTATTTCATTCACTCTTGTAAAGTTTCCTTTGGAGTTATCTATTGGAGCATGAGGAGCCATACTTTATCCAATTTCAATCTTCCTGACCAGAAAGAAGCAGTGTTGCTTAACTCAATTTGGACCTGCATAGAACAGAGCAATGATTCTATCCAATAGTGGTGTTTATATTTTGATGTTGTCTTGATCTTTGTGTCCTCAGTCCTGCTGGAAAGAGTATTTAATAACGAGAATTGAGCAAAACCTGGTGCAGAATTGTACTTGCCCAATCTCTGACTGTCCTGCACAGCCAACCAATGAGTTTATCTCGTCTATTATAAGTGACAGTGAGATTGCAGCCAAGGTAAGACATTAGCTTTGTTAAGACAGTTAATTGTAATAAAAATCTAATGAAAACATATTTGTTTCAGTTCAGTTGTTTCTCAGTCCATGTTTTGTTCTAAGCAATGTAATCGTCCTAGATCGTTATGAATGAAGGCAAACCATTTTATTTTGCATTTTCTTTATTTGTTCCTGGGATACGAGCTTTGCTGTTTGGTCACCGTTTATTGCCCAATCCGTGCCACTGGGGAAGCTGCTGATGAGTGTCTTCGTGAAGCAATGCAGTAGTTGGAATATGGGAGCATACACAGTGCTATTTGGCAGAGAGTTTGATTCACCAACATGAGAGAAATGGTGACATGTTTCCTCACCAGGATGATGTTCCTTCAAAAGGAAGTTACAGGTGCTGGTGTTGCCATGTATCAGCTGCCCTTTTACTTCCAGATAATATGGAGGTAAAGTTGCCATATTCCCAGAGGGCTGTGCTCTCATTAGAGAGATAGGGTAAGGAGTTGGGAATTGTAGGGAGTTAAACCTGAGGGCCCCACGTCTCCAGTGTGGGACAAGGTCAGTATAGGGGGATCTTTGTGCTGACCTCGGTTATACATGATTTAGAGGTGCCACTGTTGGACTGGGTGAACAAAGTTAAAAATCTCACAACACCAGGTTACAGTCGAACAGATTTATTCAGAAGCACTAACTTTTGGAGTGCTGCTCAGTCATCAGGTGGTTGTGGAGTATAAGATTGGACGACACAGAATTTATAGCAAAAGATCACAGTGTGATGCCACTGGAATTATATATTGAAAAAAACTGGATTTTTTGTTAAGTCTTTCATCTTTTAGAATAACCATCCTAGTTTTGGTTCTTTCATATGTAAAATCCAGAACTTTTTTTAAAAGTAACATTCTCATGTTAGCTTTAAACAATACGTGCCATCTCAGCTCAGATAATGCATTGAAGGTGTGAGGTTGAAGTCAATCTGTGTCCCAATAATCAGACTGATTCTATTTCTAAAGTGGGATTTACAGATCTTACATGGATTTATGTATTTTTGAGCAAAATAAAACGTAGTTCTGCAGGTACAAATTCCCCTCACAAGCTGTGCACATAGGGGAGACAGTGAATGTGAACATGTGTGAGTGTCTGAGAGACAGTATGTGTGTGAGTATTATGAGGTATAAGAGAATGTGTGTGTCTGAGCGTATGAGTGAGAGAGGTTCTGCATGAGTGTGTGCTTGTGCACGCGAGTGTGTGTGTAGTGCAGTGGGGTCACCTGTCGTGTGACATGAACCCAAGTTCCTGGTTGAGGCCATCCCCGTGAGTACCGAACTTGGCTATCAGCCTCTGCCTGGCCACTTTGCGTTGTTGCCTGTCCCGAAATATGCCTTGCAGGATGGTCACCTGAAGGTTTGAAGTCGAATGTCCTGGACCACTGAAGTGTTCTCCGACTGGGAAGGAACACTCCTGTCTGTTTGTGTGGTATCCATTCATCCGTTGCTGTAGCCTCTGCTCGGTCTCGCCTCAGGTCCTTCTTGCCTGCAGTGTATGAGATAGACAATGTTGGCCAAGACTGAAAGATGTTGTGAAATTTGAAAGGGTTTAGAAAAGGCTTACAAGGATGTTGCCAGGATTGGAGGATCTGAGCTACAGGGAGAGGCTGAACAGGCTGGGGCTGTTTTCCTTGGAGCGTCAGAGGCTGAGGGGTGATCTTATAGAGGTTTACAAAATTATGAGGGGCATGGATGTGATAAATAGGCAAAGTTTTTTTTTCCCTGGGGTTGGGGAATCCAGAACTAGAGGCCATAGGTTTAGGGTGAGAGGGGAAAGATATAAAAGAGACCTAAATGGCAAATTTTTCATGCAGAGGGTGGTCTGTGCATGGAATGACCTGCCAGAGGATGTGGTGGAGGCTGGAACAATTGTAACATTTAGGAGGCATTTGGATGGGTATATGAATAGGAAGGGTTTGGAGGGATATGGGCCTGGTGCTGGCAGGTGGGACTAGATTGGGTTGGGATATCTGGTCGGCATGGACGGGTTGGACCAAAGGGTCTGTTTCCATGCTGTACATCTCTATAACTCTGACACGAGTACCTGCCGTGTACATGGTGGGTGGTGTCCCCACGTGTAATGGTAGTATGCGTGTCAACACGTCTTGCAGTGTCTATTGTGACAGGATTGTACGGTGTTGTCCTGAAGGCTGGGCAGTTTTCTGCAAACAATGATCTGTTTGAGGTTTGATGGTTATTTAAAGGCGAGAAGTGGAGGTGTGGGGAAGGTCTTGGTGAGTTGCCCATCCTCATTGATAATGTGTTGCAGGCTGCAAAGAACATGGCTTAGTTTTTCTACTCCCGGATTCCCTGAGGCAGGGTGAGACCAAGCAGAGGCTACAGCAACGGATGATGACTGCACTCCGCACAACAATCACTAGCCAGTAGTGTTCCCTCCCAGTCGGGGAACACTTAAGCGGTCCGGGACATTTGGCCTTGGACCTTCGGGTGACCATCCTCCAAGGCAGTCTTCAGGACAAGCAACAATGCAGAGTGGCTGAGCAGAAGCTGATAGAAAAACTAAGCCATGTTCTTTGCAGCCTGCAATACATTATCAATGAGGATGGGCAACTCACCAAGACCTTCCCCACACCTCCACTTCTCGCCTTTAAATAACCATCAAACCTCAAACAGATCATTGTTTGCAGAAAACTGCCCAGCCTTCAGGACAACACCGTACAATCCTGTCACAGTAGACACTGCAAGACGTGTTGACACGCATACTACCATTACACGTGGGGACACCACCCACCATGTACACGGCAGGTACTCGTGTCAGAGTTATAGAGATGTACAGCATGGAAACAGACCCTTTGGTCCAACCCGTCCATGCCGACCAGATATCCCAACCCAATCTAGTCCCACCTGCCAGCACCAGGCCCATATCCCTCCAAACCCTTCCTATTCATATACCCATCCAAATGCCTCTTAAATGTTGCAATTGTTCCAGCCTCCACCACATCCTCTGGCAGGTAATTCCATACACGGACCACCCTCTGCATGAAAAATTTGCCATTTAGGTCTCTTTAATATCTTTCCCCTCTCAGTGATACCTATGGGGATGGCCTCAACCGGGACATTGGGTTCATGTCACACTACAAGTGACCCCACTACACTATCAAAAGCTCTCCCAGACGCACGCGCACTCCTGTAGACCCACACACACTCAGACTCTCTTCCATATGCTCTCATATACACATCCCTCACACACAAACCCGCCCCATTACACTCTCACAGACACTCACATTCCACCCCTTCCACCCCCCCCCCCCCCCCCCCCCCCAAACAACATGCTCGCACTCACTCTGTCTCCCCAGTACGTGCACACAATTTGTGGGGTGAAGTTGTACTTGCAGAATTACATTTTATTTTGCTCAAAACTGCATGAATCCATTCAAGATTCTGTAAATTCCACTTTAGAAATAGAATCAGTCTGAATATTGGGACACAGACAGACTTTAACCTGCCATCTTCAAAGCAGTATCTGAGCTGCCACAGCACCTATTGTTCAAGCTAACTTGAGAATGTAACTTTAAAAGAAATTTTGCGATTTTACATATGAAAGAACCGAAACTAAGATGGTCATTCTAAAAGATGAAAGACTGAACAAACAATCCAGGTTTTTCAATACATAATTTCAGTGGCATCACACTGTAATCTTTTGGTATAAATTCTGTGTTGTATGATCTTATACTCCACAACCACCTGATGAAGGAGCAGCGCTCCGGAAGCCAGTGCTTCCGAATAAACTTGTTGGACATAACCTGGCATTGTGACTTTTAACTCAGGAATTAAATTTGTTCTGTTAGTGACACTCCAAAACTAGAGGCTGTAAGTTAATGGTATGAGGAGAAAGAGTTAAAAGAGACCTAAAAGACTTTTTCATGCAGCGGGTGGTGCATGTATGGAATGAACTGCCAGAGGAAATGGTGGAGGCTGGTACAATTAGAGCATTTAAAAGGCATCTGGATGGGTATATGAATAGAAAGGGTCTGGAGGGACGTAGGCCAGGTGCTGACAAATGGGACAAGATTAATTTAGGATATCTGTTCGGCATGGATGTGTTGGACCAAAGGGTCTGTTTCCAAGCTGTACATCTCTATGGTTCTCAATTATGACTTTATTTTACATGAGTCCTGTTTGCTGGGAGTTCAGGAGAATTATCCCAATTTGTCAGAAATTTCATCAGGAATGACCTCGTTTGTCATGAGTCCTCGAATGGATTTTTTTTGTTGGGAATCCTGGGAGTGGTGACAGTGTAGCATCCTCTCCCATTCACTTCTGTTATATTGAACACTGATTATTGTGATGTACTTGTGCTTTGCATACACCATCCCTGGAGAGATAACTACCAAGAGATTGGGTCCAGGGTTCAATGACATAATCACCAACTTCAGTTCAGAACGTGTCATGTTTATATTTAAATTGATCATTGACCAGAAACTCCACTGCAGCAGAAACAAAATACTCTGGCTTCATGAACAGGTCAGAGGCTAGAAGTTTTGAGTCAAACAACTTACTTCCTGTCTTCCAAAAAGCTCACCTTGCGCTGTAATCTGTTAAATTTCACAAGGCAAAGAACTATTCAAAATACCACTATTTAAAGAAAAAATTAAGTTTTATTTTTAAGTCCAAAAGAGAACATTAAACAACAACGATTTATAACTGATTTCTCTTGAACCTATTTCTTACCCACGGACAGAGAGAGAGACAGCGTATGTCACGTTACAATACTGATCCAATAAATTCCCTCTTAAATTTACGGCAAAATCAATTTCAAACCCAGTTATTGTCTTTAAATGTCAAACTTAATAGATTTCTCTGGGTCAGCATTGGCATTCTGCACAAACTTCTTACGGACAGGTACCTTTTAGAGAGCTATTCTGCTGGTTGTTATGTTGGTACTTGACAGCTCTTTGCTGTTCTCCCTCTAACTGTTCAAAATGTCTGACTTTATACCCCAAAACATTGGACCATTTCATTGGTTTGATGTCATTCAAAATAGAAAAATGCAAATTTGATTGGATTTTGGTGTCTGGGGCATACATTAAACTGATTAGCCAAATGTGAATTTGTTGTGTACCACGGTAACGCAGTTCCGGTTATTTGTTTCAATCAAATGTTACATTTTTAAATTGTTCAGCATACGCTGTCTCTCTCTCTGTCCGTGCCAGCTTCCAGTCTCTCTAAGGTTCAGTACACACCTCACCTTCATAACACCTGGGTGGGTGTGACTCCAACAACACTCGAGATCAACACCATTAGACAGAGCACAATTGGCACCAGATCAACACCAATGATGAACTCTCTCCCTTCAACTTCAATCTTACTTTACAACTGTTTCTATTACCAAATTAAAGATCACACAACACCAGGTTATAGTCCAACAGGTGTAATTGGAAGCACACTAGCTTTCGGAGCGATGCTCCTTCATCAGGTGATTGACAATCACCTGATGAAGGAGCGTCGCTCCGAAAGTTAGTGTGCTTCCAATTAAACCTGTTGGACTATAACATGGTGTTGTGATTTTTAACTTTGTACACCCCAGTCCAACACCGGCATCTCCGAATCGTTTCTATTACCTGCATTGACAAGGACAGTGAATGCACTGAAACACCATCCCTTCACTTCCCACTCCATACCACATACCATCCTCACTTCAAGTGATATTGCCTTTCCTTCAGTGTCTGTGTCTAAATTCAGGAATTCCACTGTGGAACCCTATTACCCTCTCAAGGGCAGTTATGGATGCGTGCACAGAGACACGCGCACACAACCCCCACTCCCAATCCTGAGGGTGAGGTTTTTTGAAGAAAGTGGAGTGTCCATTTCATTGCCCTCCCTTGATGGCTTGTACGTTTTGATAATGTACCATTTAATTCCACTCAGTGTGACACTCTCGATTTTAATTTGGTGGAAGTTCTGCTGTGTAGTCTCTTTGCTTATTCATTAACATTTTACATGTCCTGTTCAGATGGGTAAGTTTAGTCTCAAACCTTTTCAAAACTGATGTTCAGTTTAAGTACCTCCCAGTCTTGCAAATCTGTAGTAAATACAGATTTTAATTTGAAAATATAAACCAATATCTGCAGATAATAAGCACAACAAAGTAAGATCTAAAAGATGCTGAAATTCCATGCCAAATGATTGGTGACTTCAATTCTGTTGTGTTGTGACCTGGAGCTGTTGTGACCTTAAGGTAGTGACTTGCTGCTGCTTTCTGTTCTCTTTCTACAGTACTCAAAAATACTGCTGCGAGGATATGTGGAATGCTGTTCAAATCTCACTTGGTGCACCAATCCGCAGGGCTGTGATCAGATTCTATGTAAGGAGGGGATAGGCAGTGTTGGTACCTGTTCCAAGTGCTGTTGGTCCTCCTGCTTCTCCTGTAATTTTCCAGAGGTAACTCTATTGTATAAATGCCAAGCAAGCACTAGCCAATTTCATATATAATAAGAAATGCTAGACTTCAAAAGGTTTTCACTAACTGTGAAATATTTTGGAATATCCTGCAATTGTGAAAGGAGTCATACAAATGAAAGTGCGTTTTCCTTTTCCCAGGTTTGAGGTCAGATGTTTTGCCTGTAATTCTGCCTTGTATCCTGACCTGGACACCTAGCTATACAAGGTGGATTCTGTGGGTTATTTCAAATTCTCTTTGGGAGTGCCAGGTGTTGGCTGGTGACACTCTTTCTGCATTCAGCTGCAGTCTGGGTCCAACTATGTTGAGTTCCGTTGCTCAACACGCTATATTAGGGTTGCTATGTATTCCTCAAGAGTCAGCTCAAGAGTAAACAGAAATGCTCCTTTTTTTTTAAGCAAAACTGAGCTTTTCATGCCTTGTGCTTTGACTTCAAAGTTTGTGAAAAGATTTGTAGCTCGGGTGCTCGTTGTTGTGGTTCTGTTCGCTGAGTTGGGAATTTGTGTTGCAGACATTTTGTCCCCTGTCTAGGTGACATCCTCAGTGCTTGGGAGTCTCCTGTGAAGCGCTTCTGTTTCCTCCGGCATTGTGCTTTGACTATTTTGAATGTAGGTCTTGGTCTTGTAAGGGCGACATCTTTTCTCCCTACTTCTAACATTTCCCCAGCTCCTTGTAGACACTAGCTTGTGGCAGCTTGTAGTTCCACAGTGGACTGTTGACCATCCAATGCCTTGACCAAGTTTTCACCTATTGCCTGGAGCTCAGACAATGGGGCGCAGTGGTAGTCTGGCGCACTGACCTCTAATCGCTGAAGCCAAACGCCAACTCGAGGACACCTCTTCCTACCACCCCCTTGACCATGACCCCACCCCCCCCGTCACCAAACCATCATCTCCCAGACCATACAGAACCTCATCACCTCAGGAGATCTCCCACCCACAGCTTCCAACCTCATAGTCCGGGAACCCCGCACTGCCCGGTTCTACCTCCTTCCCAAGATCCACAAGCCTGACCACCCTGGCCGACCCATTGTCTCAGCATGCTCCTGCTCCACTGAACTCATCTCTACCTACCTCGACACTGTCCTATCCCCCCTAGTCCAGGAACTCCCCACATACGTTCGTGACACCACCCACGCCCTCCACCTCCTCCAAGACTTCCGTTTCCCCAGCCCCCAACGCCTCAGCTTCACCATGGATATCCAATCCCTCTACACCTCCATCCGCCATGACCAGGGCCTCCAAGCCCTCCGTTTTTTCCTCTCCAGACGTTCCCAACAGTACCCCTCCACCGACACTCTCATTCGTTTGGCCGAACTGGTCCACACCCTTAACAATTTCTCCTTTGAATCCTCCCACTTCCTCCAGACCAAAGGGGTAGCCATGGGCACACGTATGGGCCCCAGCTATGCCTGTCTCTTTGTTGGCTACGTAGAGCAGTTGATCTTCCGTAATTACACCGGCACCACTCCCCACTTCTTCCTCCGCTACATTGATGACTGCATTGGCGCCACCTCGTGCTCCCGCGAGGAGGTTGAGCAATTCATCAACTTCACCAACACATTCCACCCTGACCTTAAATTTACCTGGACCATCTCTGACACCTCCCTCCCCTTCCTGGACCTCTCCATCTCCATCAGTGACGACCGACTTGACACTGACATCTTGTACAAACCCACCGACTCCCACAGCTACCTGGATTACACCTCTTCCCACCTTACCTCTTGCAAAAATGCCATCCCGTATTCCCAATTCCTCCGCCTCCGCCGTATCTGCTCCCAGGAGGAGCGGTTCCACCATAGAACACACCAGATGGCCTCCTCCTTTAGAGACCGCAATTTTGCTTCCCACGTGGTTAAAGATGCCCTCCAACGCATCTCGTCCACATCCCGCACCTCCGCCCTCAGACCCAACCCCTCCAACCGCAACAAGGACAGAACGCCCCTGGTGCTCACCTTCCACCCTACCAACCTTCGCATAAATCAAATCATCCGCCGACATTTCCGCCACCTCCAATCAGACCCCACCACCAGGGATATATTTCCCTCCCCACCCCTCTCTGCCTTCCGCAAAGACCGTTCCCTCCGTGACTACCTGCTCAGGTCCACGCCCCCCTACAACCCACCCTCCCATCCTGGCACTTTCCCCTGCCACCGCAGGAACTGTAAAACCTGCGCCCACACCTCCTCCCTCACCTCTATCCAAGGCCCCAAAGGAGCTTTCCACATCCATCAAAGTTTTACCTGCACATCCACTAATATCATCTATTGTATCCGTTGCTCCCGATGCGGTCTCCTCTACATTGGGGAGACTGGGCGCCTCCTAGCAGAGCGCTTTAGGGAACATCTCCGAGACACCCGCACCAATCAACCAAATCGCCCAGTGGCTCAACATTTCAACTCCCCCTCCCATTCTGCCGAGGATATGGAGGTGCTGGGCCTCCTCCACCGCGGCTCTCTCACCACCAGACGCCTGGAGGAAGAACGCCTCATCTTCCGCCTCGGAACACTTCAACCCCAGGGCATCAATGTGGATTTCAACAGTTTCCTCATTTCCCCTTCCCCCACCTCATCCTAGCTTCTAACCTCCAGCAACTCGATCCCCTGACCTGTCCGGACTTGTCCGACCTGCCCAGCTCCTTTTCCACCTATCCACTCCACCCTCTCCTCCCTGACCTATCACCTTCATCTCCTTCCCCACTGACGTATTGTACTCTATGCCACTCTCTCCCCACCCCCACCCTCCTCTAGCTTATCTCTCCACGCTTCAGGCTCTCTGCCTTTATTCCTGATGAAGGGCTTTTGCCCGAAACGTCGATTTTGCCTGTCCTCGGATGCTGCCTGAATTGCTGTGCTCTTCCAGCACCACTGATCCAGAATCTGGTTTCCAGCATCTGCAGTCATTGTTTTTACCTCAGACAATGAATGCTGACCAGCTGTTCTTGGCTGGATGGTGATGATTAATTCTTCCTTAGCCCTGGAGAGTTGACAGTTGATAATGGCGAGAGACCCGGGTTCAATTCCCGACTCAGGCGACTGACTGTGTGGAGTTTGCACATTCTCCCCGTGTCTGCGTGGGTTTCCTCCGGGTGCTCCGGTTTCCTCCCACAGTCCAAAGATGTGCAGGTCAGGTGAATTGGCCATACTAAATTGCCCGTAGTGTTAGGTAAAGGGGTAAATGTAGGGGTATGGGTGGGTTGCGCTTCGGCGGGTCGGTGTGGACTTGTTGGGCTGAAGGGCCTGTTTCCACACTGTAATGTAATCTAATGTAATCTAATCTAATCTAATTGTAGTGAAGGTAGGAGAGTGACAGATCTGTTTCAGTGATGGAGAGGAGGAAGGAATTTTGGGGACTTTTTCAGGGAATGTATCTGAAGACTGTCACTGATCCAATTACAGAAGCTTTTCTGGTGATGTTCAGATGTGTTTCCTGGAACTTTAATGATTGAATTTTGCATTGATCTAATTGAGCTAATTGTGATTTGTTGTAGTCAGAGGCTATACCTATCTCAGGATTGTGTTTTTACTTTACATTTAAATTCTGGAGCCATGGAACCTGGCATCAACTTCTTATGCTCCAACCACTGCTCTGTTTGTTCCAGGCGCATTACCCTGCTAGTTGCAGCCACATGTCGCAGTGGATGGATGATGGTGGTTACTATGAGGGAATGACAATGGAAGCACAGAGCAAACATCTAGCCAAACTTATCTCCAAACGCTGCCCAAGCTGCCATGCCCAGATTGAGAAAAACGAAGGCTGTCTTCAGTGAGTTAATTTACACACAAATGTTTAGAACGTAGAACATAGAGCAATATAGCACAGCACAGGCCCTTCGGCCCACGATGTTGTGCCGAACATTTGTCCTAGCTTAAGCACCTATCCATGTACCTATCCAATTGCCGCTTAAAGGTCACCAATGATTCTGACTCTGCCACTCCCACAGGCAGCGCATTCCATGCCCCCACCACTCTCTGGGTAAAGAACCTACCCCTGACACCACACCCCCCCCCCCCCCCCCCCCAAAACTTCCATCCTTCACCTTAAATTTATGTCCCCTTGTAACACTCTGTACCCGGGGAAAAAGTCTCTGACTGTCTACTCTATCTATTCCCCTGATCATCTTATAAACCTCTATCAAGTCACCCCTCATCCTTCGCCGTTCCAATGAGAAAAGGCCTAGCACTCTCAACCTATCCTCGTATGACCTATTCTCCATTCCAGGCAACATCCTGGTAAATCTTCTCTGCACCCTCTCCAAAGCTTCCACATCTTTCCTAAAGTGAGGCGACCAGAGCTGCACACAGTACTCCAAATGTGGCCTTACCAAGGTCCTGTACAGCTGCAACATCACCTCACGACTCTTGAATTCAATCCCTCTGCTAATGAACGCTAATACACCATAGGCCTTCTTACAAACTCTATCCACTTGATTGGCAACTTTCAAAGAGCTATGAACATAGACCCCAAGATCCCTCTGCTCCTCCACCTTACTAAGAACCCTACCGTTAACCCTGTATTCCGCATTCTTAATTGTCCTTCCAAACTGGACAAACTCACACTTGACAGGGTTGAACTACATCTGCCACTCCTCAGCCCAGCTCTGCATCATATCTAAGTCCCTTTGCAGCCGACAACAGCCCTCCTCACTATCCACAACTCCACCAATCTTCGTATCGTCTGTAAATTTACTGACCCACCCTTCGACTCCCTCTTCCAAGTCATTAATAAAAATTACAAACAGCAGAGGACCCAGAACTGATCCCTGCGGAACTCCACTTGTAACTGGGCTCCAGGCTGAATATTTACCATCTACCACCATTCTCTGACTTCGACGGGTTAGCCAGTTCTCTATCCGACGGGTTAGCCAGTTCTCTATCCAACTGGCCAAATTTCCCCCTATCCCATGCCTCCTGACTTTCCGCATAAGCCTACCATGGGGAACTTTATCAAATGCCTTACTAAAATCCATGTACACTACATCCACTGCTCTACCCTCATCCACCTGCTTGGTCACCTCCTCAAAGAATTCAATAAGACTTGTAAGGCAAGACCTACCCTTCACAAATCTGTGCTGGCTGTCCCTAATCAAGCAGTGTCTTTCCAGATACTCATAAATCCTATCCCTCAGTACCCTTTCCATTACTTTCCCTACCACCGAAGTGGCCTGTAATTCCCGGGGTTATCCCTATTCCCTTTTTTGAACAGGGGCACAAAATTTGCCACTCTCCAGTCCCCTGGTACCACCCCCGTTGACAGTGAAGACGAAAAGATCATTGCCAACGGCTCTGCAATTTCCTCTCTCGCTTCCCACATAATCCTACTTTCTTTAAGTATTTCCCCTTTGAGTTTCATATAAGGACAAAACATGGAGGAGGGAATGAGGCAACCATTTGGCCTATACCATCATTCAGTTTGGTTAGGGCTGATCCACACCCAAATTCCATTTACTCCCAAATCCAGTGTTTTTTCCCAGCCAAAATCTGTTGATCTGTGTGGAAAGCTGCACCGGACCCAAGCACCACATCCTTTTGTGGGAGAGGATCACATGTTTTGACCTGGGTGTAGGAGTGTTTCCTGCTATTGCCTGGCCTTTGATGTAATCTCTAGATAAAAACTGATTGACTCATCAGGTGAAGAGAGACAGATTGTGGATCCAACTGTATCCTCTCTCATATTTCTGCCAAAGGAATGTCCCTGGATGTTAACATGTTTTACACTGAGAATCCTGCTTTGTTTTGCCAGTGTTTAACTTTTACTTGCCTATCTCCATGCTGCTTTTGTCACGCTGAAGACGTTGGTTTTCATGGTAAACAGCTATCCCCTGGTACCTTGGCCAAGCCATTGTTTCTATTTACTCCCACTTTCCAGCCAGAGTCGCAACAAAAGCCAAACGTTTACAAATTATGCATTATCTGAATCAATCTATCTGTTTTAATAACTTTTATTTAAACCCTCTGGATATTGTAACCATTGAGAGGAATTCGGTAAGAATGTTGAAATAGTAAAGAGGGTTAGTTGGGTATGGAGTAACTAAGCTGAGGTCTTGTACATCACAATGAGTTCATTCTGTAACTTTGACAGCATGACATGTGCCAAGTGTAATCATGGATTCTGCTGGAGATGCCTAAAGCCATGGAAACCGACACACAAGGATTACTACAACTGCTCAGCGATGGTAAGATCCTGTCTGTCAGAATGTGCCAAATTGCAGTAACAGAGCAGTGTTTTTAATCCCTGGTTTTGTTTGGAGGGGTGGTATGATTAGGGATTGCTGTAAGTGCATTTTTGAATATCATGGTACTAAACATCAGATGTTTGAATGAGCTTCCAAGGCGTTTTCCATGATCCTGTACCTAATGTGCAGATGTAAGCTGTTTATGATTTATCTATTTCACCTGTACCTTTCTCTCCTCCTTCCATTAGAAGGTGCAGCAATCATTCTCTGATCTGTTGTTTAACTGTGGAATGGCCTCCTGTCTGTGAATTATTCAGTGATCCAGAGATATAGTGATCACTGGACAGTAATCCAGAACCCCACACTAATGTTCTGGCTTCAAACTTGATCATGGCAAATGATGGAGTTTGAATTCAATGAAAATCTGCAATTAAAAAATCAATGATCTACCTAATGACCACCACGTAACACTGACTGTTGTAAAATCCATCTGGTTTAGGAAAGGACATGTACCATCCTTATCTGGTCTGGCCTCTGTGACTCAAGACCTACAGCAATATACTTGTCTCTTAACTTCCCTCTGGGCATTTAGGAATGAACTATAAATACTGGCCTAACCAGTGATACCCAATTGCCATGAACAAATGTTTAACAGAGTATTTGGAAATGGAATGCTGGCTGGTGTTTGTCTTGCCATGATCCACTATTATTCCCAACAAAACTGCTCTGCAACTTTGGCCTTATATTAACCAACTCGATAGAAGTAAGTGATTTGAATCTGCTGGCCTCTTATTCATTAATGTGGAACCATGCTACATAGTGTACTGACCAACTGAGACATTAAGAGTGAGCATTTATAGAAGAAAGCTGGACAGTTTTTGGGGATGTTGTATCCCCTTAATGTGCTGTTTTTCAGTCTGTTAGTCATGACGATACATCGTTCTAAACTGGTGAATTCTTGATTTTACTGGGGCTCTTGAAGACTTCCTTCACTCCAGCAGCCACATTTATTTCTGAGTTTCATCCTCTCTTCATGAGAATAAGAATGGGAATCAGTCTGTCAAACTTGTGTAGCTATCTCCTTTTCCTCCTTTGGTTGAGAAAGCCAGGTCGCAGGACTTTGTACAAACTTCACCAAAGGAAAGGGGCAATGATGTAAACTGAGAAGGGATAAGATGATAGCAGTCTCAGCAGTTTGAAACCTGGCAATTATATAGAAAGGAGGAGTAATGATCTGATCACTGAGTTGCAGTTCCCTGTTGTTCCTCCGGTCTGTCATGCACATTTCAACATGAAGTGTTTTTAAATGAACTTGTAAATATTAACAAACTGTGTCTTTGTGCAGGTCAGCAAGGCAGCACGGCAAGAGAAGCGGTTTCATGATTATAATGAGCGGTGCACTTTTCACCACCAGGCCAGGGTGAGCTGATGGAGCTTGTGTACAGCATCCAACATTACTAACTCCAGACTAAAATTCTCTGTGAAAATGGGAAACTGTAAATGAGGAGGTTAACATGCATGTATTTTTGAAGGTTTACTTCTCATGTTCATCTGAGGCACCTTGTTCAGATTACACTCGAGATGATGGCGTCGTATTAATAACACTGAACATCCAGAGGCTCAAGTTAATACTTTGAGGAGTTGGGTTCAAATCCCACCAAGTCAGCTGGTGGAATTTTAAATCAATTCATAAAGGAATTAAAAATCAGCCTTTGTGAAAGTAGCCCTAGAACTACCGTCGATTATTGGTATAAGAGCCAGGGTATTGATGCACCTCCAGTAAGGAAACTTGCAGTTTGAGGGTAATTAAGGATAGGTACAAAATCCCTGGCTTTGAAAGTGATGCTTCTGCCCTATGAAAGTGAACAGTAGTCATTTCATGAAATTGGTCTGGTGGCAAATAGAATGTTGACCTTTATCACTCAGTGGGGCTAGAAGAGAGAAGTGCAAAATGATGCTATACAGTATAGAGAGTTCCGATCTGAGGACAGCACCATGTGAAATAAATTTTCCACTGTATATTCCCCATTGCAAAACTGGGTTTTAAGTCGGTTAAATGTGAGGATAATTTAGCTAAAATTTGAGTTTAGCAGGTTGAGACATGATACAATCTGGGTATTTAAAATATTTTGATAAGGAGCAAAACAGCAGACAGTGGAGGGGTGGTACAGATTAATGGGGGAATCACTTGTTGAGTTTTGAGAATAAGGGTCAAAGTCATGATTGGAGTTTGGGGGAGAACAAACTCGTATTCTTGATTATTTCATGTTAACAGGACACTGACTGGTCTGCATGCTCATGTGCTTTGAACCTGATCGTGTCTATAGAAGACAAGGAATTATTCTGCCATTGTAGTCAGAGATGGTTAACAATTCAAAGCAAGTTACTAGGAGATTCTCTCCACAGTCAACATCTTACAATCATGTTTTTGTTTCCTACAGGACTTTGCCATTAATTTGGAAGCAAAAGTATCTGCAATAAATGAAGCCTTACAAATGAAGTCACTAACATTTGTTATTGATGCCTGTAAAATGCTTGCTCAAGCAAGAAAGGTGAGGGCACAGTGTATAGCTCTTGGACTAACTGCCAGCCTTGTTCCACAGCTTAATGAAGAGTCAGTGAATATAGGCCTTGAGTTGCTGAGTCAATAGATGGTCACTGACAAACAGCATGAAATAATACAGCAGTGTATTCTGGTTCTTAGCATTTCTCACTAAACAGGTGAATCTCATTGTGACTGAGATGCAGTTAATTGGTGGTCAATGATTTGTTGTAAGCTGAATTTCATCTCCCCAAGATTGTTGCTTGGTAGTTGACATTTAGCTCCTCCATCATGACTAAAGATGGAAACATTTGAGCAGGAATTTTGCTTTATATTGTTATCCAGTGAACCCTTGCTGTGTGTCCTAGGAATCTTACAACTCCTCCCTCCCCCACGAGACCAGGAATGGGAAACTACATACCTCCCGGGGACCTGGACCAGGATTATATCCCCTCCAGGAGACCGGGACCTGACACTGTTTCCCAGCCAGGACTATGGATCTGTTCTGTGCAATGGTTCAGGACTGGGATCGAAGTTCACACATCATCAGAAGGGAAATTACAGTAAAGAAACTGATGAGGGGTTTGTAGCAAATAAGTTTGTCTCTGAGCTTGATGTGAAATGAATTGTTCTATATCGTCCCTAATTGAGGATTAGTTTGTTTGATTTTCCTCATTATTATGCCTCACTGCGGTAGTGTGCTGGAAATTAAGCTCAAATCATTTTTCCTGGAGTCATTGCAAAAGTCAAGATATGCAGAATTCCACAATTTCCCTGTTTTTAAGGCCCAGGTTGACCGAAGGCTGGCCCCGGTTTCTGTATTTAACAAGAATGACGACTGTTTATTACAAAGTCAGTCAATTCTAGCTACAGGTAAACAACTCTGACTCATCAGCATATAATTGTATAAATTAAAACGTGAATTCCTTATAAAACTCCCCCTATACGTGTACACGCAAATGTACACGCACAAAAAAGACACTGTATTTTGGGGTTTTGGAAAGACTAGGAAAGTAGTTCAGTTGTTCCTGGTTACATGTTTTGAGATGGCTTGTTTGGTTCGCTTCTAAAGCTTCATTTCCCACATACTTTCACTTGATACATTTCCGAGTCAGGATGGTGTGTGGCTTGGAGAGGAACTTGGGGAACATGGGGCAGTGTTCCCATGTATCTGCTGTCCTTATTCTTTTAGATGAAATTGGTCATGGGTTTGGAGTATGTTGTGTGAGGATCTTTTGAATTTCTGCAGTGCGATCTCATAAATGGTATACTGTTGCTACTAAGCATCGATAAAAGACTGAATGTTTGTGGATATGGTGCGAGTCAATTGGGCTGGTGTCAAGCTTCTTGTGTTGTTGAAACTGCAAGGAGAGAATATTCCATTATCCCCTTGATATGCACTTTGTAGATGGTGAACAAGCTTGGCTTGCTGCAAGATTCCAAGCGTCTGACTTACTATTGTAGCCTTTTTTATTTGGTTAGACTAGTTCAGTTTCAGGTTAACAGTATGCCTCACGATGTTGATAGAGGGGGTTTCAGTGATGGGAACATTGTTGAATGTCAATGGGTGATGTTTGCAATCTCTCATTATAGAAGGCATCACATTTGTGTGGCATGTGTATTACTTTGCCAGTTGTCATTCTGAAATTAGGTATTATCCAAGTTTTGCTGTATTTGAACATGGCTGAAAATGTGTTGCTGGAAAAGCGCAGCAGGTCAGGCAGCATCCAGGGAACAGGAGAATGGACGTTTCGGGCATAAGCCCTTCTTCAGTCCATGTATTTGAACATGGACTGCTTCAGTATCTGAGGAGTTGTGAATGGTGCTGAACACTGCAATCATTGGCGATTATCCCCACTTCTGACCTTATGGTGGAGGGAAGGTTATTGATGAAGCAGCTGAAGACAGCTGGGCCTAAGACACTACCCCGAGGGACTCCTGCAGCATTATCCTGGAGCTGGGATGACTGACCTCCAACATCCACTACCATCTTCTATGTGCCAAGTGTGTCTGTAACCAACAGGGAGTTCTGCCTGATTCACATTTACACCAGTTTTGCTAGAGCTGCTTGATGTCACACTCAGTCAAATGTGGCCTTGATATCACCTCCCCTCTGGAATGCAGCTCTTTTGTCAATGTTTGAATGAGGCTATAATGAGGTCAGGAGCTGAGTGGCCCTGGTGGAACCCAAACTGGTGTCACTGAGCAGGTTATTGCTGAGCAGGTGCTGTTTGATAGCACTGTTGATGACACCTTCTATCAGACCTGCCCTGTCCTGTAATGTGCTGTTGAGAGCAGTGTGAGAAAATCCTCCCATCCTGTCAGTACCATTTAAACACTCACTCCAGACATGAAACATGTGAAAGTGTGCTACGGAGCAGAAGAGATACCTGAGAGACATTCCTGACAGACTTACCGGAATGGTTCCTTTGTGAGTATTAACCATTCCCATCACTAAAAGCAAAGCTCTTTGCTGAGGTATTTACAGCTGTTATTTGGTCCTAGGACCAACCTGTTCCCCCGCACATTGATGATTTGAACTGTATGGCCACAAGATCTTTTTGATGATACCTTTCTCATCGTGCTTTGTCTTAATCTGGATCTGATTGTTACAAGAATAGATGGAAATTTACCCTGATTCAAATCTGTAGCTTTAAGAAAGGTCTGTATGAGATTATATATAGTGATAGTAAAGGAACATCAATAAGACTATATATATGTATGTTTCCCTCATTGTACTTCCCCTGTGTCAACACTGTTTGGTTTTTATCAGGTATTGGCCTATTCATGTGTGTACAGTTACTATAATCAGGACACTGAAAAAATGGACATAATGGAACAACAGACAGAAAATTTGGAATTGCACACCAATGCCCTCCAGATTCTTTTAGGTAAGTCCCAGTTCATGCAATTAAGCTGTAAGTTTCAACTAAATTATAAAGGTTTTTCAAAAATGTGCTTGGGTTTTTCATTGCTCTGTAAACTATAGATGTTTTAAGTACAGAAGGGGGGCATTTGGTCTATTATGTCTGCACTATGTCTTAATGCAGGTGGCCCACAATTGATTCCACAATTCTTTCCCCTCAGCTTCACATCTTTGTCATATATTCTCTGTTTTCCCTTAAAAGACCTTGGCCTGAACTAGTGTCACAGAATCCCATCCTTCAAGTTGTCCAATTAGTGCCCTTACCTGTACCAATTTTAATTTCACAATCACTTTCATTGACTATACAGAAAAAAAATCCTTCCCTATTTATCTCAATAAATTATGCACACTCTTCCAGAATAGAAATAGTTCCAATTCCAAGTCAGAGTTTACCATTGTTTTCCTAAAACAAACATTCTTATTAAATGGGAAAATAAATATTCTCTGCATATGTTGGGAACTTCAGAAAGAGTCAAAATAGACCATTCAGAAGCTTACACGCAGACCAGTCACATGGGCTTTTTTGCAGGTTGCAAGCTTACATAATATATTACATAATGCTTTATCGTTACATGGTTGTTTGGTTTAACAGAACTTGAATATTGTTTTGTAGAAGTTTGTTGTATTGCACTCATTAGGGGTGTACCAATAAAGGGGGGGGGGGAGAAACATACTGTATGAGAGGACAGAGCTGATTGGTTAGCAGTTCAGAGGGAGGGTCACCGGACCCGATTTCTCCTCTTAAATGTTGCCAGACTTGCTAAGCTTTTCCAGCAAGTTTTGTTTTTGGTTAGCAAGTGGATTCTGGTAGATGCATTGTAAAGGTGAATGGACCTGTTAATGATTGACATTTAACTGCAAGGTTATGACTAAATTTTAAAACCAGGCATGTTGACTCTGATTGTTGAATCATTGCCATGAGAAATGAGCCAGCGAATGGCTGCCATTTAATTTGCTGAGTTGAAACAGGCAGAGTGCATGTCCACTGTAGAATTATTTCTATCTACAAAGCATAGGGAGCTATGCATTAATAAATGCAGCCTTCAGTATGTGCAAGTGTGTCATACTGAAGGTCACTGGTAATCCTAAATTTGTTGTCAGCATAATTCTTCACACATTTGAATTACTCAGCAAATGTGACCCAAATGCAAATCACAACTAATGTTGGACACTGGTGCAAATGGCCAATTAGATAAGCAATTTGATATGATCCACTGGTCTTTGGGACATACCATTTGCATGCCTGGTATTGCACCAGCACTGAAATAACTCCTTTTTGTGAAAGGTAGAGCACCTTTTTGACCTGATTGCAGCCACCATTTGCATTGAGATACACAGCAGCAACATGAAACTGCTAGGCTTGTTTGTAGCTCATACCTATGAGTAACTTTCCAGAGTAATCTGGGGTAGAGTAGGCATTTTTCAAAATCAAAAATGATGGTATTTGAACCTTTTCTGAGTTTGTCTGTAAAGGAGTGATCTGATGAGGATAGCTGTAATCCTGTAGGATGACTGTGCCCTATTTCAGCCGCAAGCTGTCATTCCTATCTTTCTTTCTGAGTTTACTTACCAACTAGTCAGCAGTCTCCTCTCATACAGCATTAATGTTATTTTTTTCCCTTCAGTTGATATTCCTGCTAACTATACGGAGGGGAGGTTCTCAATGCTATGTTTAAATCCATCCATGACCTCTATCCTTCCCATACCCACCAGATCCTCAACCCTCTTACATGGTAAATAGGGCAGGCAAGTGGAGTTCATGTAGACTCATGAAATTACTGAATGTTGGCACATGCTCATCAGGCCATATGGCCTTTTCCTCTTGTTTCTTATGTTATTGTCTGACATTTCTCCTATTTTAGGGAATTAGCATATCCCTGACTGCAAGTTTCACCGTTGGTGACTGTGTATCCACTGCCTGGGTTCTCTGCTCTGGAATTCCTTCCCCTGAACCTCTTCCTCTTTCATGCTGTGGGAACCTGTAAACCTACCTCAGAACGTGCTAATATTAGCTTAGCTCATTGTCAGACTTTGCCTCCAGCAAAGCCTGGGAAGCACCTTGGCATGTTTGACTGTGCTAGGGCTTGTTGCTAAAAGAATGAGAGGTATCTGTACTCGAGTATTATCTTACCGTTCTCAGAGGAGACGCTGCTACAGTGTGTGGACCTGGCCTCCTGCATTCGCCTGCTCAAACCAGAACACTTGAACACGGGTCTGGAATTGATCCGCAGGATACAGGAACGGCTGCTCGCCATCCTCCAGCACTCCACTCAGGTAATTCATACAGCAAGGAAGAGAGGTGATGGAGGCAGACACAAAAGCTTCATTTAAGAGGCATCGTGACAGATACATGAATAGACAGGGAATAGACGGATATGAACCAAGTAGAGACAAAAGGATTTAGTTTAGAAAAGCATCATGCTTCGGTGTAGTCTTTTTGGGGCAAAGTGCCAGTTCCTGTGCTGTACTGTTCTTTGTTCTTTCTGACGGCTTGCAAGCTTCGATGCAAATTCTTGCAGCTTAGAAACTTCACTTACTGCTCAGGTAAAATCTGTTCTCCCAAATGGAAAACTTGATTCTTCTGAATTGAAATCAAAGCTAAACAAGGTGCCTCTAGTTTGTTTTCTCTGTTGGAAACTCAGCAGTATATTTCATCAATTGATGTACTTTCCTTTATTGATCAGAGAGTTGAGTTTTGGAGTTGGGATGTCATGTTGTGTGCAATTCTGGTCTCCCTCCTACAGGAAGGATGTTGTGAACTTGAAAGGGTTCAGGAAAAAAAAAATTACAAGGATGTTGCTAGGATTGGAGGATTTGAGCTATAAAGAGACTGAATAGGCTGGGGCTTTTTTCCCTGGACTGTCGGAGGCTGAGGGGTGAACTTTATGAAGGTTTATAAAATCATGAGGATAGAGTAAAGAGACAAGGTCTTTTCCCTGAAATGGGGGAGTCCGGAAATAGAGGGCATAGGTTCAGGGCGAGAAGGGAAAGATATAAAAGGGACTTGAGAGGCAACTTTTTCACGCAGAGGGTAGTGAGTGTATAGAATGAGCTGCCAAAGGAAATGGTGGAGGCTAGTATTATAGCATTTAAAAGGCATCTAGATGGGTAAATGAATAGGAAGGATTTGGAGGGATATTGGCCAAGTGCTGGCAAATGGGACAAGATTAGGTTAGAACGTCTGTCGGCATGGACGAGTTGCCAATGGGGTCTCTTTCCGTGCTGTACATCTCTATGACTCGATGGTGCCGCTGTTATCCTGCTACATAATGAATTGCATACTTCCTCGAAAATGATGTATTTAAGTCATGTTTCCAGGTGGCTTTTGGACCTTTGCCTTTAAGAAAAAAATTTCCTTCATACATCAACCGAAATTCATTTGCCTTTACTTTAAAATCCTTTGCTTGTAATTAATGTTTTCAAGAGAAAATGTTTAGCCTCTCTGGGGATCTTTCCTGTGATTGTGTACAAGTTCTGTAGCTTACCCAAGGAGCTGCTGCTTCTGTATGCCATTGTATTTACCAGTGTGAGTCCCATAAACCGCTGTATTTTAAGCTGAGTTCTGTATGACTTCAGTAGCCACAGGAAGGTAATGTCTAATAGGCTTCTGCAACCCAAGGTAAGAGAGAAGAATAAACTATTTGCATTCTCCTCTTGATCACTACCTAGCAATGTGCTGTAAAGTGCATGTGCCATTGGACAAGGTGATGTTTCCCATGACCAGATATGTTCTGCCATTATTCATCTGCCTGGGATCATTAGGGGGAGATGATGGTATTATCACTGGGCTCATAATCCAGATGCCCGGGTTCTATTCTGATGACCCAGGTTCGACCCCTGCCATGGCAGATGATAGAATTTGAATTCATTAAGGAATTGAGAATCTGATGACTGCGAATCCATTGTTGATTGTTGGGGTGAAGAAAACCCATCTGATTCACTAATGTGCTTTTGGGCAATTGGGGATGGACAGTAAATGCTGATCTAACCAGCAATGCCCACATCCCATGAATTGATACAAAAACTCAATGAAGCAACTTGAGGGTGGCCCTTGATGTATATTAAGGGGCTCGTGCCTGGCATAAGTCACCATGATCAGAAAGATTAACTTAAATGTAGAATAATTCAACTGACAGATTGGGATATTAAATTTCTCACTGTCCTCAGAAAGGACTGTATGTGCTGAGGCTGCGAATCAGTTGTCTTTGGGTCCCAGGTGCCAAGAAGGAATTGCAGTAGAGACAGCATTTCCATTTCACAATCTCACTGCACTGAAACTGATACAGTTACGTGCAGGTGAATACAGTATTGGCTGGGGTGCTGATGTTCTTTTCTCTATCCAATAATTTTTAGTTAGAAGCTGGTACAGAACTGTTGTAGTGTAGTCCCACCTGCCAGCACCTGGCCCATGTCCCTCCAAACCCATATACCCATCCAAATAACTTATGTTACAATTGTACCAGCCTCCACCACTTCCTCTGGCAGCTCATTCCATACACGTACCACCCTCTGCGTGAAAATCATGCCCCTTAGGTATCTTTTATATCTTTTTCCTCTCGCCCTAAACCTATACCCTCTAGTTCTAGACTCCTTCACCCCAGGGAAAAGACTTTGTCTATTTATCCTATCCATGCCCCTCATAATTTTGTAAACCTCTATAAGGCCACCCTTCAGCCTCTGACCCTACAGGGAAAACAGCCCGAGCCTGTTCAGCCCCTCTCTATAACTCAAATCCTCCAACCCTGGCAACATCCTTGTAAATCTTTTCTGATCCCTTTCAAGTTTCACAACATCTTTCTGATAGGAAGGAGACCAGAATTGCATGCAATATTTCAACATTAGCCTAACCAATGTCCTGTACAGCCGTAACATGACCTCCCAAATCCTGTACTCAATACTCTGACCAGTAAAAGAAAGCATACCAAACACCTTCACTATCCTATCTACCTGTGACTCTACTTTCTAGGAGCTATGAACCTGCACTCCAAGGTCTCTTTGTCCAGCAACACTCCCTAGGACCTTACCATTAAGTGTATAAGTCCTGCTAAGATTTGCTTTCCCAAAATGCAGCACCTCGCATTTATCTGAATTAAACTCCATCTGCCACTTCTCAGCCCATTGGCTCATCTGGTCCAGATCCTATTGTAATCTGAGGTAACCCTCTTCGCTGTCCGCTACACCTCCAATTTTGGTGTCATCTGCAAACTTACTAACTATACCTCTTATTGCTTGCATCGAAATCATTTATGTAAATGATGCAAAGTAGTTGACCCAGCTCCGATCCTTGTGGCACTCCACTGGTCACAGGCCTTCAGTCTGAAAAACAGCCCTCCACCACCTCCCTCTGTCTTCTACCTTTGAACCAGTTCTGTATCCAAATGGCAAGTTCTCCCTGTATTCCATGAAATCTAACCTTGCTGACCAATCTCCCATTGGGAACCTTGTCGAATGCCTTACTGAAGTCCATATCGATAACATCTACCACTCTGCCCTCATCAGTCCTCTTTGTTACTTCAAAAAACTCAATCAAGTTTGTGTGATATGATATCCCACCCATAAAGCCATGTTGACTATCCTTAATCAGTCCTTGCCTGTCCCTCAGGATTCCCTCCAACAACTTGCCCACCACCGAAGTCAGGCTCACTGGTCTGTAGTTCCCTGGCCTGTCCTTACCACATTTCTTAAACAGTGGCACCACGTTAGCCAACCTCCTGTCTTTCGGCACCGCACCTGTGACTATCGATGATACAAACATCTTAGTAAGTGGACAAGCAATCACCTCTCTAGCTTCCCACAGAGTTCTAGGGTACACCAGATCAGGTCCTGGGGATTTATCCACTTTTATGCATTTCAAGACATCCAGCGATACCTCCTCTGCAATATGGACATTTTTCAAGATATCACCGTCTGTTTCCCTACATTCTATCTTCCAAGTCCTTTTCCACAGTAAATACTGATGCAAAATACTCATTTAGTATCTTCCCCCATTTTCTGCGATTCCACACACAGGCTGCTTTGCTGATCTTTGAGGGGCCCTATTCTCTCCCTAGTTACTTTTTTGTCCTTAATGTATTTGTAAAAACCCTTTGGATTCTCCTTAACTCTATTTGCCAAATCTGTCTCATATCCCCTTTTTGCCCTCCTGATTTCCCTCTTAAGTATACTCCTACTTTCTTTATACTCTCCTAAGGATTCACTCGATCTATCCTGTCTATACCTGACATATACTTCCTTCTCTTTCTTAACCAAACACTCAATTTCTTTAGTCATCCAGCAATCCCTATACCTATCAGGCTTTCCTTTCACCCTAACAGGAATATACTTTCTCTGGATTCTCGTTATCTCATTTCTGAAGGCTTCCCATTTTCCAACCATCCCATTACCTGCGAACATCTACTCCCAGTTTTTGAAAGTTCTTGCCTAATACTACCAAAATTGGCTTTCTCCAATATAGAACTTCAACTTTTAGATCTGGTCTATCCTTTTTCACCACTGTTTTACAATTAATAGAATTATGGTGGCTGGCCCCAAAGTGCTGACACCTCAGTCATCACCTGTCCTGCCTTATTTCCCAAGAGTAAATCAAGTTTTGCACCTTCTCTAGTAGGTACATCCACATACTGAATCATTAGACAAGAATCATTAGTCTTGTACACACTTAACAAATTCATCTCCATCTAAACCCTTAACACTATGGCAGTCCCAGTCTATGTTTGGAAAGTTAAAATCCCCTACCATGACTACCCTATTATTCTTACAGATAACTGAGATCTCCTTACAAGTTTGTTTCTCAATTTCCTGCTGACTATTAGGGGTCTATAATACAATCCCAATAAGGTGATCATCCCGTTCTTATTTCCCAGTTCCACCCAAATAACTTCCCTTTTGCATATTTGCACCCTATTTTGATGTAAAAAGCATATAATCTTTAATTCACTTTATTTCTTACATTGGATTAATTTTAACTAAACAATTCCAAAAGAGGCAATATCCTACTTCTCATATCCAATCCAATTCACTTCATTTTCATGAAAGATGTGTCCACTTCTGGATATTGCCATTTAGTGGGCAATATGCAGACAAAGTTTTACCCTCAAACTCAGATTCAAGACCTTCCCCCTGTAAGTGTATTTGGGGTCCTGTGCAGTGCTTCCTTTAATTTATTTCCCCCATTGTGTGGACCACTCTCGACTGTGTGTAGCAGTGAATTTTGCCAGTGGCAGTCAATACTCAGAACCCCTGATGCAAAGCTGAGAGAGAGGTTCAATTCTGTCACCCTTGGTTGGCATAGTCTTTAGCTTAATTGGTTAAATAGAGAAACGAAAGATTATTTAAATGGAGAAGGACTGTAGAAAAGTACCACAAAGAGCAATTTGGGAGTCCTTGCACATGTCACAAAAAGCTATTCAAAGTTCACTGGGTAATAGGGAAGGCAAATGAAATGCTGGTCTTGATTCCAAAAGGGATGGAGTATAAAAGTAGGAAGGTTTTGCTAAAACTAAACAAGGCATTAGTTGGACTACTCTGAACACTTTTCAGTCTCTTACCTTAAAAGAAAATGTCCTGAGGTTGGAGGCAGACCAGAGAAGGTTCACTAGGCTGGTCCCAGGTATGGAAGGTCTGTTTTATGACAGATCGAACAGGTTGGATTTTAACTCATTGGAATTTAGAAAATTGAGGCAGCCTTATTGAAACATACAAAATTTTTTGGGAATTTGACAGGGTACATAGGGAAATGGCTTTTCCCCAAATGGCTGAGTCTAGGACCAGAAGTCATAATTTGAGAATGAGGAGTCATTCACTGAGACAGAGAGGAGGAGGAATTTATTCTGTGTGGGTGGTGAATCTTTAGTATTTTTTACCACAGAGGGAGGTTGAGGTTGTGTTGTTAAATATGTCTGAGGTTAAGATAGACAGGTTTTAATCATGAAGGGAATCAAGGGTTATGAGGATAAGGCAGCAAGTGGAGTTGAGGAATATCAGGCCAGCCATGATCTCATTCAGTGACGGAACAGACCTGGTCTGAATGGCCTACTTCTGCTTCTATGTTTCAAGGTCTTTTGTACACAATTGATCTTAATATTCAAACAATAGGCGGTTCAGTTTCTTTCCTTAATCAGGTTTTGAACACACCTTTGTTTCTATAAGTTGCTATCTTTACACCTTGACTCTAAGGTAGTTTCCTTTAACTGTTTCAGCTTTAGTCAGTTTGTGTGAATTTTTCTTTTACTAAAAACCACCAAGATTACCTGCCAATGATAAAAGCCTCAATATCTAAAGATCAGAAGGTTGTTATAATATAGTTTTGTCAGAGATGTTGATGAAAATGTTACCAAGATACACATTAAATAATTAACAAACTCTGCTATTTCAGGATTTCCGAGTGGGGTTTCAGCCAAAGCAGGGAGTCGATCAGAATGAAGTTCAGTCCACAGATCTTTCAAACACAGTACCATCTGATCCCACCAAAGAGTAAGTCCCTGCGCCATAGGCCGCAATTCAGCATGTGAATATAGACCATGGTGTTATGGGGCAAACACTGGGTCAGAGAGTGTGGTGTAATGGAATCGATACTGGGAAAGTGATGGACTGTGGTGTGAATTGCATAGAGGCCAGATTGGGCAAATTATGAAAAAAAAATGTTTATTAGCAAGTGGTGGCTATTTGGCTCCCGAGCCTGGTCAACTATTCAGTTAGATCATGGTCACTTTACTTTTCCATCTTAATCCTGGTGACCATTGACTCACTTGAACAGCAGATTTATTTTCCAAAGGGGCATTAATGTATCACATTTGGTTTGTGCTAGTGATGGTTACCATTATTGATACAGATATAGTCAATTGAATGTAAACTGTCCAGATGCTGCACTGTGGACCTGTGTTTAAGCTGTTACTCTTTATCCTCAGTCCAGCCCTTGCTTTTCTGGACCAGTGATTTCTAATTTGGAGAATATTAGTTCTTTTGTTGTTAATTAGTCTCCAAGTAATGTTAACTCAAAACCCTCAATCACTACATCTCTTCTGATACTCTGTAAAATCTTTGACCAATACTATCACCCCTACTTACCAACTCCCCTAATTTCCCTGATATTGTGTCTATCTCTTCCCTTTGAATGAGGTCTCCATTTTAGCCAATAAATGGTATGCCCCTGTGGCCACTTAGGATGCATATTGCACCATTTTATTTACATTTTTTACATTACATTAAAGCGTGGAAACAGGCCATTCGGCCCAACAAGTCCACACCGACCTGCCGAAGCGCAACCCACCCATTCCCCTACATTTACCCCTTTACCTAACACGACGGGCAATTTAGCATGGCCAATTTACCTGACCTGCATATCTTTGGACTGTGGGAGGAAACCGGAGCACCTGGAGGAAACTCACGCAGACACGGGGAGAATGTGCAAACTCCACACACAGTCGCCTGAGTCGGGAATTGAACCCAGGTCTCTGGTGCTGTGAGGCAGCAGTGCCAACCACTGTGCCACTCTGTGTCTAAAACTTGATTTTTTAGCTTTGCATCTCCCATTATTGATCTCCTCTCTTTTTGAGCTGCTACTTATTTGAATCCTGTTTTTCTTTCGCAGACCAGTACGATGCATTCTGAATCAAAAATAGGGTTAGGCTATACTGGATAGACATCTGAGCATTCAAATAGGCACTAGTTACAGTAAAAGACAGGAGTTGCCAAAAACTGATGAATTGCTGTAAGCAATATGAAGCCGCAACCAGTGCATCAGATCAAATCTCTGTACTTCTGCCACATCTGGTCATGAACAATAGTACTCAGTGCCCAAGAATGGGGAAGATAAGGCTAAAACCTTTGCAATCGCCTTCAACCATGTCAGACTCCTCCAGACGTCCCCATCATCACAGATTCCCATCTTCAGCCAATTCAGTTCACTCCATGTGATACCAGGAAATGGCTGAAAGCATTGGATACTGAAAAGGCTATGAGGCCTGTCAACATCTCAGCAATAGTACTAAAGACTCGTGCTCTATAACTTGCTACCCTAGCCAAGCAGTTCCAGTACAGATACAATACTAACTTCTACTCAACAACATGGAAGATTACCCAGGTATGTCCTGAATACAAAAAGCAGGACAAATCCAACCCAGCCAATATAGCCACATCAGTGTGCTGTTGATCAAAGTGAAGGAAAGCCACATTGACAGCGCTACCAAGTAGCATTACTCTACTTATTAATGTTGAGATTGGGTTCCAATAGAACCAGAGAGCTCTAAACCTCTTGGCAGCCTTGGTCCAAATGTGAACAAGCAGCTGAATTCTGGGGGTGAAGTGGGAGTGATTGACTTCGGCAATATTCGACAGAGTATGTGATCAAATAGCTCTAGCAAAATCAAAGCCAGTGGGAATCCAGGGGAATATATGACTAACATATGAATTTGGATCATGAATAAGACATTTGGCCCTTGAAGCCTGACTCACCATTTCATTAATTTTTGATAAATTTCATAAGAAAACTCTCCACTGGTTGGAGTTGGACCTGACTCACAGGAAGATAGTTGTGATTATTGATGCTTAGCTCCACAGGTGTTTCTCAACGTAGTGTCCTGGATCTAATCATCTCAAGCTGCTTCATCAATAATCTTCTATCCATCATAAGGTCATAAATCAGGAAAGACATGGGTTTTAAGGGGAATCTTCTTCAGGATCTTTCAGAATGTGATGGGATTTTGAAAAGGTATTCAAGAAAGCAATGAATGTGCAAAGAAATGTACAAGATAGGTGTGGTAGACAGTGAATAAGGTTATCTCAGTACGACAGGACCTTGATCAGATGCTAATGAGCCCAGTACTGGCAGATGAAATTTAGTTTGGACAAATGTGAGGTGTTGCATTTTGGTAAGGCAAACCAGGGCAGGACTTGCACAGTTTAATGGTAGGGCCCTGGGGCATGTTGTCAAACAGAGGGAGCTCAGAGTGTAGTGCATAGTTCCTTGAAAGTGGAATCGCAGGTAGATAGGGTGGTGAAGAAACCATTTGGCACGCTTGCCTTCATTGGCCAGAATACTGAGTTTAGGAGTTGGGACATCTTGTTGCATCTGTACAGGACACTGTTGAGACCACTTATGGAATACAGCATACAATTTTGGTTGCCCTTCGATAAGAAGGGTTACAATTAGATTTTATTGTCGCATGTACTCAAGTACAGGGATCCAGGAGCACAGCGAAAAGTTTAGTGTCATTCATGGCACCATCTTGGGTAAGAGGTAGCTAGGTACAAAATCTTAACTTATTTATTTTTCTACTTTATAAATATAAGTTCCAAATTACAGTCCGCCTTTAGCCATGAGCCTGCAATCGCTCCATGTTGGGCTTTCCCCACAAGTGCTCGATCTCTGTCCTGCACTGGACTCAATCTATTGATCGCCGTGTCTCCGTGCTGCCATTTTGCCGCCCTCTGCCATTTGGGCTTGCAGGCTGCCAGAGTTCTGTCTGGGTACACCAACCACTGCGTGGGTGACCACCTAAGGCCCCACTTTGGGGCTGTTGTTAAACTTGAATGGATGCAGAGAAGATTTACAAGGATTTTATTGGGACTAGTTATAAGGAGTTAGAGTTATAAGGAGAGGCTGGGACTTTTTTCACTGGAGGTTGAGGGTGACCTTTTAGAGGTTTATAAAATCATGAGGGACACAGATAAGGTGAATAAGAAAGGTATTTTCCTTAGAAAAAGGGAGTTCAAAGTTTGGGGTGGCACGGTGGCTCAGTGGTTGGCACTGCTGCCTCACAGCATCATGGACCCAAGTTTGATTCCAGCCTTTGGTGACTGTTTGTGTGGAGTTTGCACATTCTCCGTGTCTGCGTGGGTTTCCTCCGGGTGCTCCGATTTCCTCCCACAGTCCAAAGATGTGCAGGTTAGGTGAATTGGCCATGCTAAATCACCCATGAGTGTTCAGGGATGTGTAGATTAGGGGTAGATATAAGATGGGAGAAAGTGAGGTCTGCAGATGCTGGAGATCAAAGTTGAAACTTTATTGCTGGAACAGCACAGCAGGTCAGGCAGCATCCAGGGAACAGGAGATTCGACGTTTCGGGCACAGGCCCTTCTTCAGGAATTCCTGAAGAAGGGCCTGTGCCCGAATCGTCGAATTCCTGAAGAAGGGCCTGTGCCCGAAACGTCGAATCTCCTGTTCCCTGGATGCTGCCTGACCTGCTGTGCTGTTCCAGCAATAAAGTTTCAACGTAGATATAAGATGATAGAGTAGGGGAATGGGTCTGGGTGGGTTACTGTTTGGAGGGTCGGTGTGAACTTGCTGGGCTGAAGGGCCTGTTTCCACACTGTAGCTCTAAAGCTAGAGGTCATATTTTTAAGGTGAGAGGAAAAAGATTTAAAAGGGACCTGAGGGGCAACTTTTTCTTACACGGTGGTTTGTATGTGGAATGAACTGCCAGAGGAAGTCATTGGATGCAAGTACAGGTCAGTATTTAAAAGATATTTGGACAGACCTTTTGCCCAAAACGTTGACTCTCCTGCTCCTCGGATGCTGCCAGACCTGCTGTGCTTTTCCAGCACCACACACTCGACATGATTAGGAAGGGTTTAGAGAGATATGAGCCAAACACAGGCAAATGGAACTAGTGTAGATTGGGAAACTTGGTTGGCATCGACAAGTTGGACCGAAGGGTCTCTTTCCATGCTGTATGACTCTGACTCTGACTCTAAATCTTCCAGGTTCTAATAATGATGCATGCTTATCAACACTTTTCCTGCTTTCTGCAGAATTCTGTTCTGCTTTTGGCGTATCAGCAAAAGTCTTATATAGCCCCACTTGTATTTTTGAATTATTGTCACTGTTGGAGATATTGCAGCTCGGAGAAAGTGAGGGTTGCAGATGCTGGAGATCAATCAAAAAGTGTGCTGCTGGAAAAGCACAACCAGTCAAGCAGCATCCGAGGAGCAGGCGAGTCAACGTTTCGAGCAAAAGCTCTTCATCAGGAATAAGCTCTTCATCTGATAAAGAGCTTATGCTCAACATCGACTCCTGCTCCTTGGAGCTTAGGTTAATGTGCTTAGGTCTCTGAAAATTTGATCTTGCAAAGTTAGTATGTTAATGTGGTAATTAAAATTATAGATTTACTAGCATACATCTTAATGAGTCTGTAAACAATTAGAATAAAGCAAATATGGGTGAAAGTTAATTTAATTTTTCATCTGAAAAATGGTTTGCCATCATCTTAACTAATGAGATAGGAATTATTCCCATGGTTTTCATGACCAAATCTATTCTTACCATTAAAATGTACCTACTAATATTCATCCTATGCATGCTACTCATGTTATTTTTTTTCTCCATTTAAATAAGTTTTTAATAAAGTACTTGGTTCCAGGATAGCTGTAGGAAGAACAATTTTTGACTGAGACTTTTGAACATTCCCTTTGTTATTCCTTGTAATGTAGAAACTGAGGATATTGTTATTAGTGTTAGAAGTCCTGTATATAAAATAATAACCTTATTTTGATTGGCCAGAGTGAAGTCGGGCAGTCAGACTGAGGAAGAAGATGGAGAATATGATGATGACGACGATGATGAATATGTCCCGGAGTGGCATGATACATATGATGAGGAAGAAGATATTGATGAAGATGATTTTTCAGATGATGAATCAGAGAATCTAGAGAGAGATTTCTTTTACCTGGAAGACGATGTTTATGACTAAAGAGAGTTGAGATTTTTATATATACATATATATATATTCTGAATAAGTGGACAATTTAAAGAAATGTAATTCACAATAGTCAAATGAAAATATCTTAGTCCGTACAGAATGCAGAACTGTAGACATTTTTTGTTATGCCACTTCTGGTTAACTGGCTTCACATTGATTTAAATTTTTTTTGATGTTCAGCTTTCAAAAATACCAACACACAACTGAGGAGAGACTTATCTTTTCCTTTTACTTTGTTAACACATCTCACCACCCCACCCTGGAGAAACCTACTGATAAACTGCTCCTGAGCTGTTTATGGGAAATGTTCGCTGAATTCAGTTTAAAACAAAAATGAAGGACATTGAAGCCTCCACTTAGCAGAAAGCTTCTATTGTTCATGTATAATGTTCTGTCTTTCTGACAAAATAGTTATGCAAGTTACGCAAATAAAACACTTTCTAATGTATAAAATTGGGTTTGTTTTTGCTCCCCTTCCAATAATTTATTTAGCAAAGCAAAATCAAGAGAAAATGTTGTTTATAAAATCTTCAGAAGCTGCTTTTAATCCGTTAAATCCCAAATTTCTCTATTTGATGTCCAATGATCCATCTCAAAATAGTCTCGACCCATTTTCTTGAATGTCACAAATCACCTGATGTCCACTGCCAATCTTACCATTTATAACTCCAGTCTTAGTTCCCTGCATTTTCATAGTTGATCCCTATGCTTGCACCAACTTATCTCAGCATGCTGCCAGTATCCTATTCCATTCTTCTGCACTCTAACCTCCATGTTCTCCTCCACCACAGGATGTTTCTTTATAATCAGTGTAAAATTCTTTGGATTTATTCCACCTACTTCTACAACCATTTCTACCCTGATTCATGCTTCTGAATCAGAATTTCTGTACCATTCCATTGTCTCTTTCCACAATGGAATTCTTTTCCTAACTTCCTCATCTCTCTCCCAAGGTTTGTGTCCAGACTTCAGTCATCTCTCAATAGCATTTCATGTTCAATGTCTGCTCCATTCCCTGTGAAGCAGCTTGGGCTATTTAACTCTATCATTAATGCTATATGGTTGGATGTGTCTGTCTGAAGGAGAAAAATGGAATAACATTTCTGATGAGAAATATCAGCTGAAAAGTTCACTTTCAGTTACTGATGGACACTCCAGTCCAATACGAAAGGAGTGCTGCATTGTTAATCTTTCAGACAAGATGTTAATTTCCAAAAAAAACAGGGGAGTTTTCCCAAAGTCCTACTCAATAATTATCCCCTGATCAAAATCACAGAAACATTGTCACATTGATGTTCCAACAGCTTCATGTTGTGTTTCCTGCCTTAAAGGAAATTGCTCTTCAAAAACAAAGTCCATGAAGGTGTCTGGTGGTCATTGTTTAAATGCAACTTTTTACTCTTGACATTCCTAATTTGGAATTTGAAGTTATAATCTCTGGACTGATTGCCTACTATCATAACCACAGCTAATAACCACTTCTAATAATTTCCCACATTTATTCTCCATAATAGGCAATTAAATTCTCATTTAAAATGAGGTTTTATTTCATGTCTCTTGAACATGGCCATTCCATTTAATATCTCCACATGCAAACTTGGTTGCTGATCAGGTTTTAAACTAACTTGTCAGGAGATAGCAGCAAGGATATAACATGAAAGGAAAAATGAAGTCCATAAAGGATTGAAAGGCAGAGGGGTTAGTGTTCTGAGGATGTGAGTATCACTTTTGAAAGTTTTACAACCATTTTGTCTGGCACTTGAGATATAAATGGTTAATTGCCAATTTTCAGCCATGAATCTTAATATCTCTTGATGCAAAATACCATGGGCTGCTTCAGTAGAACTTTCTTTATCAGTTTGTTGACATTGTTAAAAGTGAATAGATGTTTACTCAGAGGGAGGGTAACAGCAACAGGCATGAATCCAGGAGAGCCTATTACCTCCCTGATACTAGCATCAAGGAAGCCTCTAAATCTGATGCCCGTCTAACCTACACTGTTTCATTATTATCATCCATATGTCTGTCCAATACCCATTTAAATGCTCTTGACATCAGTGAGTCACAACATTGAGGGCTGTATCATTTTATGAACTGAGGCTGTTTTCGTTGGAGAGAAGAAAGTTAGAGGTGACTTAATCGAGATGTATAAGGTAATCAGACAGTTAAATAGGTTGGACAGAGTCTTTTTCCTCGATGGTGAAGGCTAATACGAGGGGACATAGTTTTAAATTGAGAGGTGATAGATATCGGGGTAATTTCTTTACTCAGTGTAGTAGGGGCATGGAGGAAAAAGCCTCAGTTCATAAAATGATACAGCCCTCGATGTTGTGCCGACCTGTGAACTAATCTAAGCCCATCCCCCTACACAATCCCATCATCATCCATGTTCTTATCCAATGACTGTTTAAATGCCCCTAATGTGACTGAGTTAACTACATCAGCAGGCAGGGCATTCCATGCCCTTACCACTCTGAGTAAAGAACCTGCCTTTGACATTTGTCTTAAGTCTATCAGACCTCAATTTGTAGCTATGCCCCCTCGTCAAATCATCCTAGGAAAAAGACTCATTGTCCCCCCCATCTAATCCTCTGATCATCTTGTATGTCTCTATCAAATCCCCTTTTAACCTTCTCTCCACTAAGAACAGATCTAAGTCCCTCAAGCCTTTCTTCATAAGACCTTTGCTCCAGACCAGACAATATCCTGATAAATCTCTTCTGCACCTTTTCCAATACTTTCACACCCTTCCTGTAATGGGGCGACCAGAATTGTGCACAATATTCCAAGTATGGCCGCACTAGCGTTTTGTACAGTTGCAGCATGACATCATGGCTTCGGAACTCAATCTGTACCAATAAAACCTAACACCGTATGCCTTCTTAACAGCACTATCAACCTGGGTGGCAACTTTCAGGGATCTATGTACATGGACACCAAGATCCCTCTGCACATCCACACTACCAAGACACTTTCCATTGACCCAGTATTCTGCCTTCCTATTATTATTCCCAAAGTGAATCACCTCACATTTAGCTGCATTGAACTCCATTTGCCACCTCTCAGCCCAATTCTGCAGTTTATCCAAGTCCCCCTGCAACATCCACACTGCCCACTACTCTGACTTTAGTGTCACCTGGACACAGATCTCTCCATCTGCACTGCCAAACATTTTACCATTAGCCCAGTGCTCTGTATTCCTGTTATTTCTTCCGATGTGAATTACGTCACACTTTTCCACATTAAACTCCATTTGCCACTTTTCTGCCCAGCTCTGCATCTTCTATGTCCCTCTGTAACCCACAACATCCTTCGGCACTGTCCACAACTCTGCCTACCTTAGTGTCATCCGCAAATTTACTAACCCATCCTTCTACATCCACACCCAGATCATTTATAAAAGTGACAAACAACAGTGGACCCAACACAGGTCCTTGCTGCACACTAGTGATAACTGAGCTCCAGGATGAACACTTCCCATCAACCTTTTAGCTAGCCAATTTCTGATCCAATCCGCTAAATCACCTTCAGTGCAATTATTTTGTGCAATAGCCTTTTATTCCTGATATACCTATAGAAGGCCTTGGGGTTTTCCTTGATCCTATCTGCTAACAATTTCTCATGTCCCCTCCTGGCTCCTCTTATCAAACGCTTTACTGAAGTCCATGTATACTACATCAACTACTTTACCTTCATGCACCTGAGTTGTCACCTTCACAAAACCATGTTGACTATCTCTCATCAAATTATTCCTTTCCAGATAGTTATAAATTCTCTCTCTCAAACTTTTCCAACATCTTACCCATAACTGAAGTAAGGCTCACTGGCCTATAATTATGAGCATTGTCTCAACTCCCCTTAAACAAGGGAACAACATTTGCTACCCTCCAGTATTCTGGCACTATTCCTATTGACAATGATGACATAAAGATCAAAGCCAAAGGCTCTGCAATCTCCTTGACTTCCCAGCAAATCAGAGGATAAATCCCATCTGGCCCAGGGGGTCTTATCTATTTTCAGATCTTCCAAAATTGCGAAAGCGTCTTGCTGCCAACCTCAATCTCACCTAATCTAGGAGCCTGTATCTCCCTATTCTCACTAACATTGCCCTTTTCCAATGTGAATACTGACAAAAATTAAGTATTTCCCCTATATCCTCAGATTCCACACACAACTTTCCATTAGTCTTTGATTGGCCCTAATCTTACTCTAGTCATTCTTTTATTCCTGATATACCTATAGAAGGCCTTGGGGTTTTCCTTGATCCTATCTGCTAACAATTTCTCATGTCCCCTCCTGGCTCCTCTTAGCGCTCTGTTTAGATCTTTCTGGCTAACTTATAACTCTCAAGCCCCCAAACTGAGCCTTCACACCTCATCCTCACATAAGCCGCCACCTTCCTCTTGAGAAGAGCTTCAACTTCTTTAGTAAACCATGGCTCCCTCTCTTGACAACTAACTTAGCAAGGACCTGCAGTAACTGTTCCTTTAAAAAGCTCCACATTTCAAATGTGTCCATCCCTTGCAGTTTCCTTCCCCATGCTATGCATCCTAAATCTTGCCTAATTGCATCATAATTGCCTTTCCCCCAGTTATACCTCTTTCCCTGCAATATATAACTAACTATCTCTGCCCATTGCTATTGTAAACATCATCAAATTGTGGTCACGATCACCAAACTGCTCATCTACCATCTGGCTGGGTTCATTCCCCAGTACCAAATCTAATGTGGCCTTGCCCCTTGTTGGCCTCTGTACATACTGTGTCAGAAAGCCCTCCCGCACACACTGAACAAAAACTGATCCATCTAAAATACTTGAATTATAGTATTCCCAGTCAATGTCAGAGAAGTTAAAATCCCCCATAACAACTATCCTGTTACTCTGGCTCCTATCAAGAATCATCTTTGTTATCCTTTCCTCTATATCCCTGGAACAATTCGGAGGCCAATAGAAAACTCTCAACAGGGTGACCTCTCCTTTCACGTTTCTAACCTCAGCCCAAACTACCTCAGTGGATGAGTCCTCATGTGGTGTCTCAGATGCTGTAATTCCACCTTTGATTAAGAATACCAACCCACCCCCTTTTATCATCATCTCAGTAAGAACAGAAATATCCAAATCCTGGAATCTGCAACAACCATACCTGTCCCTCCTCCAGCCTATCTTGGAAATGGCCACATCGAAATCCCAGGTACCAAGCTATGCTGTAAGTTCACCCACTTCATTCTGGATGCTCCTGGCATTGAAGTACACACATTTCAAGCCAGTGCCCTGTCATGACCTTGTAAACCTATCCCTGACTTCACTACCCTCAACCTCCTGTACACTGGAACTACAATTCAGGTTCCCATCTTGCTGCAGCATTAGTTTAACCTCTCCCCTTTATTCAGAAGGACTCTTGCCTGAAACATCTACTCTCCTGCTCCTCGGATGCTACCAGACCTGCTGTGCTTTTCCAGCAGCATACTCTTTACTCTGATTTGTTGAAAGGCCAATTATTTCAGTCACACCATTTTTAAAAATTTATTGCAAAGGTGTTGCTAGCTGGGCCAGCATTTATTGCCCTTGAGAAGATGAGTGGTGGAGGCAGTGGATGTTTATAAACATAGTGCCAATCAAGTGGGCTTCTTTGTCATTGCGGTGTCAAACTTTGACATTATTGGAGGTACATTCATCAAGGCAAGTGGCAGTGTTCTATCAATCACAGATTCCTCAGGATTTATTACTTCTTTTTCAACCGAGGCGTGTAATCACAGACAACAAAGTGACCTTCCCAAGATCAAACACTAGGATTTTGTTTTGAGTTCCCCTCCAAGCCATTATCCAACTTGACTTGGAAATATAATGTTGTTCTGTCACTGTCACAGGTTCAAAATCCTGGAATTCCCTTCTTAGCACTGTGGGTCAACTTCCAGTATGTGAACTACAGTGGTTCAAGGCAGCCTTTTCAATGGCAACTCGGGATTAGAAATAAATGTTGGCCAGTCAGCGATGCCCACATCCTGAGCAAATAAGAAAATGCCAGGCACTGGCCATTTCTAATGAGAGAATCTAACCATTGCCCTTTCACTTCAGTGGTGTCACAATCATTGACATAATGAACATCCTAAAGGTTACTGGTGACCAGAAACTGAATTGGACTCCACTTATAAAGTCTGTGGCCTTACAGCAGGTCAGAGGTGAAGAATTCAGCAGTGAACAGCTTACAACTTGACTCCCAAAGCCTACCCATCATTGAGAAGGCCCAAGTCAGTGATGGACTATTCTCCTCTTGCCTGGGTCATCATGCATCACCTTCAACATTCACTCCCTTCACCATCTACATATAATGGCAGATATGCACTATCATTCAAGATGCACTGTAGTAAATCACTGGGGCTCCTCTGCACCTTCCAAACAAAGTGTGCCATCTAGATGGATGAGGGCAGCAGATACATGGGAACATCAACTGCAAATTCCCTCATTATCAGAAGGTGTAAATATGAACTCCCTCCCTAACATCACTGAGCATACAACATCGATCACAGTGGTTCAAGCTTGCAGCTCACTACCACCTTCTCATGAGCGATCAAGATAGATAGTAAGTGCTGGCCCATCCAGCAACGGTCACATCTGATGAATCAATAATAATAATTTTAAAAAGCCTAATATATTAGTGCAAAAAAAAAGCCCAAATCATTTGCAACTCCATTCAGCTAGGAATGCTGCAATGGTCCATCTCAGCCTGTTCCTAACATCTTTAAAATTACAGACCAATCTACCATCAAAACAACTTAATTTGATAGAGAAATGCACTGGACATTACAAAGGTTTTGGGCCCTAACAACATGCCTGCCATAGGATTAAAAGCTCATTTGTGCTTTAAAACATTGACAACTGCCCCATAAGCTCTGTCCACAACAGGCAGAATATACACAATTTGAGAACACCGACAATTTCTGCCATCTACAAAGTAAGGGCATTAAACACATCGGAACACCATAACTTGCAAGTTCCTCTTGGGATATAATTGCTGTTCCTTCAATGTTGCAAGGTAAAAATCCTGGAATCTCCTCTCCAACAGCACCGAAGGTATACTCACATGATTGCAGTGATTCAAGAAGGCATCTCACCACCACCTCTCCAAGGTTATTGGTGACTGGAAATAAATGCTGGCTGAGCCAGCGACACTATTTTTTGTTTGAGATGTAAAAGTCCTTCAGAGATCTAATAACGCAATTTTACAGGCTGAGCATTTTATTTGTTTGGAGAGTACAAAACAAACTACTAAATAAGAGCAATTCATGAATAGAAGTTCACTCTTCAGGAAAATTATTTTTGGGCCGTTTGTTACTCATGCCTGTAGCTGAACCTCAAAATACTGTTGTAGAATAGTTTCCACTTCATCTTCAGAATAATCCTTCACTTGAAAGTTGGTTCCATTTTCTGCCCCTTGGATCATTGCTGAAAGAACTGAGACAGAAATGGTTTGAGTAATAGTTCCTCTCAATTTTCCTAACTGTTTTCAGTTCACAACTTGCTCATTTGCATAGTTTGTGGTGCAGCAACTACAACAGTGCACCGAAGGTGGCGATACAAGGATAAACTCGAAATGTTTCCCTGAATAGTCATTATTCACAAGCCACAGGCTTTTACTTTGCAAACAGGATCTCAGCAGACACCACACTCTGAAAGAAAGGCAACTACATAAGAAACCAGGGCAGAAACGTTATGCATCTTGCCACAGATATTAGAAGTCATATTCCTCTGACAGGTCTGCCAAATGCTTGATCTATATAACTCTGACTCATCACTTAAACCTACCAGGTTAACGTGGAACACAGCACTAATTTTGTTGAGGGGCTGTCTCAACATCGACGCTTTATCTGGGCAAATCAACTGATGGATCTGTACATGTATTTCAGTTATAATGAGTTGGCATCTTCCATGATACCACTGTGATAAGCCATCCCCCCAGGAAAATTTAACTATCAATAGCTTGATCAAATAATGACCAGATGACTGATACTGGGAAAGTTTGTATTTATTGCTCATCTACACATGTCTGAAATGGTGTGACTTTCACTTTGACAATTCTGGAATTCTCTCTCTAACAAGCATTGTAGAGAAAGTGAGGACTGCAGATACTGGAGATCAGAGTCAAAGAGTGTGGTGCTGGAAAAACACATCAGGTTAATCAGCATCCAAGGAGCAGGAGAATCAGCATTTCAGTCATAAGCCCTTCATCAAGATGAAGAGTTTTGCTCGAAACATCACATGCTCCTCGGATGCTGTCTGAGCGGCTGTGCTTTTCCAGCACCACACTCTTCGCCTCTGATCTGCAGCATCTGCAGTGCTCACTTTCGCCCTGAGTAACTAATCAGGTGACTTTAAAGGGCATTGACAGTCACCCTCTAGTGAAGGGCTAAAAAGGAACTGGTACTTCCAATGCCTTCCATTTCAGCAACACACTTTCAGGATGTGGGTGTGGCTGGCAAGGTCAGCAGTTATTATCCATTCCTTTCTGAGTTTGAAAAGGTGGTGGCAAGCTCTCAGAGATACAACTAAAAGTACCTCGCAATCCATTCAAAGGGAAGGTCAGAGCCAACCAGATTGCTGTAGGTCTGCAGTTATTTAGTCCAAACTGGTATAACATTTGCTTTCAGAGAGAGTTGAGGAGAAAGTGAGGTCTGCAGATGCTGGAGATCAGAGCTGGAAATGTGTTGCTGGAAAGGCGCAGCAGGTCAGGCAGCATCCAGGGAACAGGAGAATCGACGTTTCGGGCATAAGCCCTTCTTCAGGAATGGGGAAAGTTTGTCCAGCAGGCTAAGATAAAAGGTGGGGAGGAGGGACTTGGGGGAGGGGCGTCAGAAATGTGATAGGTGGAAAGAGGTCAAGGTGAGGGTGATAGGTCAGACTGGGGTGGGAGCAGAGAGGTCGGGAAGAAGATTGCAGGTTAGGAAGGCGGTGCTGAATTCGATCGAATTCAGCACCGCCTTCCTAACCTGCAATCTTCTTCCCGACCTCTCTGCTCCCACCCCAGTCTGACCTATCACCCTCACCTTGACCTCTTTCCACCTATCACATTTCTGACGCCCCTCCCCCAAGTCCCTCCTCCCCACCTTTTATCTTAGCCTGCTGGACAAACTTTCCTCATTCCTGAAGAAGGGCTTATGCCCGAAACGTCGATTCTCCTGTTCCCTGGATGCTGCCTGACCTGCTGTGCTTTTTCAGAGAGAGTTGGGCTGACTAATTCAAAGAGATGAGGAATACTGGAAATCCTTGTAATGTAGGGTCTTGCAGGTCCATGCAGAAGAAAGAAAAAGTGGGAACGCTGTTTATGAGGTGACAGGTAGCTTACCTGAAGGGCATTCATGACCCATTGAATTTTCCCAAGTTTTAATACTATCCTGGAATTGTTTAAAGTATGGAAAACAGAACACAATACAAAAGGCAAGGAAAAAGAACAGCACTGAATCCACACAAGCAAGATCCCTCGGCCTGGGCCTTGAACAGAGAGGCAGGACATCAAGGGCTCCAACCTGTACTCTGAGCACACAAGGATCACCCTACTTGTGGGACTATAGTTTTGTTTCATATTTACTGACTGAATGCATAATGTAACATCTGTACAAGTATCAAGCTTGAGTAGTGGTCACTTAACTTACTGAAGCAAATTAGCTTGGTTGTACGTGTCAGTTGACCATAAAAATATTGATTCAAGATGGAGCCACAGTTTGAGTTATTTTGTTTATATCGGTGATTGGACACAAACTTGACTTGACAGTAACAGACTGAGGGTGGGAGTAGAGGATTGTTGTTCAGACTGGAGTTCTGTGACCAGCAGTGTGCTGCAAGGATTGGTGCTGGGTTCATTGTGGTTGATCATTTATATAAACTATTTGGATGACTAGTAAGTGCAGATTACACCAATTTTGGTGGTATAGTGGACAGAGAAGATGATTACCTAAGAATAAAACAGGATCTTGATCAGCTGGGATCAGTGGGTCAAGGAATGGTAAATTCAGATAAATGCGAGGTTTTGCATTTCGGCAAGATATAAAGGCAGGACTTACACAGTTAATAGAACAGAGCATTACAGCGCAGTACAGGCCCTTCGGCCCTCCATGTTGTACTGACCTGTGGAACCAATCTGAAGCCTATCTAACCTTCACTATTCCATTTTCATCCAGATGTTCATCCAATGACCATTTAAATGCCCTTAAAGTTGGCGAGTCTACTCCTGTTGCAGGCAGTGCATTCCATGTCCTACTAATCACTGAATAAACTACATCTGACATCTATCCTCTATCTATCACCCCTCAATTTAAAGCTACATCCCCTTGTGCTAACCATCGCCACCCAAGGCTCTCACTAACCACCATATCTGACCCTCTGATTATCTTATATGTCTCAATTAGGTCACCTCTCAACCACCTTCTCTCAAACAAAAACAGCCTCAAGTCCCTCAACCTTTTCTCATAAGATCTTCCCTCCAAATCAGGCAACATCCTAGTAAATCTCCTCTGAACCTTTCCAAAGCTTCCACATCCTTCCTATAATGCAGTGACCAGAACGGTACACAATACTCCAAGTGCAGCATGACCAATTGGCTCCAAAACTCAATCCCTCTACCGATAAAAGCTAATACAACGTATGCCTTCTTAACAACTCTATCAACCTGGGTGGCAACTGTGCATGGACACAGATCTCTGCTTATCTACACTTGTTAATAGCAGGGCCCAGAGGAGATTAGAATCCCTACAGTGTGGAAACATTGGCCCAACAAGTCCACACCGACCCTCCAACGAGTAACTCACCCGGACCAATTCCCCAACTCTATATTTACCCCTGACTAATGCACCTAACACTATGGGCAGTTTAGCATGGCCAATTCACCTGATCTGCACATCTTTGGACTGTGGAAGGAAACCAGAGCACTCGGAGGAAATCCACGCAGTCACGGGCAGGATGTAGTGTTGTCGAACAGAGAGATTTAGGGGTGCAGATACATAATTCCTTGAAAGGAACATCAGAGGTAGACAGGGTAGTGAAAGCGGCATTTAGCATGCTTAGCTTCATCGTTCAAAGCATTCAGTACTGGAATTGGGACATTATGTTAGAGTTGTACAAGACATTTGTGAAAGTACATTTGGAGTACTGTGTGCAACTCTGATTGCCCTACTACAGGAAGCATGTTATAAGACCTAGGAGCAGAAATTAAGCCATTCAGCCCATTGAGTCTACTCCAGCATACAATCACGGCAGATAAGTATCTCAACCCCATTCTCCCACTTTCTCCCTATAACCCTTGACAATTAAGAACCTATCTATCTCCACCTTAAACATACTCAATGACCTGGCCTCCACAGCCCTCTGTGGCAGTGAATTCCACAGATTCACCACTCTCCGGCTGAGGAAATTTCTCCTTATCTCTGTACTAAAAGGTCTTCCCTTTACTCTAAGTCTGTGCCCTCAGGTTCTAATCTCTCCTATCAATGGAAACATTTTCCCACCATCTACTCTGTCTGCGCCATTCAGTATTCTGTAAGTTTCCAGTAGATCCCCCTCCTCCTTCTAAACTCCGTTGAGTATAAACCCAGAGTCCTCAAACTTTCCTTATACATTAAGCTTTTCATTCCTGGGACCTTTCTTGGTGAACCTCCTCTAAACACACTCTGGGCTAGTACATTCTTCCTGAGATATGGGCCCCCAAACTGCACACAATACTCCACATGTGGTCTGACTGGAGCCTTATAGAGACTCAGAAGTAAATCCCTGCTTTTATATTCAAGTCCTTTCAAAATAAATGCCATCTTTGCATTTCCCGCACTTCCCAACTACCAACTCAACCTGCAAGTTTACCTTGAGAGAATCCTGGACTAGAACTCCCAAGTCTCTTTGCACTTCAGATTTCTGAATTTTCTCCCCATTACGAAAATAGTCCATGCCTCTATTCTTCCTACCAAAGTGCATGACCTCACAGTTTCCCTCGTGGCTCTCCATCTGCCTCTCTTAAGCCCACTCTCCTAACCTGTCCAAATCCTTCAGCAGCGTCCCCACCTCCTCAGTGCTACCTGTCCCTCTACCTATCTGTGTATTGTCTGCAAACTTAACCAGGGTGCCCTCAGTTTCTTCATCTAGATCATTAATGTATAACACTGACCCTTACGGAATACCATTTGCCACTGGCTGCCATCCTGAAAAGACCCTTTATTCCCCACTGACTTCTGCCTGACAGCCAAGCTCCTGTCCATGCTAGCACCTTGCCTCTAATACCATGGGCCCTAATCTTACTCAGCAGCCTCCCATGCAGCACCTTGTCAAAGGCCTTCTTGAAGTCCAGGTAGATAACATCCATTGGCTCTCCTTGGTCTAACATGCTCATTACTTCCTCAAAGAATTCTAACAGATTTGTCAGACGTGGCCTCCTCTTGATGAAACCATGCTGACTTTGCTGTATTTGCTACCATATACTTCCAAGTATTCAGAAATCTCATCCTTCACAATGGATTCCAGAATCTTACCCATAACCAAAGTTAGGCTAAAAATGCAAATTTCCTTTTTTGCTTCACTCAGTTCTTAAACAGGGATGTCACGTTAGCGATTTTCCATTCCTCTAGTGATTCCTGAAAGATCACCACTAATGCCTCCACCATCTCTTCAGCTATCTCCCTTAGAACTCAGAGGTGTAGTCCATCTGGTCCAGGTGATTTATCCACCTTCAGGCCATTCCGTTTTTCTAGCACCTTCCCCTTGGTGATGGCCAACTTTCTCAGCTCTGCCCCCTCTTGAATTTTTGGGATATAACTTATGTCTTCCACTGTGAAGACTGACACAAAGTAATTATTCAGTTCCTTGGCCATTTCCTAGTTCCCCACTGCTACCTCTCCAACGTCATTTTCCAGTGGTCCAATGTCAACTTTTGCCTCTCTGTTGCCCTTTATATATCTAAAGAAACTCTTACAATCTTCCTCTATATTACTGGCTAGCTTATCCACATATTTAATCTTCTCCCTTTTTATTTCTTTTCTTGTTGCCCTCTGTTGGTCGTTGTAAGCTTCACAATGCCCTTCGCCACATTATATGCTTTCTCTTTTATTTTTATGCTATCCCCGACTTCCCCAGTCAGCCATGGTTGCCTCATCCTCCATGTACCATGCTTCTTTTGCCTTGGGATCTTTGCTGTGTCTCCTGAATTACTGAATTAAACTGGAGAAAGAAAAAAAAAACAGGTGCAGAAAAGATGTACAAGGGTTTGAGTTGTGAGGAGAGGCTGGGACTCTCTTTCCCTCCAGCAGAGGAGGCTGATGGGTACCCCTGTAGAGGTTTATAAAATCACGAGGGGTATAAAGAAGGTGAATAGTCAAGGTCTTTTTCTCCAGGGTAAGGGAATCAAAAACTAGAGGGGATAGTTTTAAGATGAGAGAGTAAAGATTTAAAAAGGACCCTAAGGACAACTTTTTCACACACAAGGTGGTGTGTGTATGGAACGAGCTGGCAGACAAAGTGGTAGAGGGGGTATAATTACAACATTTAGTCATGGTCATAGAGATGTACAGCACAGAAACAAACCCTTCAGTCCAACATGTCCATGCCGACCAGATGTCCCAACCCAATCTAGTCCCACCTGCCATCACCCGGCCCATATCCCTCTAAAACCCTCCTATTCATATACCTATCCAGATGCCTTTTAAATTTTGCAGTTGTACCAGCCTCCACCACTTTCTCTGGCAGCTCATTACATACACATACCACCCTCTGCGTGAAAACGTTGCCCCTTAGGTCTTTTTTAAATCTTTTCCCTCTCACCCTAAACCTCTAGTTCTGGACTCCCCCAACCCAGGGAAAAGACTTTGTCTATTTATCTTATCTATGCCCCTCATGATTTTATAAACCTCTAAGGTCACCCCACAGCCTCCGACACGCCAGGGAAAACAGCCCCAGCCTGTTCAGCCTCTCCCTATAGCTCAGATCCTCCAACCCTGGCAACATCCTTGTAAATCTTTTCTGAATCCTTGCAAGTTTCACAACATTTTCCGATAGGAAGGAGACCAGAACTACACGCAATATTCCAACAGTGGCCTAACCAATGTCCTGTACAGCCGCAACATGACCTCCCAACTCCTGTACTCAATACTCTGACCAATAAAGGAAAGCATACCAAACGCAACCTTCACTATCCTATCTACCTGTGACTCCACTTTCAAGGAGCTATGAACCTGCACTCCAAGGTTAAAAGACAATTGGACAAGTACATGGATAGAAAAGCTTTAGAGGGATATGGACCAAATGATGGCAAATGGGACTAGTTCAGTCTAGGAAAACTGATCGCGTGGACAAGTTGGGCTAAGGCACCTGTTTCCATGCTGTATGACCATGTTTGCTGACAGAAGCTTGCAATATTGGATTTCATGAGAGGACAGGCAACTGGAACACAGTTTACTGCTAATGGAAGGACTTTTCAGTGGTCATCACAGTGCATTGCAGCTGAAAACAGGAAGCAGAGTTGGCTTGGCAAGCTGTGGGAAGGCAATTGGACATCTACCAGCAATCTGAAGGAGTGAAGGATCCATAACATGAGGCCTGCAAAGAAATAGTGGAAGGGTGTGCAACCATACAGCTAATGGAAGAATACAATCCAATAAATAGAATCTTACAAAGATATGACTGGAATGCAAAGGGAAATAAAATTAATTCTGACTTTTTCTTATACAATTTCTCTGTGAACAGCTAGTTAAGAAGAGGTGCAATGATATGGTGCAACACTGCTGGTTAAATGAGAGCATCCAGATTTCCTGTTTTAATGTTAATGGTCTCTAATAAGATTGTAACAAGGTTGTCAACAGTGGTTCAAGGTGGCTCACCACTACTTGCTTGATGACAGTTAGCATGGGCAATAAGTGGTAGTCTTGCCTGCTCTTGTGAAACAAGTTAAATAACTGAAATCTTGAGTTTATAAGTCTTATGATTTTGAGTACAGGAGCTACAAATAATGTAATTTGTTGAGGGCTGTCTCCATCTTAAGCTTGTAAAGCAAACCAGATTGTTTCTGGTTCAGGAAGCCAATTTATCTTTACTAGTGCTCCCTCTACTGTCCATGTTGAGTAACATGTACCAAGTCCTTCAACACATGTTAGAGGATTTCCATTGCTTAAGGTGTAAATACTTACTATATTTTGATGATGTTCTGAACAGACACAGAATCTTCTTGTTCATTGCTACAGCCCTTCCAATTTCATAACCGACGCCCAAGGAAGGCTGGGTGACCTCTGCCACTATTACTGTCAAGGAGAAAGACATTTCATTATCAAGAAGATCTGTGTACATTAAAAAGCACTGCATAGAAAGTAACCACAGAAAGTTGTGGATGGAAGGCGCAAGGTACACACCAAACTTTGGCCAAGTGTGTAGGTGTTGGGGTCCAAAATGGGGAAATGTAAGGGCATCTATTTTGGATGCAAGAAAGATTGATCAACAATATTGGAAATAGTGACAGACTGTGAAGGAACAACAGGGATATCGGAGTCCAAGTGTACATCATTTAGACAAGGGGCTGGGTAGAAACTGCAATGAAACAGCTAATGGGATGTTAATCTTTATCTTAAAGGAACATGGAATACAGAGCAGACGATTTGGTTGGTTGAGTCTGCTCTGCCATTCAATAAGATCATGACTGACCCTCCACCACTGCTACTTCCTCCATTCTCAAAAATCTTGCAGTCTCTCTACTGAACTCTACTAATGGCTGAGCATCAACAATGCTGAGACAGAGTGATCTGCAGATTAACAACCCTTTAAAGTGGAGAGCTATCTCATTACCTCACTCTGACATGACTGACCTCTTATTCTGGAATTATGGCCCTGTGATCAGTACTTCCCAAACTTTTCCATTCTGTGACCCCACTTCAAGGCATGAACATTGTGGACACCACACTAGGAATGGCTGGGGTCAGGTGCTGGGATCTAATCTCCAAGGGCAGAATTGTGCCATATGTACCTCGACTGCCCCAGCTCTCGATTCCCTAGCCGGAGGAACTGTTTTCTCATTATTTACCCTGTCTAGTTGCTCCAGTTCGTTATACAGAATCACAGAATCTCAACAGTGCAGAAGCAGGCCATTTGGCCCACTGAGTTCTCCAATGAGCATCCCATCCAGGCTCATCTCCACTCCAAACCTATTCCTGTAACCCCATATTTCCCAAGGCTAATCCACTTAACCTACACATCCCTGATCACTAAGGGCAATTGAGCATGGCCAATCCACCTAATCTGCACATACTTGGGCTATGGGAAGAAACTGAAGTACCGGGAGGAAATCTACGCACAAGGAGAATGTGCAAACTCTACAGAGACATTTGTCCGAGGCTGGAGTCAAACCTGGGTCTCTGCGGCAGAGAGGCAGCAGTGCAAACCACTATCACCGTGCCATCCTACATGTTTCAATTAAATCACCAGTCATTTTTCTCAACTCCTGAAATACAAGCCTAATCCAGTCATTCTCTCCTCATAATTCAACTGTCATCCCAGCACTGATCTAATGGACCTTCCATACACTGTCTCTACAGCAGCTAGACATTTCCTGATAGAACAAAGCCAAAACTACACACAGTACTCTAGGAGTGGCTTCACCAATTCCACCACCTCCACAGCTTAGATTCTGCTCCAAAGCAGGAAGAGACTTCGCCCGTTTCCTTTTTTCTTTAAAACACATTCATGAGACAAAGGTGTCACTGGCTGGGCCAACATTTATTGTCCATCCTTAATTGCCCTTGAGAAGGTGGTGGTGAACTGCCTTCATGAATCAACTGCTGTTAGAAGGGAATTCCAGGATTTTGACCCCGCATCATTGAAGGAATGGTGATATATTCCCAAGTCAGGGTGGTATGTGACTTCAAGTGAAACTTGCAGGTGGAGGTATTCCCATGTATCTGCTTCCCTTGGCCTACCAGAGTGAAGTGGCTGTGGTTTGGAAGGTCCAAGCAATAACCGAGATAATGTATCAAGTCCATTATGACTCATCTTCAGAACTAGACATAACTTTGTTTCTCTCTCCATAGACCCTAACAGACTTGCCGAGTTTGCCAGAATTTATGCATGCTGCGCACCGGACTGATGGGGTGGGAATTTGCTGGACAGTGCTATGGCTGTCCTGGGACAGATTGGCTAGGAGTGTCTAAGTAAACTTACCATCAGCCTCTTGCAGCCACTTCATATCTCGATCATGGATGTATTTATCTCCAGACTTCACTCCATCCTCACCTGCGATTTACCAAATAAAGAATGAACATTAACTTACAAATCAATTAAAATACACAACAAGCTGACAGATTTCAGACAGACCAACACATCAGAGACTCTAAATATTAACAAGTTTTGGGATTGTATTATAGACCCCCCCCCCCCCCCCCAAACAGTCAGAGGGAAATTGAGAATCAAACTTGTAAGAAGATCTCAGCTATCTCTTAAGACGAATAGGGTGGTTATGGTAGGGGATTTTAACTTTCCAAACATCAACTGGGACTGCCATAGTGTTAAGGATTTAGATGGAGAGGAATTTGTTAAGTGTGTACAAGACAATTTTCTGATTCAGTATGTGGAAGTACCTACTAAAGAAGGTGCAAAACTTGACCTACTCTTGGGAAATAAGGCAGGGCAAGTGACTGAGGTATCACTGGGAGAGCACTTTGGGGCCAGCAACCATAATTCTATTTGCCTTAAAATAATAATGGAAAGAGATAGACCAGATCTAAAAGTTGAAGTTCTAAATTGGAGAAAGGCCAATTTTGACAGTATTAGGCAAGAACTTTTGAAAGCTGATTGGGGGCAGATGTTCACAGGTAAAGGAACGGCTGGAAAACGGCGGCACAGTGGTTAGCACTGCTGCCTCACAGCACCACAGACCTGGGTTCAATTCCAATCTCGGGCAACTGTCCGTGTGGAGTGTGCACGTTCTCCCTGTGTCTGCGTGGGTTTCCTCCTTGGGAGACTGATTAGCAAGGTTACATCTCATGGAATACAGGGGGATCTAGCCATTTGGATACAGAACTGGCTCAAAGGTAGAAGACAGAGGGTGATGGTGGAGGGTTTTTTTCAGACTGGAGGCCTGTGACCAGTGGAGTGCCACAAGGATCGGTGCTGGGTCCTCTCCTTTTTGTCATTTATATAAATGATTTGGATGCGAGCATAAGAGGTACAGTTAGTGAGTTTGCAGATGACACCAAATTTGGAGGTGTCGTGGACAGCAAAGAGGGTTACCTCCGATTACAACAGGATCTGGACCAGATGGGCCAATGAGCTGAGAAGTGGCAGGTGGAGTTTAATTCAGATAAATTCGAGGTGCAGCATTTTGGGATGGCAAATCTTAGCAGGACTTTTACACTTAATGGTAAGGTCCCAGGGTGTGTTGCTGAACAAAAAGACCTTGGAGTGCAGGTTCATAGCTCCTTGAAAGTGGAGTCACAGGTAGATAGGACAGTGAAGGCGGCGTTTGGTCAGAGTATTGAGTACAGGGGTTGGGAGGTCATGTTGCGGCTGTACAGGACATTGGTTAGGCCACTGTTGGAATAGCGTGAGCAATTCTGGTCTCCTTCCTATTGGAAAGATGTTGTGAAACTTGAAAGGATTCAGAAAAGATTTACAAGGATGTTGCCAGGGTTGAAGGATTTGAGCTATAGGGAGAGGCTGAACCGGCTGGAGCTGTATTCCCTGAAGTGTCAAAGGCTGAGGGGTGGCCTTATAGAGGTTTACAAAATTATGAGGGACATGGATAGGGTAAATAGGGTAAAGTCTTTTCCCTGGGGTCAAGGAGTCCAGAACTAGAGGGCATAGGTTTAAGGCGAGAGGGGAAAGATATAAAAGAGATCTAAGGGGCAACTTTTTCATGCAGAGGGTGGTACGGGTATGGAATGAGCTGCCAGAGGAAGTGGTGGAGGCTGGTACAACTGCAACATTAAAGAGGATTTGGATGGTTATATGAATAGGAAGGGTTTGGAGGGATATGGGCCGGGTGCTGGCAGGTGGGACGAGATTGGGGTGGGATGTCTGGTCGGCATGGACGGGGTTAGACCGAAAGGTCTGTTTCCATGCTGTACAGCTCGATGACTCTAAGTGATCCATCATTGAGAAAAATGTGAATACTCCTTTTCACAAAAGGGAAAATCACCCTGAGCTGCCTCACAATCACTTTCTCTCTGACTGGCATCAACAACACGATTCCAGCTTGTCTCTCTCAAGACCCAAAGCATACTCTTCCCCCAACTCCTAACAATGCAGCTCAATTGACACCACTCTTGCCCGAATTGCAAGGTTCCAATCAAGAGACAACTGCAATAGGATAATTCTCCAGTGCAATAGTAAGCATGTGTTGCATTTTCAGAGGTCAAAATGTTTCTGTCAAGTAGCGGCCATATCAGCAACCTCATTAATACAGAGCGACTGCCGTATCCGCAGAGCCGGTTTTGCCGGTTTCAGCTACCAGTTTACCATGGCCCAAACAGATTAAAGGGAACGTTCCAGAACCTGGGCCAAAGGGGTTGCCGGAAGGGTAATTTTCCCATTTAAATGAATATGTTTGCACCTACCTGCGGTTTTGGGCTTCCACAGTAGGTCTTGGGAGGTATCCTCCACAAGTACAGAGGGACTACTGTACTGTACAAGGCACTTGCTAATCATTGAAGCTTTGTGTTCAAATACAGTGTATGAAAGATGGTGGCCAGCCTGGTCCAATAATTTTGGCATTGTAGATTGTGCAAACTCAGTTGTAGTCCTGCAAAGTTCTCAGTCTACCTCAGAATATCCAGAATGGGTAAAGAATTTCAGTTTCGAGTAGCAGGTTCAGCTATCTGTTTCAAGCTGCTACTACGCAGTAGAAACACAACTGGTGTTCATTCTGAACAGGCTGCTGTTGTCAACACAAAAAGAAGTTCCTCCTATCCGACAAAAGTGCAATGTGGTACAGTGCCGGTGTGATGGCAAGTACAAAGGCTGAATATAGAATATCCCTTTAGCTGTTCACAACAAGCAAGGTACCACTGTAGCAAACAGCCCACACTTGAAAAAACTCACATTGGTGTCTACCATTAGATGAGAATCTGAAACTGGGTGCAGAAAATTACGAAATCAACTGTAGATATTTCGTATGGCCATTCCATTCAACAAAAAGAGCGTTGACATGAAGGTAAATAAATTAAAATGCTATCATTGGACAGAATAATAAACTTGGTGATATTTGAAGTACATAATGTTTGCTGGTTCACAAGGCACTATAATTTCACTCTTTTAGTCATTTAAATAGCAGATCTTCTAATATTTTCATGCAGCATCTTAAATTGACAATTGACACAGGGATTGTGCAATACATTTATTATTTGACAAGTGCTTATCTAGTCAGCAACACCTGGTGCCATTAAACATAAAAACACTTCAGAATATTTCACCTCATCTGTATCAAAAATGGAACCAAACGTTTTGACTTTGTTTCTACTACTTTGATGATCTTAAAAAGGTGGTAGAGAAACAGGAGTTTATAAAGGAATTCCAGATTAGGGGGCATGGGAGACAATTACTGATGGTAAAAACAATGACTGCAGATGCTGGAAACCAGATTCTGGATCAGTGGTGCTGGAACAGCACAGCAATTCAGGCAGCATCCGACGAGCAGCAAAAATCGACGTTTCGGGCAAAAGCCCTTCAATTACTGATGCTGAGCTGATTTAGAATAGTAGACAAAGGCAGCATGGTGGCTCAGTAGTTAGCACTACTGCCTCACAGAGCCAGGAACTTGGGTTCAATTCCAGCCTTGGCTGACTATGTGGAGTTTACACATTCTCCCTGTATCCAAGTGGGTTTCCTCCCACAATTCAAAGATGTGCAGGTTAGGTGAATTAGCAGTGCTAAATTACTCAGTTTTCAGGGATGTGTAGGTTAGGTGCATTAGCCAGGGGGCAATGTTGGGGAATGGGTGGCATACACTTTGGAAGGCTGGTGTGGATTTGTTGGGCCAAATAACCTGTTTTCACACTGTAGAGATTCTATGATTTTAACAAAACTGGGATTGCTAGTCAGTGTGGTGAATTTGCATGTATTAGAAGCTTCATCTATTAAGACACAGGACCACATTTTTTTGCAGACAGAACACACACATGCGATGTGCCTATTTCAACTCAAAAAAAGGGCCACCTCACTCCCCCTTCTCAGTCCATCACAAAAACCAGCCTTCCATCCACTGACTCCATCTACCCTTCCTTGGGAAAGCATCCAACATCAAAGACCCCACCCACCCCATATATACCCTCTTTCACTCTCTCCACCCTTAGGCAGAAAATATAAATTTGTATACACATATGAATAGATTCAAGAACAGCTTCTTTCTCACTGTTAATGGACTTTGGACCTGCCAGGGTGGACAGAATCAGGTGACATCAGGTTCCAACCCAACAGGTTTATTAGAAATTACAAGCTTTCACAGTGCTGCTGCATCAACTGGCGAAGATGCAGCACTCTGAAAGCTTGTGATTTCAAATAAACCTGCTGGACTGTGACCTAACTTCATGTAACTTCTGAATAGACCTCCCAAATTTTATATTAAATATTGACTCGCTCTCTGTATACCTTCTCTGTTCTCTTACCCTAATGCGTGGACTGAACTCAAAGCAGAACTTTTCACTGTACCCAGGTGTATGTGACAATAATAACTCAAATCAAATCAAATCAAATCAAATCCTCTCAAGTGGCCCTTAAAACGGACATTTTCACTGAAGCTCTCCCAGAAGTGGGTCAATCGGTCGATAATTTCGCCCTCACGCACTTGTCTCCGCCAACAAACATTCTCAATTACCTTTCTCCACTAAATCCGGGCTGCCGATATGCTCAGTAAAAACTCGCCCAAATTTCTTCAAGTAGTTGATAATGCGGCCGTAAATCTCCACATCATTCCTCCCACCCCTGATACTCCCGCAGAAGTAAATTCCGAGTCCCATGCTTTCCCCGCGCTCTCCACGCATGCTCCGGCTCTTCCTCCCTCCCGCTCTCACGCCCACAACTATCACCAGTATCAAAGATGACACCGCCCGACCGCATCATATTTAATCTTTTTAAATGTCGAGGCGCCAATAGCAAAGATGGCGACGCGCGCGGGTGATTCAAATTGAAAATAACGGTCAGGGGACGGGACCTAGGCGCGCAAGCGCACTGTAACTAACATGGCAGCTGCGGCTGGGCAGCTGACAATGGCGGACAAGGGGAAATCTGGATTGACGGTTGAGGAGTTCCCGGGGCTCGGATCGGTAGAGGGAAGCAGGGAAAACAGCTCAGACCGGGGAGGCGATGAGTTGCCGGTCCTATTTCCCGGACCGGTGAGTGCGGATAGCTGCTGCCGACTGGTGTGTGAGCTCCTGAAACATGTCTTGTACCAGAGGCAGCAGTTACCACTCCCTTATCAGCAACTGGCTTTCTTCAGTAGGACTGACTCTGGCCTGGTGAGTAAAACCGCTCCGCCAATATTACCCTAAAACAGATTGGGGTTAGGAACGACAATAGAGTTGATTAGATCATCCGCCCTGTCTCCCTCCGTCATTGTATTGAGATTTTACAGCATAGAAGGAGGCCCTTCGGTCCATTGTATACGTGTCTGTCATCAAATATCCATCTATTCTATTTCCATTTCCCAGCACTTAGCGTCTCAAATGTTCCTGATGGTTCCTGCCCTTTCAGGCAGTGAGTTCCAAATTCCCACTGCCCTCAGGATAAGAAAAATTACTTTCCTCAAATCTCCTCTAAACCTCCTGCTCCTTGCTTTAATGGTCCCCAGTTATTACTCTCTCTACTAAGGGGAAATGGTTTGGACACCTCAATCCGATCTTCCCCTCAAACTTTACTGTTCTAAGGAAGTTAAAAATCACACAACACCAGGTTATAGTCCAACAAGTTTATTTGGAAGTACAAGTTTTTGGAGTGCTGCTCCTTTATCAGTGGGGCAGGATCGTAGGACGCAGAATTTCTCGGAAAAGATCAAAGTGTCCTACAACTGATGCAATATATTAAACAAACCTAGATTGCTGTTATGCCTTTAATCATTTAGACTGGGTTGCAGGTATCATTTCATTAATATGTAAATCATAGAACTTCTTTCAAGTTACCTTCCCAAGATAACTTAGGGTTTTATTTAAAGAAGTGACATCCCAGCTCAGGCATTTTTATGAATTCCTACTTTGGAAATAGAACCAGTCTGACTCAAGATTGGGATACAGACAGATTCTAATGCATTGTCTGACCTGAGATGTCACGTTGTTATTTAAAACCTAAAGTTATCTTTGGAATGTGACTTAGAGTCATTGTGATGTACAGCATGGAAACAGACCCTTCGGTCCAACCCGTCCATGCCGACCAGATATCCAAACCCAATCTAGTCCAACCTGCCAGCACCCGTCCCATGTCACTCCAAACCCTTCCTATTCATGTACCCATCCAAATGCCTTTTAAATGTTGCGATTGTACCAGCCTCCACCACTTCCTCTGGCAGCTCATTCCATATACATACCACCCTCTGTGTGAAAAGGTTGCCCCTTAGGTCTCTTTTATATTTTACCCCTCTCACCCTAAACCTATACTCTCTAGTTCTGGACTCCCCGACCCCAGGGAAAAGACTTTGCCTATTTACCCTATCCATGCCCCTCATGATTTTGTAAACCTCTATAAGGTCACCCCTCAACCTCCGATGCTCCAGAGAAAACAGTCCCAGCCTGTTCAGCCTCTCCCTATAACTCATCCTCCAACCCTGGCAACATCCTTGTAAATCTTTTCTGAACCCTCAAGTTTCACAACAACTTTCCGATAGGAAGGAGACCAGAATTGCACGCAATATTCCAACAATGGCCTAACCAATGTCCTGTACAGCCGCAACATGACCTCCCAACTCCTGTACTCAATACTCTGACCAATAAAGGAAAGCATACCAAACGCCTTCTTCACTATCCTATCTACCTGTGACTCCACTTTCAAGGAGCTATGAACCTGCACTCCAAGGTCTCTTTGTTCAGCAACACTTCCAAGGTCCTTATCATTAAGTGTATAAGTCCTGCTAAGATTTGCTTTCCTAAAATGCAGCACCTTGCATTTATCTGAATTAAACTCCATCTGCCACTTCTTGGCTCATCTGGTCAAGATCCTGTTGTAATCTGAGGTAACCCTCTTCGCTGTCCACTACACCTCTGGTTTTGGTGTCACCTGATCAGGTCCTGGGGATTTATCCACCTTTAAGCATTTCAAGACATCCAGCACTTCCTCCTCTGCAATATGGACATTTTACAAGGTGTCAACATCTATTTCCCTACTTTCTATATCTTCCGTATCCTTTTCCACAGTAAATACTGATGCAAAATACTCGTTTAGTATCTTCCCCATTTTCTGCGGCTCCACACAAAGGCTGCCTTGCTATTCTTTGAGGGGCCCTATTCTCTCCGTAGTTATCCTTTTGTCCTTTATGTATTTGTAAAAACCCTTTGGATTCTCCTTAATTCTATTTGCCAAAGCTATCTCATGTACCGTCTTTGCCTTCCTGATTTCCCTCTTAAGTATACTTCTACTGCCTTTATACTCCTAAGGATTCACTCGATCTATCCTGTCTATACTTGACATATGCTTCCTTCTTTTTCTTAACCAAACAATAGACAATAGGTGCAGGAGTAGGCCATTCTGCCCTTCAAGCCTGCACCACCATTCATTATGATCATTGCTGATCATCCTCAATCAGTATCCTGTTCCTGCCTTATCTCCATAATTCTTGATTCCACTATCCTTGAGAGCTCTATCCAACTCTTTCTTAAACACATCCAGAGACTGGGCATCCACTGCCTTCTGGGGCAGAGCATTCCACACACCCACCGCTCTCTGGGTGAAGAAGTTTCTCCTCATCTCTGTCCTAAATGGTCTACCCCTTATTTTTAAGCTGTGTCCTCTGGTTCAGCACTCCCCATCAGCGGAAACATGTTTCCTGCCTCCAGAGTGTCCAATCCTTTAATAATCTTATACGTCACAATCAGATCCCTCTCAGTCTTCTAAACTCAAGGGTATACAAGCCCAGTCGCTCCAATCTTTCAACATAGGATAGTCCTGCCATTCCAGGAATTGACCTCGTGAACCTACGCTGCGCTCCCTCAATAACCAGAATGTCTTTCCTCAAATTTGGAGACCAGAACTGCACACAGTACTCCAGGTGCGATCTCACCAGGGCCCTGTATAGCTGCAGAAGAACCTCTTTGCTTCTATACTCAATCTCTCTTGTTATGAAAGCCAGCATGCTATTAGCCTTCTTCACTACCTGCTGTATCTGCATGCTGGCCTTCATTAACTGGTGTACAAGAACACCCAGAACTCTTTGTACTGCCCCTTTACCGAACTTGATTCCATTTATCTGCCTTCCTGTTCTTGCCACCAAAGTGGATGACCATACATTTATCCACATTAAACTGCATCTGCCATGCATCTGTCCACTCACCTAACCTGTCCAGGTCACCCTGTAATCTCCTAACATCCTCCTCACATTTCACCCTGCCAACCTTCTTTGTATCATCAGCAAATTTGCTAATGTTGCTATTAATACCATCTTCTATATCATTAATATATATTGTAAAAAGCTGCGGTCCCAGCACTGATCCCTGCGGTACCCTACTGGTCACCGCCTGCCATTCCGAAAGGGAGCCGTTTATCACAACCTCTTGTTTCCTGTCAGCCAACCAATTTTCAGTCCAAGTCAGTACTTTGCCCCCAATACCATGCGCCCTAATTTTGCTCACTAACCTCCTATGTGGGACTTTATCAAAGGCTTTCTGAAAGTCCAGGTACACTACATCCACTGGATCTCCCTTGTCCATCTTCAGAGTTACGTCCTCAAAACATTCCAGAAGATTAGTCAAGCATGATTTCCCCTTCATAAATCCATGCTGACCCTGACCCATCCTGTTACTGCTATCCAGATGTGTCGTAATTTCATCCTTTATAATTGACTCCAGCATCTTTCCCACCACTGAGGTCAGACTAACTGGTCTATAATTTCCTGCTTTCTCTCTCGCTCCTTTCTTAAAAAGTTGTACAACATTAGCCACCCTCCAATCTGCAGGAACTGATCTTGAATCTATCGAACTCTGGAAAATAATCACCAACGCATCCACGATTTCTAGAGCCACCTCCTTCAGTACCCTGGGATGTAGTCCATCAGGCCCCAGGGACTTATCAGCCTTCAGACCTAACAGTCTCTCCAACACCAATTCCTGGCAAATATAAATTCCCTTCAGTTCAGGTCCTTCAGCCACTGTTGCCTCTGGGAGATTGCTTGTGTCTTCCCCATTGAACACAGATCTTAAGTACCAATTCAACTCTTCTGCCATTTCTTTCCCCATAATATATTCCCCTGTTTCTGTCTTCAAGGGCCCAATTTTAGTCTTAACCATTTTTTTCCCTTTCACATACCTAAAAAAGCTTTCACTATCCTCCTTCATGTTTTTGGCCAGTTTACCTTCGTACCTCATTTTTTCTCTGCGTATTTCCTTCTTAGTAATCTGTTGTTCTTTAAAAGGTTCCCAGTCCTCCGTTTTCCAACTCATCTTTGCTATGTTATACTTTTTCTCTTTTAACTTTATATGTTTCTTAACTTCCCTTGTCAGCCACGGCCACCCCTGCATCCTCATAGGATCTTTCTTCCTTTTTGGAATGATCTGATCCTGCATCTCCTGCATTATACCCAGAAATATCTGCCATTTTCCTCCACTGTCATCCCTGCTAAGGTATTGCACCATTGAACTTTGGCCAGCTCCTCCCTCATAGCTCCATAGTTCCCTTTATTCAATTGAAATATTGTCACTGCCGATTGTACCCTCTCCCTTTCAGATTGCAGATTGAAGCTTATTGTATTATGGTCACTACCTCCTAATGGCTCCTTCACTTCGAGGTCCCTGATCAATTCTGGTTCATTGCACACTACCAGATCCAGAATTGCCTTCTCCCTGGTAGGCTCCAGCACCAGCTGTTCTAAGAATCCATCTCGGAGGCACTCCACAAAGTCTCTTTCTTGAGGTCCAATACCATTCTGATTCTCCCAGTCTACCTGCAAGTTGAAATCCCTCATAACAACTGTAGTAACATCTTTGCGACCAGCCAATTTCATCTCCTTATTCAACTTCCACCCTACACCCATACCTACTGTTTGGGGGCTTGTAGATAACTCCCAAGAGGGTCTTTCTACCCTTAGAATTTCTCAGCTCTATCCATACTGACTCTACATCCCCTGATTCTAGGTCCCCCTGCACAAGGGACTGAATATCATCCCATACCAACAGGGCCACCCCACCCCCTCTGCCTGTCAGTCTGTCCTTACGAAAGCACGTGTAGCCTTGAATATTCATTTCCCAGGCCCTGTCCACTTGAAGCCATGTCTCAGTTATCCCCACAATATCGTAGCTGCCAATTTCCAAGTGAACCTCAAGCTCATCCATCTTATTTCTAATACTTTGTGCTTTCATATATAGTATTTTTAATTTGTTACTGCCCTCACCCTTCCATCACTCCTATTTCACTCAACCTTACGGCATGATCCCTTTTTGAGTTTTCTGCTTCATTGATACCATTGTCTTTCTTGACTTCCCTTGTTCTAACTTTCCCTTCAATTTCCTCCTTAAACTTCCAGTTTGTCCCCTCCCCCCCGCTATTTAGTTTAAACGCAACTGTGTTGCAGTAGCAAACCTGCCTGCCAGAATGCTGGTCCCCAACCTATTAAGGTGCAAACCGTCTCTTTTGTATAATTTATGCTTACCACAAAACATATCCCAGTGATCCAAGAATTTAAATCCTTGTTTCCTGCACCAGTTCCCCAGCCACACGTTCAAGTCCATTATCTCCCTGTTCCTGGCCTCTCCAGCCGACGATCTGGAAGCAAACTGGAGATAGCAAACCGGAGATAACCACCCTGGACGTCCTGCTTTTCAGCCTTCTTCCTAGTTCTCCGAAGTCCCGCTGTAGTATGTTCCTCCTCTTCTTCCCGACATCATTTGTGCCGACATGTACCAACATCTCTGGCTCTTCACCTTCGCCCTTGAGGATTTCCTGCACTCTGTCTGTGATGTCCTTAATCCTGGCACCAGGAAGGCAACACACCATCCTTAAATTCCACCTGTTGCCACAGAAACCCCGTTCAGTTCCTCTCACTATGGAGTCCCCTATCACTACGGCTCTGTGCGATGTCTGACTCCTCGGCTCTGCCCCCATGCCACCTTTTGATTGACAGACCTGACCGCCTCGCGGACTGGCAGTGTCATCTGTCTCTACTGTTTCCAAAAGATTCAACTTGTTCCTGACAGGTACTTCCCCTGCGGTCTCTTGCACCTGTCTCCTCTCTGCCTTCCTCATCATCTCTCTTCTAGTATGGTCGGTATAATAACCTCGCTGAAGGTCCTGTCCAGAAAGATCTCGTTCTGTCGGATGAGTCTAAGGTCCTCGAATTCTTTCTTCAGTGCTGCGATATGCTCTGTCAGTAGCTGAACATGCACACACTTTCCACAGATATACGAGCCAGATACACCAGAGTCGTTGACCTCCCACATCATGCACGTGGCACACTGAACCAGCTGGGCAGTCATGCTCAGCTCTTCAACTGTGGCGTAATCGCTTCACTCAACCTCCTTGTCGAAGACTCCTGAGCTAAAGACTCTCTCTTCTCTCAACAGGAACCTCCCTGGACTCTCTTTTTGGGGCAAGTCTGTGGACTTTAAAGTAGGGTGGGAGGGAAGCCCTACTTTGTAGGACCTGGGGTCGAGAACACACCCACTCAAGTAACAATCATTTTCCTTCCCAACCAGCTCTGTGCTCCGACTTCACTTCCGCCCAGCTCCCGCCGCTCTCTGCTGCAAAAACACTCAATTTCTTTAGTCATCCAGCATTCCCTATACCTACCAGGCTTTCCTTTCACCCTAACAGGAATATACTTTCTCTGGATTCTCGTTATCTCATTTCTGAAGGCTTCCCATTTTCCAGCCGTCCCTTTGTCTGTGAACATCCGCTCCCAATCACCTTTTGAAAGTTCTTGCCTAATATGGCCAAAATTGGCTTTCTCCAATTTCGAACTTTAACTTTTAGATCTGGTCTATCCTTTTCCACCACTATTTTAAAACTAATAGAATTATGGTGGCCGGCCCCAAAGTGCTCCCCCACTGACACCTCAGTCACCTGCCCTGCCGTATTTCCCAAGAGTAGGTCAAGTTTTGCACCTTCTGTAGTAGTTACGTCCACATACTGAATCAGACAATTGTCTTGTACACATTTAATAAATTCCTCTCCATCTAAACCCTTAACACTATGGCAGTCCCAGTCGATGTTTGGAAAGTTAAAATCACCAACCATAACCTCCCTATTATTCTTACAGATAACTGAGATCTCCTTACATGTTTGTTTCTCAATTTTCCTCTGACTATTAGGGGTCTATAATATAATTGCAATTATAATATATATAATCCCTTTCTTATTTCTTAGTTCCACCAAATAACTTCCCTGGATGTATTTCTGGGAATACCCTCCCTCAGCACAGCTGCAATGCTATCCCTTCTCAAAAATGCCACTCCCCCTCCTCTCTTGCCTCCCTTTCTACCTTTCCTGTAGCATTTGTAATCTGGAACTTTAAGTTGCTAGTCCTGCCCAACCCTGAGCCATGTTTCTGTAATTGCTATGATATCCCAGTCCCATGTTCCTCATCATGCCCTCAGTTCATCTGCCTTCCCCGTTTGGCCCCTTGCATTGAAATAAATGCAGTCTAATTTATTAGTCCTACCTTGTCCCTGCCTGTCCTGACTGTTTGACTCTCTTTTGTTCTCAACTGTACCAGCCTCAGATTGATTTCTTTCCTCACTATCTCCCTGGGTCCCACCTCCCCACCTTACTAGTTTAAATCCTCCCGAGCAGTTCTAGCAAATTTCCCTGCCCGTATATTTGTCCCCTTCCAATTTAGGTGCAATATGTCCTTCTTGTACAGGTCACTTCTACCCCAAAAGAGGCTCCAATGATCCACAAATGTGAATCCTTCTCCTATACACCAGCTCCTCAGCCATGCATTCATCTGCTCTATCCTCCTATTCCTGCCCTCACTAGCTCAGCACTGGGAGTAATCCAGATATTACTACTGTCCAGGACCTCCTTTTTAAATTCCTGCCTACTCTGTGTAATCAAGCCTTCAGAATTTCAACCTTTTCCTTCCTATGTGTTGGTTCCAATGCGGACAATGACCTCTTGCTGGCCCCTCTTCCCCCATGAGAACATTCTACACCTTCTCTGAGACATCCTTGATCCTGGCACCAGGGAAGCAACACACCATTCTGCTTTTTCGCTGCTGCCCACAGAAACATCTGTCTGTACCTCGGTCTAGAGAATCCCTTAACACAATTGATCTCATGGAACCCGACGTAGGCCTCCTCGTATTAGAGCCAGTCCCAATACCAGTAACTTGGCTGTTCATGCTACGTTCCCCTGAGAATCCATCACCCCCTACATTTTCCAAAACAGCATACCTGTTTGAAATGGATAAAGCCACAGAAGACTCTTGCACTAGCTGCCTACTTCTTTTATCTTTCCTGGAGTTAACCCATCTATGTGACTGTATCTGAGACTTCTCTTTTCTCCCACCTCCACTTCCTTTAACTGCCATCCATTACATACTGTTGCTGTTGCAAATTCCTCATTGCTTCTAACTATCTCCAACCGATCCATTCGATCTGGTAAGATTCACAACCAACAGCATTTATTACAGATATAATCCGCAGTGACCCTTAAACTCTCTTTAAACTCCCACATCTGACAAGAAGCACATCACTCAACTAAAGGCCATTTTTGCTCCTTCACAATCTACAGACCCAGAAAATAATACCGTCTTATTCCTCTACAAAACACAGTCCCAGGTTAGATGAATAGTTATGGCTTATGTTTTAAGTTTAATCAAGAGACATATCTCAAAAAAGAAAGAACCCACTCTTCGCACTACTGCAGACGTTCTGTAGGCCACTTAAAACAATTAACTTATCTGATTCTGTGCTGTGAACTTCGCCCAAACAGTTCCTCCAAGATCAATTGTGAATTTCACTGTTGTTAATTTTCCCAGACTTACTCCGATGTCCAGCGATACATGAATTCAAACAGCAAAGGCAGTACTGTGCAGGTTCTCTCTGGTGTCAGTTTCTTTTTCTCTCTCTCTCTCTCTCTCTCTCTCTCTCTCTCTCTCTCTCCCCCTGCACTGACCTCACCACGTGCTTCTTTTGTCTGTTCTTCTCCCTTTTAAAACTGCTGTTGTTTTGACTTTTTTTTCCAAAGTTCTAAAACAATGCAACAGCATATACAACAGTAATTGCTGCTCCTGGGATTCGAGGAAATCACCTCCAACACCGAAAATACCTCAAAAAAGGAGCAGCTGTTACAGCCAGAAATTTTTCCCGTCACTTGAAAGAAGTTCTGGGATTTACATATTAATGAATCGAAACCTGCAACTCATTGTAAGTGATTAAAGACTGAACAGCAATCTAGGTCTGTTCAATACATTACATCAGTTGTATGGCACTTTGATCTTTTACTATAAAGATCTGCGTCCTACGATCCTGTCCCACTAGCTACCTGACAAAGAAGCAATGCTTTGAAAGCTTGTACTTCCAAATAACCCTGTTGGACTATAACCTGGTGTTGTGTGATTTTTAACTTTGTCCACCTCAGTCCAATACCGGCACCTCCACACCACGTTCTAAGGAAAACAACTGCAGACTCTAAATTTACAGTATATTATTCTTCACTCTCCCTGGTGTATTCACATGCTTCCTTTACCGTGACCAGAACTGCATACAGTACTCCTGCAGCTATGTCCTTACTCATAGAATCCCTACAGGGTGGAAGCAGCTCTTCAGCCCAACAAGCCCATACCGACCCTCTGAAGACTATCACACCAAACCCATTCCCCTACCCTGTTACTCTGTTTCTACCCCTGACTAATGTCTAACCTATGCATCCCTGAACACTATAGACAATTTAGCATGGCCAGTTCACCCAGCCTGCACATTGTTGGATTGTGGGAGGAAACAGGAGCACCTGAGAAAACCCAAGCAGACATGGGGAAAATGTGCAAGCTCCACACACGGTCGCCCCGTGCTGGGATCCAAACTGGGTCCCTGGCACTGTGAGGCAGCAGTGCTAACCACTGAGCCACCATCCTGCCTCTTGTTGAGATAATTGTATCATTGATAGCCATGGATGTCGTGCAGGAAGACGGGAGGATAGCTAATATTTGCCATTATTTAAGAAAGGATGCAAAAAAACCCAGGGAACTACAGATTCGTGAACAGTACGTCAGTTGAAGGGGCTGTGGTGGCCAGGTCATTGAGTGAATTTAAGACTGAGATTGGCTCTTGAGTATCGAGGATTATGGGGAGAATGGGGTTAAGAAACTTAACAGCCATGAACAAATGGTGGAGCAGACTCTATGGGCTGAATGGTCTAATTTCTGCTCCTACGTTTTATGGGATCCTGAAAGACAGGATTTACATGCATTTGGAAAGGTAAGGACTGATTAGAGGTAACAATATGCCTTTATGTGTGGGAAAGTATGTCTCTCAAATTTGATTGCATTCTTTGACAAGGTGACCAAGAAAGTTGATGAAGGCAGAGCAGTGGGTGGTGTCTATGTGGACTTTAACAAGGCCTTCAACAAGGTTCTGCACGGTTGACTGGTTAGTAAGGCTAGATCACGTGGGATCCATGGAGGGCTAACCAATTGGATGCAAAATTAGCTTGATGCTCGGTGGCAGAGCATGGTGATAGAGGATTGATGTTCAGACTGGAGGCCTGTGACCATTGGTGTGCTGTAAGGATCAGTGCTGGGTCCAGTGTTTGTCATTTGAAATAAATGATTTTTGGTGAAAATATAAGAGGCATGGTTAGTAAGTTTGTGATGACACCAAAATTAGCGGCATAGTGGGTAATGAAAGTGGTTATGAGTACAATGGGTCAGTGTTTCGAGGAGTGGCAGATGGTTTAGATAAATGCTTCATTGCATTTTGTTAAGACAAACCAGGGCAGGGCTTATACCACTCATGATAGGACCTGGGGGAGTGTTGTCAAATAGATCTAGGATGCAGAAAAGACTTACAAGAAAGTTACTGAGACTGGGGGGTTTGAGTTGTAAGGAGAGGCTGGGACTCCAGCAGAGGAGGCTGAACGGTGTCCTTATAGAGGTTTATAAAATCATGAGGGTCATAGATTAGGTGAATAAGCAAGGTATTTTCCCCAGGGTGGGAGAGTCCAACACTAAAGACGTTTAAGGTAAGAGGGGAAAGATTCAAAGGGGACCTGAGGAGCACCTTTTTCACACAGGGAATGATGTGCATATGGAATGAGCTGCTTGAAGAAGTAGTAGAGGTGGATACAGTTACAACATTTAAAAGATATTTGGACAGGTATATGGATAGAAAAGGTATACAGAGATATGGGTCAAATGCAGCCAAATAGGATTAGTTCAATCTCGAAAACCTGGTCAGCATGGAAAAGTTTGGCCGAAGGATCTGTTTTCGTGCTGCATGAGTCTCTAACAAATGTTCTATACAGCTCCATTATAACCACTAAAATAAAATGAAAAAAAATGCCAGAAGTCTAAAGCAAACAAAAATAGAAACCTTTTAAGGATCTAAACTCTTTTCTCTCCACCAATGCTGCCAAACCTGCTGAGTTTCTCCAGCAATTTCTATTTCCATCATTACCTTGACTAATAAAGGCAAGTTTCCCATATGCCTATTTAATCACCTCACCTGCTGCCATCAAGACCCCTGTGTTCATCCCTTTGTTTGTCCTGCATTCTGCTACTCAATGTAAAAATGTGGCATCTCTAACTTTTCAGGATTAAATTCCATTTGCCCCTGTTCAGTTTATTTATGTCTTCCTGTAGTCTGTTTACCATGCCACCAATTTTTGTGCTGTGAACTTACTGTACTCTCCCATGAATGTACACTGCAGATAATGAGGTACCCAGCACCAAACCCTGTGGTATGGCTTCCAGTCAAAAAAAACGCTCTTTGATCATCACCCTCTGCTTTCTTCCACTAAGCAAATTCTGCCAAATTTACCAGGAATTTGTGGCAAATTCAGCTGGCAACTTAATAAAACAGAAGCTCTGGTCAGGTAGCATCTATGGAGAGAGAAACAGTTAACAATGAAGTCCGATATGACTCTTCAGAATTGCAGTAATCTGTATTCAATTACTCTGTCTTCAATGCTAGCTGAAAGAAGAGGGTGGTGGTTGATGGGAAATGTTCATCCTGGAGTTCAGTTACCAGTGGTTTACCACAGGATCTGTTTGGGTCCACTGCTGTTTGTCATTTTTCTAAATGACCTGGATGAGGGTGTAGAAGGGTGGGTTAGTAAATTTGAGGATGATACTAAGGTTGATGGAGTTGTGGATAGTGCTGAACGATGTTGCAGTTACAGAGGGACATAGATCAGCCGCAGAGCTGGGCTGAGAGATGGCAAATGGAGTTTAATGTGGAAAAGTATGAGGTGATTCACTTTGGAAGGAGTAACAGGAATACAAAGTACTGGGCTAATGGTAAGATTCTTGGCTGTGTGGCTGAGCAGAGAGATCTGTATCCATGAACATATGTACATAGCTCCCTGAAAGTAGCCACCCAAGTTGATAGGGTTGTTAAGAAAGCATACGGTGTGTTAGCTTTTCTTGGTAGAGGCATTGAGTTTCGGAGCCATGAGATCATGCTGCAACTGTACAAAACTCTGGTGCAGCTGCAATTAGAGTATTTAGATTACTTTCACTTCGGCTCAACAAGTCCACACCAACCCTCCGAAGAGTAACCCACCCAGACCCATTCCCCTACGTTTACCCCTTCACCTAACGCTATGGGCAATTTAGCATGGCCAATTCACCTAACCTGCACATTTTTGGACTGTGGGAGGAAACTGGAGCACCTGAAGGAAACCCACGCAGACACGGGAAGAATGTGCAAATCCACACAGACAGTTGCCTGAGGCGGGAATTGAACCTGGGTCTCTGGCGCTGTGAGGCAGCAGTGCTAACACTGTGCCACTGTGTCCAGTTCTGGTGGCCACTTTATAGGATGGATGAGGAAACATTGGAGAGGATGCAGAGGAGATTTACCAGGATGTTGTCTGGTATGGAGGGAAGATCTTATGAGGAAAGTCTGAGGGATGTGAGGTTATTTTCGTTAGAGAGAAGACGGTGTCTTAATAGAGACAGAAGATTGTCAGAGGATTAGATAGGGTAGACAGTGAGAGGCTTTTTCCCCAGATGGTGGTGGCTAGCATGAGGGACATAACTTTTAAATTGAGGAGTGACAGACCCAGGACAGAGGTCAGAGGTAGTTCCTTTACTCCGTAGTAGGGGTGTGGAATGCCCTGCCTACAACAGTGGTAGACCTGTCAACTTTAACACATTTAAATGGTCATTGGATAAACATATGATTGATAATGGAGTAGTGCAGGTTAGCTGGGGTTCAGATTGGTTTCACAGGCTGGTGCAACATCGAGGGCCGAAGGGCCTGTATTGCGCTGTAATATTCGATGTTCTGCAGCTGAGTTTTTTTCATACCACATTTTGCGTGGTAATTTTTTTCACCTATTAACCCCCCTCATCTTTAGTTTTTTTTTGTATTCAGAAGTGCTTTTGCATGTAACTGAATATTTTTATCCCCGTCACTAAATGAACCGTAGTTTCTCTTTTCTCTTTCAGCCCCCATAAGTACCCCTCAATCTTTATTTGTTTTAATATTCAAAAACCACTAATCTTTTTCATTCTGTGCTTTTTTGACTTTACTCAATGGAGTTGATATTATTCATTAACTTTATGTCCTAGTCTTGCCTGATGGAAATATTTTGATCAGATGTAGATATTTTTATACAACCTGTTCAGAGATGTTATTACTCACATCTAGTGTAGATGGGACCTCAACCTAGGTCTCCTATCCTAGAGGTGAGGACACTACCACTGTGTCACAAGAGCCCCTCTCTCTCAAATCTATTTTTATTCTATATCCAGTTGTGTTCATATATGCTGCTGAATAGTTTTTTTCAATTATCAGAAGCCTTCAGGGAAGTTAGTGTCCAGAGCAGTTCAGACTCAAACCTAGGCTTCTTGGCACCATCTTTAATTGTTATAGATATTTCTAATTTGTCTGTTCAGAGATAATACATACATCCTGAGCAGGTGGGTCATGAACTGGGAGCCCTGGGTCAGAGGCAGGGCCATTGCCACCACTACAGAAGCCTACATTTAAACTTTAGATATTTTGCTAATCAACATGTTCAGAGATGCTATGACACCTCTGGAGCAGGTTAGACTTGAAATCCAGATCTCCTGACCCAGAGATAGGGACACTACCACTGTGTCACAGGGGCCGATCTCTAATTTTCAGATATTTTCTAGTCAGCCTGCTGAGAGGTGTTATTAAAAACTTCTGGAGCAGGTGGGATTTGAATCCAGGTCTAGAGGCAAGAGCACTGCTCTCTCAAGATAAATAAGACCTTCTCACCCATTCTATCCAAGCCCCTCAATTATATTCTTTTCAGAGCTTCCTTGGTTCCAAGAGATCATCCCCAGCCTATCCAATTTTACCTTATCACTGCATTTTTCTAGTCCTGGCTGCATCCTCATACGTTTTGTTTGTATCTTTTGAGTGCAGTTGTATTTTTTTCTATAATGGGGTGCCCCAGAACTGCAGACAATATATAAGTTGCGACCTAACTTCTTAAAAAATTAATTCATGGAATATGGGTGTCACTAGCTGGGCAAACGTCTATTGCCCATCCCTGGTTGCCCTTGAGAGTGTGGTACTGTGCTAACTTTCTAAACCTGGGAAATTCCCTGATTTTAATCAAGTGACCCTGAAAGAATAATAGAAACCCTACAGTGTGGAAGCAGGCCATTCGGCCCATCATGTCCACACGGCCCTGCCGAAGACCATTCCACCCAGACCTCCCCACCTTCCACCCCATTCGCTTTTGCCACTGTGCCTGTCTCTCTCACATTTCTCTTGTACTCATCCAGCTTGCTTTTTCCACTGGCTCAATGAACAAGAGGTGGCCATTCTGCCCTTCGAGTCTGCACCACAGTTTAATAAGATGTGATCTGATTTTCAGCTCAACTCTATATTCCGGCATTTCCCCAATAATCTTTCTTTCACTTGATGATCGATGAGAGTCGAGTATTGGATGGTGTCTACACGGATTTTAGTAAGGCTTTCAACAGGATCCTTGGTAGACTCATCCAGAAGATTAAGGTGCATGGGATCCACTGTGACTTGGCTGTGTGGATTCACCATTGGTTTGCCCATAGAAAGCAGAGAGTAATGGTGGAAAGGTATTTTCAGGCTGGGGGTCAGTGACTAGTGATGTTCCATGAGATCCATATTGGAACCTCTGCTGTTTGTGATATATATTAATGACTTGGATGAAAATGTAGATGGATGGGTCAGTAAGTTTGCAGACGATACAAAGATTGATGGAGTTTGGATAGTATAGAAGGTTGTCAAAGGGTATAGCAGGATATAGATCAGTTGCAGAAATAGGCAGAGAAATGACAGATGGAGTGTAATCTTGGGGTTCAAGTACAAAGCTTCCTTGAAAGTGGCCATGCAAGTAGATAGGGTGGTAAAGGTGGTGTATAGCATGCTTGCCTTTATTGGTTGGGGAATTGAATACAAGAGTCAGGATGTCATGTTGCAGCATTATAAAACTTTGGTTAACCAGACTGCATTTAGAGTATTGCAATCACTTGTGGTCACCACATTAGATGAAGGATCTGAAGGCTTTGGAGTGAGTGCAGAAGACGTTTAGCAGGATGTTACCTGAATGAGAGGCTATGAGCCATGCGGAGAGGTTAGAAAAACGCTGCTGTGGTTCTGTTCGCCGAGCTGGAAGTTTTTGTTGCAAACATTTCGTCCCCTGTCTAGGTGACATCCTCAGTGCTTGGGAGCCTCCTGTGAAGCGCTTCTGTGGTGTTTCCTCCGGCATTTATAGTGGCCTGTCCCTGCCGCTTCCGGTTGTCAGTTTCAGCTGTCCGCTGTAGTGGCCGGTATATTGGGTCCAGGTCGATGTGTTTGTTGATGGAGTTTGTGGATGAGTGCCATGCTTCTAGGAATTCCCTGGCTGTTCTTTGTTTGGCTTGCCCTATAATGGTAGTGTTGTCCCAGTTGAATTCATGTAGCTTGTCGTCTGCGTGTGTGGCTACTAGGGATAGCTGGTCATGTCGTTTTGTGGCTAGTTGATGTTCATGGATGCGGATCGTTAGCTGTCTTCATGTTTGTCCTATATAGTGTTTTGTGCAGTCCTTGCATGGGATTTTGTACACTACATTAGTTTTGTTCATGCTGGGTATCGGGTCCTTCGTTCTGGTGAGTTGTTGTCTGAGTGTGGCTGTTGGTTTGTGTGCTGTGATAAGTCCTAGTGGTCGCAGTAGTCTGGCTGTCAGTTCAGAGATGTTCTTGATGTATGGTAGTGTGGCTAGTCCTTTGGGTTGCGGCATTTGCTCGTTCCGTTGTCTTTCCCTTAGGCATCTATTGATGAAATTGCGAGGATATCCGTTTTTGGCGAATACTTTGTATAGGTGTTCCTCTTCCTCTTTTTGCAGTTCTGGTGTGCTGCAGTGTGTGGCCCTTTTGAATAGTGTCCTGATGCAACTTCGTTTGTTAGAAAAACTTTGGTTGTTTTCTCTGGAGCAACAAAAGCTGAGGGGAGACTTGAGATGCATAGATAGGGTTAATGGTCAAATCTTTTTCCCAGAGTTGAAATGTCGAATAATAGGGGCATGTATTTAAAGTGAGAGGATGAAAGTTCAAAGGAGATGTGAGGTGCAACTTTTTTTTCCCCAGAGAGTGGTAGGAGTGGGGAATGCGCTGTAGAGACAGACACAGACACAATATGGGCATGTAAGAGACTTTTAGATAAGCCCATGAAATGGAGGGATATGGACCAAAGGCAAACAGAAGCAATTAGTTTAATTTGGCATCCTATTTAGCACAACATCATAGGCTGAGGGGCCTGTTCCTGTGCTGTACTATTCTACTTACCTCTGCCTTAAACATTCTGCATCTGCTGCCTTTTTAAGAAGGGAATTCGGCATAGCCTGGGCTCAAAGGCAATTCACTTATTCCAGGTATTAGTCTAGGAAACCTTTTCTGAACTGCTTCCACTGTGTTAGCATCCTTCCCTAAGTATCATGACCAGGCACGTACACAGTACTCCAGATGCAGTCTCACCAATACCCTGAGTAATTGAAGTTCACTACTTTTGTATTCAATTCCACTCACAATAAATTATCACATTTTATTTGCTTTCTTGATTATTGAACTATACCAACAAACAAACGTAACAAATAGCAGTGTCATGACATTCCCAACTAATACCATTAGAGAATATCATTCTACTGAGTATAAAATGTGAGGATAAAGACTTCCCATCACCCAGGCTTGTATACTGAATGATCACGTATTGTTTTTACTCTCCTAGGCAGACAATTCCATGTTGTCACATTCGAGGAAAAATGAACAGAATAACTGCAAGAAGTTTCAGAAGGTACTGTCTGAGCTCGATGAGATTTTCCAGAATTTGGAGGCACTGTTCATGCTGACACTGGTTCCTTGTGTGCACATTCTGTTGGGTGGAAATATTGTTAACCCAAAGGAAATGTATGAGATTAACATGGAGCGGATTGTCTTTGGCAGCACTGAGGAGAGCTTGAAAACAGTCTCCTGCATCCGAAAACTTTTCCACACACTGTTTGTCAAGGACATCTTCAATGAATTGAAATCCATTCCTCTGATGAACACTGTGCTACTTGTCCAAGGTCACAGAGATTGTGGAGTTCAGTGGTTCCGACCCAAACTTAACTACAGAATTCCAAACCGCACCAGGAAGCTGGTTATTAACCTCACGTGTGATACTGTGAACTCTACATCAACTCAGCAGACAAGACATTATAGCCATGATGACTATATCTGGTTTCAAGCTCCTATAACAATCAAGGGATTTCATTAATTACCATAAAAATCTTTTCAATAATAGGTGTATCTTTCTGCAACATATAGGTGATGCTTTTTAAATTATAATAGGCTTTTTGAAGTTTTGCCCTTATGTCAAGTTAGAGGAAGAATAGTACTGTAAGTTTATCTCAATTGGACCTCTCTGGGTGACCCTTCCCATTGGAAGAAGATATTAATCATGCTAAATATTAGAGGTAAGAATCTAGTAACACATCAAACTGCTAAGTTGAATCAGAAAATGAGGTAATTGGTTTTAAGTGGTAGATACAACTAACTAAGTTGTATTGTTCAATGAAGGTAAAGTTGTCCAAGTCTTATTGGACGAAAGGGCTGCTTTCTCATTACAGAGAGATGACTGATGGTGGTTTAACCTGAAGGTTACCATTGCTTCGAGCAAGGGGAGAGGTTGAGAAGGGGAGTCCTTTATGGTAACCTTTGCTGATGCAGGAATTGAGCCCATACTGTTCCTATCACTCTGCATTGCCAACCAGCCATCCAGCAAACTGAGCTAACATTGGCAATTATGGAACTGATTGATAAACAGAAGGGGTCAGAATGTCTGATTTGTTTGGTTTTTGCATTCTTGAGCTAAAGTTGGGAATAAGCTTGAGTTTCTATTCTTGAAAGTGATCCAGTGAAAAGGATTAGGCTCTGCTTTGAACCATTGCATACTTGACCTGTCCAGGTTGGTGCAGCGTGAGGGTATTTGATCAAGGTCCACAATAGTAACTGAGTCTCTAGAAGATAGGTGGAGTAGGCCATGTGAACTATCCAACCCCTTCCACCATTTAATAAGACCTTGACTAAACAGTTTTACAACTCCTGATTCCTTCTTATCTCCAAATTTCTTGATTCAATTATGCTGTTGAGGCCATCCGTTTTTGTTTTCCCATGTTTGGTTGGAGTGGAGAGTTACAATTGAGAATTAAACTTCAGTTTGCATTGTTTTTAAAAAAAGGAAAGAACAAAAGACTGTTTTCTATTGGAAATTGGCCTGGAAAAATATGCAGATTAAGTACTGCTTTAAGAACACTATAGACGAACTCGCACCAAGATGTTATGCTTTGGGACCGGCAGCGAGTTGAATGTTGAATTGGTCAATCGAGAGTTAGAGGTCCCAGCTAACTGCTCGGGAGGTTGAAAAAGAAAGAGAAAGCAAAGAGTGAATTGACTGTGACCGGCCAGGAAGGAGGCAGATTTGCTTTAGAAGCTGCTGCACTGGTTTTGTTCTGTCTAGTCATTCTCCAGCTATCAACTTACTGAAAGCTCTGAGAAAAGAATCCCAGTTGTAAGAAATAAGTCTCCAGTGATCTGCAGAAGCTATTTACATTAATCAGTAACTTTGGAATTCAAGCAAGGCATACAGTCTGACGTGCCTGCAATGCAACTCATCAAAGGATTTCATGAGGTCTAGAGTCATTGTTGAAACAGTTATTGAACTGGGAAATTCATAATTTTTTTAATTTATCCCTATTCATTTGTTCTAGTAGTTACATTATTAATACATTGTTAATTTTTGTTTGTTATAAATATGTCCAAGATTTGTTATTTGTAAAGTCTGGTTAGGAACAATTGAGTAATTTTGAGAATTATTGAATCTTTTAGGATCACTGTGTTGCAAATCCAGTAATAATAATTTGGTTTGGCTTGTTATCTGTGTCATAACTGCTTTTAAAAAAAATTATTGGCCTTGGACTTTGATATGCTCAGCACTGCCCTCTGGGTAGAGAATTCCAAAGATTCAACTTTGATTGTTACTTCAAAAAATATTAAAAACAAAGTAATGTGTGCGTGAAAAATCAATGTAAAGAATGATCTAACATTTTATATCAGTTTTTCCAAACATGGTGCTCACAATCAATGTATTTTGAATGAATTTTAAAACATAGATAATAAACTTGTATACACCAAGCTTCCTGTGTGAATTCATTATGTTGTTATTGTTTGTGACTGTTTAGTTCTTTCATGGGATGTGGTTGACAGGAACTGCATTTGTTGTCCACCTCTATTTGCACATGAATTGAATGGTTTAGCATGGTCCATTAAAAGAGTCAACCACATTACTGTGGGTCTGGAATCACATGTAGACAAGACCAGATAAGGGAAGCAAATTTCCTTCCCTAAAAGACATCGCTGAACAAGATGATTTTTATCACTGACCACATTGATTTCTGATTGGCTTCAAATTTGAAGCCAATCATATGAGACCTGACAAAGTAATTTAAGGAGCAGCTCCAAGAGTGAGAAGCCTTTTGTGCTGGAGCAAGATTAATTGTTATGGACTGGGGCAGGTGCCAGCATATTTTTTTCCTCACAGGAGACAAGAGGAATCAAGTCTAAGTAATAGGGCATGAAAGATGAAGGCTGATGCTGCAGCAAAAGCAAAATATCCAAATTGCATAATACCTGGATACCTGACATTCATGACAAAACAAGTAGAATTAGTGCAGAGAGAGACCATTCAACCCATTAAGTCTGCACTGACCCACTGAAGAGCATCCCACCCAGACCCTGTGTCCCACCCTATCTCTGTTTACTGTGACTAATCCACCAATCTTGCACATTCCTAGACACTATTTTTCCAAGGCAATTGGGATGGACAAGAAATGTTTGCTCAGTAACTGATGGAGGTTGTGAACCCCAAAAAGTAAAATGCTCTGTTTTACTGGCTTATCCTAGTGCTTAGAGGCAATGGGAATTCGAGAGTTAGAGGTCCCTTATTGCAATGATTTTTCTATGTATTTGACTGTATGCCTGTCTAGTGGCAGGCAGAGACCAGCGATCACAGCAGGAATCTGGCTGCCCCTGAACAGCCACAAGCCATGTGTGTGTATTTTGTTCCCATGCCCGAGCAAAGATACTATCTTTTTGAATAGGACTGTCAGCCCTGATCAGACATCCCATTAACTACCTCCTGGTTCCATTCATATACTTCCTTGCCAGTTAACAAGAGTATGTGAAGACTAACCACACTACTGATACTAAAACCTAATATCTACCCACTTATCAATTAGCATGAGATTAAGAACAGTAGTCACAAGTTTCTGTGAACAGTTTGATAGTATTACAGGAAGGCAGCCATCTCCAGCTATTGTGAGAGTCAAAAATGCGTTAACGAGATTTGTATTCTGCCCTGGGATCTCAGAATCCTTTGTATCAATTATACTGTAACAAGATTAAAAAATGCTATTTACTTGTAATGTTCAGAGATTTATCTAACAAAACTGCCAGACTCCCTTGGTGGCAGTCTGGATCTCTCCCGCGGTTTCAGAAATAGTGTCTGGGATCTCAAGCTGGTGGCATCCAAAATTAACACAACAAATGTCCATATGTTATGAATTTGTCATGAGCACTGAAGTTAATATTCCACATTAATTTTCCCAATTTTTTCTCAAGCTAATTGTTTTAAGTTTTTTTTTAACCCATTGATTGTCTATTATGGTGGGCGGCATGGTAGCACAGTGGTTAGCACTGCTGCTTCACAGCGCCAGAGACTTCAATTCCTGCCTCAGGCGACTGATTGTGTGGAGTTTGCACATTCTCCCTGTGTCTGCGTGGGTTTGCTCCAGTTTCCTCCCACAGTCCAAAAATGTGCAGGTTAGGTGAATTGGCTATGCTAAATTGCTCGTAGTATTAGGTGAAGCGGTAAATGTAGGGGAATGGGTCTGGTGGGTTGCGCTTCAGCGGGTCAGTGTAGACTTGTTGGGCCGAAGGGCCTGTTTCCACACTAAGTAATCTAATCTAATCTATTCTTACCTTACAAAATACGGATTTTAATAAGTCTGCCATTTCATTGTTTCCTCGTATTAATTCACCACCGTCATCTGAGAACTAATGCTCACTTAAATGGTTCTTCCTATATCTGCAGGAGCACTTGATGTCAGAGACAAAATCAGAAATTTCAAGAAAAACTCAGCTGGTCTGGCAATGTCTTTGGAGATAAAGCAGAGTTGACATCTTGAGTTCAGTGACCCTTCTTCAGAACTTGATGTCTGTTTCATATTTCTTATGAAACATATTTTTGCCCTCTTGCTCTTATTTTCACATTTTCTGATTGTCTAAAACCACTATTTACAGCATTGTAAAGTTTTCTTTGTTTGATGCTGCCCTAATCTTATTAGTTATTTAGCAATGAAACACCAATTTTTTTGAGTTGGATCTGAAATGACGGCCATTGCTTAACTGCTGACAATGTTTAATTGATTTTCCATCCATGTAGCCAAATCTGTCCTTATACCTTTGCTTTTAGAGTCATAGAATGTTGTTGTGGTTCTGTTCGCCGAGCTGGAAGTTTTTGTTGCAAACGTTTCGTCCCCTGCCTAGGTGACATCCTCAGTGCTTGGGAGCCTCCTGCGAAGCGCTTCTGTGGTGTTTCCTCCGGCATTTATAGTGGCCTGTCCCTGCCGCTTCCGGTTGTCAGTTTCAGCTGTCCGCTGTAGTGGCCGGTATATTGGGTCCAGGTCGATGTATTTGTTGATGGAGTTTGTGGATAAGTGCCATGCTTCTAGGAATTCCCTGGCTGTTCTTTGTTTGCCTGAAGAAGGGCCTGTGCCCGAAACGTCGAATCTCCTGTTCCCTGCATGCTGCCTGACCTGCTGTGCTGTTCCAGCAATAAAGTTTCAACTTTGATCTCCAGCATCTGCAGACCTCACTTTCTCCTTTGTTTGCCTTGCCCTATAATGGTAGTGTTGTCCCAGTCGAATTCATGTTGCTTGTCGTCTGCGTGTGTGGCTACTAAGGATAGCTGGTCGTGGCGTTTCGTGGCTGGTTGATGTTCATGGATGCGGATCGTTAGCTTTCTTCCTGTTTGTCCTATATTGTGTTTTGTGCAGTCCTTGCATGGGATTTTGTACACTACATTAGTTTTGCTCATGCTGGGTATCGGGTCCTTCGTTCTGGTGAGTTGTTGTCTGAGGGTGGCTGTTGGTTTGTGTGCTGTGATAAGTCCTAGTGGTCGCAGTATTCTGGCTGTCATTTCAGAGATGTTCTTGATGTATGGTAGTGTGACTAGTCCATTGGGTTGCGGCATGTCCTCGTTCCGTTGTCTTTCTCTTAGGCATCAGTCTTCTAAACTCAAGGGTATACAAGCCCAGTCGCTCCAATCTTTCAATTTAAGATAGTCCCGTCATTCCAGGAACTGACCTCGTGAACCTATGCTGCACTCCCTCAATAACCAGAATGTCTTTCCTCAAATTTGGAGACCAGAACTGCACACAGTACTCCAGATGCGGTCTCACCAGGGCCCTGTACAGCTGCAGAAGAACCTCTTTGCTTCTATACTCAATCTCTCTTGTTATGAAGGCCAGCATGCTATTAGCCTTCTTCACTCCCTGCTGTACCTGCATGCTGGCCTTCATTGACTGGTGTACAAGAACACCCAGATCTCTTTGTACTGCCCCTTTATCTAACTTGACTCCATTTAGGTAGTAATCTGCCTTCCTGTTCTTGCCACCAAAGTGGATAACCATACATTTATCCACATTAAACTGCATCTGCCATGCATCTGTCCACTCACCTAACCTGTCCAGGTCACCCTGTAATCTCCTAACATCCTCCTCACATTTCACCCTGCCAACCTTCATCAACAAATTTGCTAATGTTACTATTAATACCATCTTCTATATCATTAATATATATTGTAAAAAGCTGCGGTCCCAGTACTGATCCCTGCGGTACCCTACTGGTCACCGCCTGCTATTCCGAAAGGGAGCTGTTTATCACTACTCTTTGTTTCCTGTCAGCCAACCCATTTTCAATCCAAGTCAGTACTTTGCCCCCAATACCATGCGCCCTAATTTTGCTCACTAACCTCCTATGTGGGATTTTATCAAAGGCTTTCTGAAAGTCCAGGGACACTACATCCCCTGGATCTCCCTTGTCCATCTTCAGAGTTACATCCTCAAAAAATTCCAGATTAGTCAAGCATGATTTTCCCTTCATAAATCCATGCTGATTCTGAGCTATCCTGTTACTGCTATCCAGATGTGTCATAATTTCATCCTTTATAATTGACTCCAGCATCTTTCCCTCCACTGAGGTCAGACTAACTGGTCTATAATTTCCTGCTTTCTCTCTCGCTCCTTTCTTAAAAAGTTGTACAACATTAGCCACCCTCCAATCCACAGGAACTGATCCCGAATCTATCGAACTCTGGAAAATAATCACCAACGCATCCATGATTTCTGGAGCCACCTCCTTCAGTACCCTGGGATGTAGTCCATCAGGCCCTGGGGACTTATCAGCCTTCAGACCTAACAGTCTCTCCAACACCAATTCCTGGCAAATATAAATTCCCTTCAGTTCAGGTCTTCAGCCACTGTTGCCTCTGGGAGATTGCTTGTGTCTTCCCCAGTGAACACAGATCTGAAGTACCAATTCAACTCTTCTGCCATTTCTTTGTTCCCTGTAATGTATTCCCCTGTTTCTGTCTTCAAGGGCCCAATTTTAGTCTTAACCAATTTTTTCCCTTTCACATACCTAAAAAAGCTTTCACTATCCTCCTTCATGTTTTTGGCCAGTTTACCTTTGTCCCTCATTTTTTCTCTGCGTATTTCCTTCTTAGTAATCCTCTGTTGTTCTTTAAAAGCTTCCCAGTCCTCCCGTTTTCCCACTCATCTTTGCTATGTTATACTTTTTCTCTTTTAACTTTATATGTTTCTTAACTTCCCTTGTCAGCCACGGCCACCCCTGCATCCTCATAGGATCTTTCTTCCTTTTTGGAATGAGCTGATCCTGCATCTTCTGCATTATACCCAGAAATATCTGCCATTGTTTCTCCACTGTCATCCCTGCTAAGGTATTGCACCATTGAACTTTGGCCAGCTCCTCCCTCATAGCTCCATAGTTCCCTTTATTCAACTGAAATATTGTCGCTGCCGATTGTACCCTCTCCCTTTCAAATTGCAGATTGAAGCTTATTGTATTATGGTCACTACTTCCCAATGGCTCCTTCACTTCGAGGTCCCTGATCGATTCCGGTTCATTGCACAATACCAGATCTAGAATTGCCTTCTCCCTGGTAGGCTCCAGCACCAGCTGTTCTAAGAATCCATCTCGGAGGCACTCCACAAAGTCTCTTTCTTGAGGTCCAATACCATTCTGATTCTCCCAGTCTACCTGCAAGTTGAAATCCCCCATAACAACTGTCGTAACATCTTTGCAACAGACCAATTTCAGCTCCTTATTCAACTTCCACCCTATATCCATACTACTGTTTGGGGGCCTGTAGATAACTCCCAAGAGGGTCTTTCTGCCCTTAGAATTTCTCAGCTCTATCCATACTGACTCTACATCCCCTGATTCTAGGTCCCCTCGCAGAAGAGACTGAATATCATCCCTTACCAACAGGGCCACCCCACTCCCTCTGCCCGTCAGTCTGTCCTTACAATAGCACGTATGGCCTTGAATATTCATTTCCCAGGCCCTGTCCACTTGAAGCCATGTCTCAGTTATCCCCACAATATCGTAGATGCCAATTTCCAAAAGAGCCTCAAGCTCATCCATCTTATTTCTAATACTTTGGGAATTCATATATAGTATTTTCAATTTGTTACTGCCCACACCCTTCCTATCAACCCCTATTTCATTCAACCTTACGGCATGATCCCCTTTTGAGTTTTCTGCTTCATTAATACCGTTGACTTTCTTGACTTCCCTTGTTCTAACTTTCCCTTCAATTTCCTTCTTAAACTTCCAGTTTGTCCCTTCCCCCCCGCTATTTAGTTTAAACGCAGCTGTGTTGTAGTAACAAACCTGCCTGCCAGAATGCTGGTCCCCAACCTATTAAGGTGCAAACTGTCTCTTTTGTATAATTTATGCTTACCACAAAACATACCCCAGTGATCCAAGAATTTAAATCCTTGTTTCCTGCACCAGTTCCCCAGCCACAAGTTCAAATCCATTATCTCCCTGTTCCTGGCCTCGTGGACTGGCAGTGTCATCTGTCTCTACTGTTTCCAAAAGATTCAACTTGTTCCTGACAAGTACTTCCCCTGCGGTCTCTTGCACCTGTCTCCTCTCTGCCTTCCTCATCGTCTTCTCTCTTCTGCTCTCTTCTGGTATGGAATTCAGGGCATTCCTCGACTTTAATTCAGTTTCGGCTATCCATCCTTTGAGAAAGTGCTAAAGCTTATGCTAGAGGGTTAGTTATTTTCTACTCTGCCACACGGGGAATTTTCTTTATTTGGGGATGTTCATTACTTCAGTTTTCGATTGGCTGTTTAAAGCTAACTTTGTTCCTTTATTTGACAAAATCAAACAAGATATTCGAAGATGGGAGGCGCTTCCAGTTCCTTGTTAGGTTGGATAGCTGTCATTAAAATGTATATTCTCCCCCGCCTACTGTACCCAATGCGAGTGCTCCCCTTGATTTTTCACTAGGAAAATATTCATGAGACTGAACAGCTGGTTTAGCTCGTTTACCTGGCATTGCAAGCGGACTCCAATTAAGTTAGCTAAATTGCAATTGCCTCACAGAGTCATAGAGTCATTGCTGTGCAGCATGGAAACAGACCATTCGGTCCAACCCGTCTATGACGACCAGATATCTCAACCCAATCTAATCCCACCTGCCAGCACCCGACCCATATCCCTCCAAACCCTTTCTATTCATATAACCATCCAAATGCCTCTTTAATGTTGCAATTGTACCAGCCTCCACCACTTCCTCTGGCAGCTCATTCCATACATGTACCACCCTCTGTGTGAAAAAGTTGCCCCTTAGGTCTCTTTTATATCTTTCCCCCTCACCTTAAACTCTAGTTCTGGACTCCCTGACCCCAGGGAAAAGACTTTGCCTATTTACCCTATCCATGCCCCTCATAATTTTGTAAACCTCTATAATGTCACCCCTCAGCCTTCGACGCTCCAGGGAAAACAGCCCCAGCCTGTCCAGCCTGTCCCTATAGCTCAAATCCTCCAACCCTGGCAACATTCTTGTAAATCTTTTCTGAACGCTTTCAAGTTTCACAACATCTTTCCGATAGGAAGGAGACCAGAATTGCACGCAATATTCCAACAGTGGCCTAACCAATGTCCTGTACAACCGCAACATGACCTCCCAACTCCTGTACTCAATACTCTGACCAATAAAGGAAAGCATACCAAACGCCTTCTTCACTATCCTATCTACCTGCGACTCCACTTTCAAGGAGCTATGAACCTGCACTCCAAGGTCTCTTTGTTCAGCAACACTCCCTGCCATTAAGTGTATAAGTCCTGCTAAGATTTGCTTTCCCAAAATGCAGCAACTTGCATTTATCTGAATTCAACTCCATCAGCCACTTCTCAGCCCATTGGCCTATCTGGTCCAGATCCTGTTGTAATCTGAGGTAACCCTCTTCATTGTATACTACACCTCCAATTTTGGTGTCGTCTGCAAACTTACTAACTGTACCTCTTATACTCGCATCCAAATCATTTATGTAAATGACAAAAAGTAGAGGACCCAGCACCGATCCTTGTGGTACTCCACTGGTCACAGGCCTCCAGTCTGAAAAACAACCCCCACCACCACCCTCTGTCTTCTACCTTTGAGCCAGTTCTGTATCCAAATGACTAGTCCCCCCTAGTATTCCATTAGATCTAACCTTGCTAATCAGTCTCCCATGTGGAACCTTCTCCCCCCACAGACTGGGGGAAATGGATCTCCCGGACATTAAAAACTATCGACTGAGCTAGCTTTTATCTTATGTGAGTGACCGAGCTTGAGGGGACCCCCTTTCAATATGGTTAGATATTGAAACCTGTCAAGCAAGGTGCCCCCTGAATAGTTGACTGTTCTTGGACAAAATGAGGACAGTTAGGGAATATTACCACAACCCAATAGTTATCAATACTGTTAAACCATGGAGGGCAATGTGGTAGAATGAAGGCAATATTACCAAAACATCATTTTTTACACCTATAGTTGGTATGCCAGGTTTTCAACCAGGGATGATGGATTTGGGGTTTAATCTCTGGGCAGCTTGGGGTGTGTCTTGCATGGGTGATTTACTTGAGGAGAGCACAACGATGTCTTTTGACCAGTTAGCTCGGAAATACGAGCTACCTAATAGGGACCTCTTTCGTTTTTGTCAAATTAGGGATTTCATTCAGAAAAGGACTACACATTTAACTGATCCCTACAGATCCAACATAGAGAAGAGGGTGCTAAGAACACACTTTCTGTAAGCACTCTGTATCTCCTGGTGGTGGGGGAGTAGGGTGGCCCCTCAGACAAGACCAAACGGCTTTGCAGGATGTGGGAGAGAGAGTTAGATTTTGAGATCTCCTCAGAGACATGGGAAGATGACACCGGTGACAAGCGGTGTCCCGCAGGGTTCAGTGTTGGGGCCGCAGCTGTTCACATTATATATCGATGAAGTATGCCGACGATACAAAGTTAGGTGGACAGGCAGGTTGTACTGAGGAAGTGGGGAGGCTGCAGAAGGATCCAGTCAGTTTGGAGGAGTGGCCCAGGAAATGGTTGATGGAATTCAATGTGAGCAAATGCGAGGTCTTGCACTTTGGGAAAAAGAATAGAAGCATGGATTACTTTCTAAATGGTGAGAAAATTCGTAAAGCCAAAGTACAGAGGGATCTGGGAGTGCTAGTTGAGGATTCACTAAAGTTAAACATGCAGGTTGAGTCCGTGATTGAGAAAGCGAATGCAATGTTGTCAATCATCTCAAGAGGGCTGGAATATAAAAGCACTGTTGTGCTACTGAGACTTTATAAAGCTCTGGTTAGGCCCCATTTGGAGTACTGTGTCCAGTCTTGGTACCCACACCTCAGGAAGGACATACTGGCACTGGAGCGTGTCCAGTGGAGATTCACACGGATGATCCCTGGAATGGTAGGTCTAACATATGAGGAACGGCTGAGGATCCTGGGATTGTATTCATTGGAGTTTAGAAGATTAAGGGGAGATCTAATAGAAACTTACAAGATAATACATGGCTTGGAGAGGGTGGACCCTAGGAAATTGTTTCCGTTAGGCGAGGAGACTAGGACCCGTGGACACAGCCTTAGAATTAGAGGGGGTAAATTCAGAACAGAAATGCGGAGATATTTCTTCAGCCAGAGAGTGGTGGGCCTGTGGAATTCATTGCCACAGAGTGCAGTGGAGGCTGGGACGCTAAATGTCTTCAAGGCAGAAATTGATAAATTCTTGATGTCACAAGGAATTAAGGGCTACGGGGAGAATGCGGGTAAGTGGAGTTGAAATGCCCATCAGCCATGATTGAATGGCGGAGTGGACTCGATGGGCCGAATGGCCTTACTTCCGCTCCTATGTCTTATGGTCTTATGGTCTTAAGGTCTAAGATATTTAGGAAAATGCAAGAAAGATCTCGATTTGCGTTGGGACCCATGCTTTGCAGTGGAAGGTTCTCTACAGGGTCCACTTGGCTCCAGATAATTTATCAAAATTTAAACCAGGAGTATCTTCAAGGTGTCCCAAGTGCAAAGCAAGTATGGGCACTCTTTCTCATCGTCTCTAGTCCTGTTACAGACCCCGGACATACTGGAGCACTGCGGCAGGTGCAATAGAGAGGATCTTGGGTACAAGGGTGGAGATGGACCCAGTTTCTCTACTTCTCGGCCTGCTCAGTGTATTCCCTATAGATGCACATAAGAAAAACCTTTCTAACATCCCTACTTTTTGCATCAGAAAGAAAATTCTGTTAGGTTGGGCGTCTGAAAATCCTCTGGAGAATATCCCTTTGGATTTTCTTACAAATATGGTGCTCCGTAAAACTGAGAATTTTTATAAGACATGGCAGCCCTTTTTGGATTACCAGACACAGATCTGTCTGCCACACGAATAACAGCTCCTATTCAGCCTTAACGATTGTGTTTTACGAGTCTAATACCCAGAGATGAGGAAGTGTGAAAGTATGAAAGTGTAAATTAATGCTCTTGATGGTTGAGAGCTAGTGTTTTGTCTCACTGATTGACAACATTGCTAGTCGTATTGTCATTATTATTATTATTTTTATTATTAGTTAGTGATTAGTTATTTATTTATATATTTAGTTTGTTTTTTAATATATCGATTCGTACATGAGGTCAGTTCTTTTGTTCTTTCTTTGTATTGTTTTGAATTGTATTATTTTGTATTTGTTATAATATCAAAAAATCTATTTTTCAGTAAAAATATATTCTAAAAAAAGATAGATTACATCACAATATATAATGTTCCAATATAAAGGTACTTACCTGAATGTCAGTGGTAGCACCAGTATTAATGATGGTAGTTTGCTGTATGTAGTCAATAAAAACAGAACCCAGACTATGTGCAAGTCTGAGACCTTAAAAAAAAGGAACTGGGGAGAGTACAGTTCCCCTTAGGGTCAAGTATATAGGAACAACAACCCCAGAGAACCCTGGATGTCTAAGAATATTCAGTACTGGATAAAAAAAAGAGGCGTAGAATAGATAGCAAATCAATATGGGCCTAGGGGCGGCATGGTGGCTCAGTGGTTAGCACTGCTGCCTCACAGCACCAGGGACCTGGGTTCAACTGTCTGTGTGGAGTTTGCATATTCTCCCCATGTCTACGTGGGTTTCCTCCGGGTTTTCCGATTTCCTCCCACAGTCCAAATATGTGCAGGTTAGGTGAATTGGCCATGCTAAAGTGTTCATAGTTTTTGGTGCATTAGTCAAGGGTAAATGTAGGGGAATGGGTCTGGGTGGGTTGCTCTTCGGAGGGTCGGAGTGGACTTGTTGGGCAAAGGGCCTGTTTCCACACTGTAGGGAATCTAACCTAGTGAAGTGAAGAATGTAATTAGTAGAGCATAGAGCAGCATGAAAAAATGCTGGAGAGCAAGATTAGGGAGAATCCCAAGATATTCTCCAGGGAAAGAGTAGGGATCAAGGGGCAATCTGTGCGGGAAGCCAGAGGACATTGGTAAAATGTTTTTCACATTTGTCTTAACTCAGAAGGAGGAGGATGTAGATCCAGATTTTTGGAAAAGGGACTGAGAGGTTCTTGAGCAGATGGTAAAGGAGTGAAGAGATTTTAGTGGGCTTCAAAATGGATAAATACCCAGATTGGAATGAGTTAGACTCCAGGTTGCAGAGCGAGATGAGGGAGAAATTGCAGGAACTCTGATCCAATATTTTAATTTCTCTCTGGCCAAAGGGGTGGTGCCAGAGGACTGGAGGACAGCGATTTTGATCCACTTTCCAAGAATGGGAATAACTTTGACGCTGACTAACCAGCAAATTACAGACCTGAACTTCAAGACTGTCAGAGGGAAGAGGTGTGTGTAGTAAGGAAAAAATGTGATAGGTGACTTGGAGGAGGGCCTATCACATTTCCAACGCCCCTCCTCCAAGTCCCTCCTCCCTACCTTTTATCTTCTCTTGCTGAACACTCTCTGCTCATTCCTGAAGAAGGGCCTGTGCCCGAAACGTCGAATCTCCTGTTCCCTGGATGCTGCCTGACCTGCTGTGCTGTTCCAGCAATAAAGTTTCAACTTCAGATTAAGTGATCAGAATATGAGAATGGTAGAACAACGGTGTTTCTAACTGCAAGCCTTGAAAGAGAAGACACATCCTCTGGGGTGGGTTGGGGGGTGGGGGAAAGGACCTGGTGACAGTTGGTGACAAATAAAGCTAAAAAGGAAGAAATAGGAGTTGGTTCACAGTTTGAAGGTGTTGAATTTAATATTAAGTCCAGAAGGCTGTAAAGTGCTAGTCTGAAGATGAGATGCTGTTCCTTCGGTTTGTGCTGTGATTCACTGGAACATTGCAGCATGCTGAGGACAGACAGGTGGGCAGGATGCTGTGTTAAAATGATCGGCTACAGGAAGGTGGTTGAAGGCTGTTTGTGCAACTGGCATCCAGTGGAATACCATAAGGATTAATGCTGGGTCCCTTATTGTTCTTGATATATATAAACAATGAGAATGTTGGAGGATTGAAAATAAGTTTGTGGATAACATGAAGATTGGCCATAGGACATAATATAGAACATTAAAACACAGTACAGGCCCTTTGGCCTTTGAAGTTGCACCAACCTGTGAAACCAATTTAAAGCCCATCTAACCTACACTATTCCATTTTCATCCAAATGTTTATCTAATCATCATTTAAATGCCCTTAAAGTTGGCGAGTCTACTACTGTTGCAGGGAGGGCATTCCACACCTCTACTACTCTCTGAGTAAAGAAACTACCTCTGATATCTGTTCTGTATCTATCACCCTTCAATTTAAAGCCATGTCCCCTCGTCCTAGCCATCACCATCTGAGGAAAAAGGCTCTCACTGTCCACCTTATCTAATCCTCTGATTATCTTATATGTCTCAATTAAATCACCTCTCAATCTTCTCTTTAATGAAAAAAGCCTCAATTTCCTCAACCTTCCCTCAGAAGACATTACCTCCATACCAGGCAACATGCTAGTAAATCTCCTCTGAACCTTTTCCAAAGCTTCTACATCCTTCTTATAATGCGGTGACCAGAACTGTTTGCAATACTCCAAGTGCGGCCGCTCCAGAGTTTTGTACAGCTGCAACATGACCTCATGGTTCCGAATTTCAATCCCGCTACCAATAAAAGCTAACACACCGTATGCCTTCTTAACAACCTTATCAAACTGGGTGGCAATTTTCAGGGATCTATGTACATGGATACCGAGATCCCTCTGCTCATCAACACTGCCAAGAATCTTATCATGAGCCAAGTACTCTTTATTCCTGTTGCTCCTTCCAAAGTGAATCACTTCACACTTTTCCACATTAAACTCCATTTGCCACCTCTCAGCCCAGCTCTGCAGCTTATCTATATCCCTCTGGATTCTGCAACATCCTTCGGCACTATCCACAACTCCACCAACCTTAGTGTCATCTGCAAATTTACTTAGCCATCCTTCTTCGCTCTCATCCAGGTAATTTATAAAAATGACAAACAGCAGTGCCCTAAAACAGATTCTTGTGGTATATCACTAGTAACTGAACTCCAAGATGAACATTTCTCATCAACTACCATCTTCTGTCTTCTTTCAGCTAGTCAATTTCTGATCCAAATCACTAAATCATTCTCAATCCCATGCCTCTGTATTTTCTGCAATACTTCTGCAAATCTTCCATGGGTAACCTTACTGAAATCCATGTACACCACATCAACCGCTTTACCCTCATCCAACTGTTTGGTAACTTTGTCAAAGAACTCAATAAGGTTTGTGAGGCACGACCTACCCTTCATAAAACCGTGTTGACTATCCCTAATCAATTTATTCCTTTCTAGATGATTATAAGTCTTCTTACAATCTTCTCCAATACTTTAACCACAACCGAAGTAAGGCTCACTGGTCTATAATTACCAGGGCTATTTCTAATCCCCTTCTTGAACAGATGGCCAGGTGGTTGACAGTGAGGAAGAAGGTCCTAGGTTACAGAAGAATATAAATGGATTGGTCAGGTGAGTGGCAGATAGTACCTAATCCTGATAATTGACATGATGCACTTTGGAAGAAGCAACAAGGCAATGGATTACTCAATGAATAGCAGGACACTAAGAAATTCAGAGGAACACAGAGATTTTAGAGTGTTGGTCCACAAATCCCTGAAGGTGATATGACAGGTTCATAAGGTGAAGATCATGTTACATTGGAGGCTACCCTGGAGCAGTATAGAACTTCTATTTGGCCATAGCTGGAGTACTGTGTACAGTTCTGATCATGATAGGAAGGACATGATTGCATTGAAGGGGATGTAGAGAAGATTCACCAGAATGTTACCTTGAATCGAGTGCTGTAGCTATGAAGAGAGGCTGGTAAAACTCATGTTTTCCTTGGAGCAGAGAAGTTTGAGGGGAGACCTGAAAGAGGTGCTTCAGATTACAAGGGGCATGGAAGGTGGATAAGCCACCCCTTTTACCTGCAGCTCCCCTACACTCACCCCTAATCCTGAAGAAGGATTACACCCGAAACATTGACTTCTCCACCTCCTGATGCTGCCTGGCTTGCTGTGTTCTTCCAGCTTCCTGCTTGTCTACCTTGGATCTGCAGCTTTTTTTTTGTCTCTGATCAGGGTGGATAGAAAGCAGTTCTTGTCCTTGGTTGAAAGGTCAATGCAAGGGGGCACAATTTTAAGGTGAAAGGCAGGAGGTTTAAAGAAGAGTTAAGGAAAGCCTGGAATCTGAATGCACTGCCCCGGATGATAGGAAATTGTAAAACCTTTAATGAGCACTTGAAGTGTCACAACATTCAAGGCTATGGGTCAAATGCTGGTAAGTGGGACAAGTGTAGAATTAGCAGAGTTTTGGCAGTACAAACTCAGTGAGGTGGAGGATCTCTCCTGTTAGACCATAAGACATAGAAGTGGAAGTAAGGCCATTTGGCCCATCGAGTCCACTCCACCATTCAATCATGGCTGATGGGCATTTCAACGCCACTTACCCACACTCTCCCCGTATCCCTTAATTCCTTGCGAGATTAAGATTTTATCAATCTCTGCCTTGAAGACATTTAACATTCTGGCCTCCGCTACCCTCCATGGCAATGAATTCCACAGGCCCAACATTCTCTGGCTGAAGAAATGTCTCCTCATTTCCGTTTTAAATTGACCCCCTCTAATTCTAAGGCTGTGCCCGTGGGTCCTAGTATCCCCGCCTGACAGAAACAAATTCCCAGCATCCACCCTTTCTGAGCCATGCATTATCTTGTAAGTTTCTATTAGATATTCCATCAATCTTCTAAACTCTAACGAATACAATCCCAGGATCCTCAGTCGTTCATCATATGTTAGGCCTACTATTCCAGCGATCATCCGCGTGAATCTCCACTGGACACGCTCCAGTGCTAGTATATGTCTCCTGAGGTGTGGGGCCCAAAACTGGACACAGTATTCTAAATGGGGCCTAACCAGAGCTTTATAAAGTCTCAGTAGCACACCGCTGCTTTTCCATTTCAACTCTCTTGAGATAACTGACAATATCACATTTGCTTTCTTAACCACGGACTCAACCTATAAGTCAACCTTTAGAGAATCCTGGACAAGCATTCCCAGATCCCTTTGTATTTTGGCTTTATGAATTTTCTCACTGTTTAGAAAATAGCCCATCCCTACATTCTTTTTTCCAAAGTGCAAGACCTCGCATTTGCTCACATTGAATTCCATCAGCCATTTCTTGAACCACCCTCCTGACCTGTCTAAACCTTTCTGTAGCCTCCTCATCTCCTCAGAACTACTTGCACGTCTACCTAACTTTGTATCATCGGCGAACTTCGCCAGAATGCCCCCAGTCCCTTCATCGATATATAAAGTGAACAGCTGCGGCCCCAACACTGAACCCTGTGGGACACCATTTGTCACCGGCTCCCATTGCGAAAAAGAACCTTTTATCCCAACTGTCTGCTTTCTGTCAGACAGCCAATCCTCTATCCATGCCAGTAGCTCACCTCGAACACCATGGGCCCTCACCTTACTCAGCAGCCTCCCGTGAGGCACCTTATCAAAGGCCTTTGAAAGTCTAGGTAGATAACATCCATCGGGTTTCCCTGGTCTAACCTACTCGTTACCTCTTCAAAGAATTCTAGCAGGTTTGACAAGCATGATCTCCCCTTATTAATCCATGTTGACTTATTCTAATCTGACCCTGCACTTCCAAGAATTTAGAAGTCTCATCCTTAATGTTGAATTCTAGAATTTTACCTACAACCGAGGTTAGGCTAATCAGCCTATAATTTTCCATCTTTTGTCTTGATCCTTTCTTGAATAAGAGGGTTACAACAGCAATTTTCCAATCATCTCGGACTTTCCCTGACTTCAGTGATTTTTGAAAGATTACAATGAACACCTCCACTATTTCTTCAGCCACCTCCCTCAGAACTCTAGATTGTAGCACGTTGGGGCCAGGATATTTATCAACTTTTAGACTTTTTAGCTTTTCTTGCACTTTCGCTTTTGTTATGGCTACCATACTCAACTCTGCCCCTTGACACTCCTTAATTGTTGGGACTAAATTGTTGAAAGACTCACGTCTTTCACTGTGAAGACTGACTCAAAGTATTTATTAAATTCTTCAGCTATTTCCTTACCTCCCATCACTCTCCTTCCTGCATCAATTTGGAGTGGCTCAATTTCTACTTTTTCCTCTCATTTGTTTCTTATGTATTGAAAGAAGCTTTTACTATAATTTCTAATATTACTGGCTAGCTCACCTTAATATTTGATCTTCTCCTTCCTATTTCTCTCTTTGTTGTCCTCTATTTGTTTCCTCGTCTTCCCAGTCTTCTGAATTCCCAGTGCTCTTCCCCACTTTATAGGCTCTCTCCATTCCTGATACATTTCCTGACTTCCTTTGTCAGCCATGGCTGTCTAATTCCCCACCCGCGGCTAATCTTTCTTTCCTTTGGGATGAACTTCTGTACTGTGTCCTCCATTATACCCAGAAACTCCTGCTATTGTTGCTCTACTGTCTTTCCCACTAGGCTCTGCTTTCAGTCGATTTTCGTCAGTTCCTCTCTCATGCCTTGAAATTATCTTTATTTAACTGTAACATCATTACATCTGATTTTGCCTTCTCTCTTTCAAACTGCAGACTGAACTCTTACCATATTATGATCTCTGCCTCCTTCCCTTACTTTATAATCTTTTATAAAGTCTGGCTCATTACATACCACTAAGTCCAGAATAGCCCTTGTGGCTCCATCACAAGCGGTTCCAAAAAATCATCCTGTAAGGATTCCATGAATTCCCTTTCTTTGGATCCCAGTCCATTTGCATATTGAAGTCCCCCATGATCACCATGACCTTTCCTTTCTGACATTCCCTATTTATTTCCTGGTACATCTTGCGCCCCTGGTCCTGACCTCTGCGAGGACGTCTGGACATAAATCCCAGTATGGACTTAATTTCATTCTTAACTAACAAGGCAACCTCACCCCTCTGCCCACCTCCCTGCCTTTTCCATAAGTTGTTAATCCGTGGATGTTTAACTGCCAGTCCTGAACCCCCTGCAACCATGTCTTTGTGATGTCTACCACATCATAATCATTCACGATGATTTCTGTTGTTAATTCATCTACTTTGTTACGAATACTACGAGCATTCAGGTAAAGCACCTTAATGCTTATTTTCTTATCCTCATGATTTCCATCACTTCTACTGGTATGTCCTAACTTATCCTTCCTTTTTGCTTCATTCCTAGTCTGCTTTGAACTTAAACCCTGCACACATGCCAACCTGCTGCTTATCTTTCTACTTGACTCCATACTGCCTGTTGCTTTTCTCTTCCCTTTCCCCAGATCATAAGTTTAAAGTCCTAGTGACCACCCTATTTATCCTTTTCGCCAGAACACTGGATCCAGATCGGTTCAGGTGGAGACTGTCCAATCGGTACAGATCGCCCCGGTTCCAAAACTGATGCCAGTGTCCCATGAAATGGAAACCGTCTTTCCCACATCAATCTCTTAGCCACAAGTTTACCTCCCTAATTTTCTTATCCCTGTGCCAATGTGGCTCGGGCAGTAATCTAGAGGCGTCTGACCCTCGAGGACCTGCTCTTCAATTTCCTTCCTAGTGCTTGATACTCCCCAAACAGGTCCTCCTTCCCAGCCTTGCCTATGTTGTGGACCACAATAACTGGATCCTCTCCCTCCCACTCCAATATCCTTTCAAGCTGGTCGGAGATGTCCTGCACTCTGGCACCCGACAGGCGACACACCATGTGGGACTCCCGATCCGGCTCACAATGAAAATTATCTGTCCCCCAATTATAGAATCCCCTATAACAACTACTTGTCTCTTTGCTCTCCCCGCCTCTGTTGAATGGCCTTCTGCACCATGGTGCCGTGGTCAGCTGGCTCATCCTGTCCACAGTCTCCCTGTCCATACAGGGAGCAAAAATCTCATACCTGTTGGACAAGGTCAAGGGCTGAGGCTCCTCTGCTCCTGAACTCAGAATCCCCCCCAACTGCTTCACATACAGTCACACCCTGTTGTCCCTGATCACTGACTGAATTTGAATTACTTCATCTACTGGTTGTGACTGCCTCCTGAAACAAAGCGTTCAGGTAATTCTCCCCCTCCAGATGTGCCGCAGTATTTGAAGCTCAGATTCCAGATCATCAATTCTGATCTGGAGTTCTTACAGCAACCAACACTTGCTGCAGATGTGGTCACTGCCATTCACAATGGGATCAACTAGCTCCTACATCAGACAGCTACAGCACATCACCTATCCGGCCATCTCTACTTATTTAATACATTTATGTTCTGTATGATTGCGTGAGAAATAGACAGGAATTTAAGAATGAAAGATTAAATGGTATGGAGGGAGGATTATAATGAGTAAGATTGCTAAGACCAATAGGTTTGAGCTGTGTGTAGAGATGCAAAGTATTAAAATCTAGGAAACTGCGGAATAATCAGATTAATATGAATATTGAAAGATGTTGTGGAGGTGCTGGTGTTCGACTGGGATGAACAAAGTTAAAAATCACATACACCATGTTATAGTCAACAGATTTATTTGGAAGTCCTGTATTAACTTTCAGAGCATAGCTCTTTCATCAGGTAACTAGTGGGGCAGGATCATTAGACACAGAATTTATAGCAAAGGATTACGGTGTCATGCAACCCAAACGATATATTGAACAAACCTCAGCCTGCTCCTGCCCCACCAAACTCATCTCCACCTACCTTGACTCTTGATGAAAGGCTTTTGCCTGAAACATTGATTTTCCTGCTCCTCAGATGCTGTCTGACCAACTGTGCTTTTCCAGCACCACTCTAATCTACTCTCTGATCTCCAGCATCTGCAGTCCTCACTTTTGCTTCGACCTACCTCGATACTGTCCTCTCCCCCCAGCCCAGGAACTCCCCACATACATTTGAGACACCACTCACGCCCTCCACCTCCCCCAAGACTTCCGTTTCCCTGGCCCCCAACGCCTCATCTTCACCACGGACATCCAATCCCTCTACACTTCCATCCGCCATGACCAGGTCCTCCAAGCCCTCTGTTTCTTCCTCTCCCAACGTTCCCAAGTACCCTTCCACTGACACTCTCATTCGTTTGGCTGAACTGGTCCATACCCTTAACAATTTCTCCTTCGAATCCTCCCACTTCCTCCAGATGAAAGGGGTAGCCATGGGCACCTGTATGGGCCCCAGCTATGCCTGTCTCTTTGTTGGCTACGTAGAACAGACAATCTTCCGTAATTATACCGGCACCACTCCCCACCTCTTCCTCCGTTACATTGATGACTGCATTGGTGCCACCTCGTGCTCCCGCGAGGAGGTTGAGCAATTCATCAACTTCACCAACACATTCCACCCTGACCTTAAATTCACCTGGACCATCTCTGTCACATCCCTCCCCTTCTTGGACCTCTTCATCTCCATCAACGATGACCAGCTCAACACTGACATTTTTATAAGCCCACCGACTCCCACAGCTATCTGAATTACATCTCTTCCCACCCTACATCCTGCAAAAATGCCATCCCATATTCCCAATTCCTCCACCTCTGCAGTATCTGCTCCCATGAGGACCAGTTCCACCACAGAACACACCAGAAGGCCTCCTTCTTTAGAGACTGTAATTTACCCTCCCATGTGGTTGAAGATGACCTCCAACGCATCTCATCCACGTCCTGCACCTCCGCCCTCGAACCCCACCCCTTCAACTGCAACAAGGATAGAGCTTCCCGACCTGGTCCTCACCTTCCACCCCGCCAACCTCCGCATAAACTGCATCATCCGCCAACATTTCAGCCACCTACAAATGGACCCCATCAACAGGGATATATTTCCCTCCCCATGCCTATTTGCTTTCCGCAAAGACCATTCTCTCTGTGACTACCTGGTCAGGCCCACGACCCCCAACAACCCACCTTCCCTTCCTGGCATCTTCTCCTGCCATCACTGGAATTGCAAAACCTGCACCCACACCTCCCCCCTCAACTCCATCCAAAGGAGCCTTCCACATCCATCAAAGTTTCACCTGATCTTCCACAAAGATCACTTATTGTATTTGTTGCTCCCAATGCAGTCTCCTTTACACTCGGGAGACTGGACGCCTTTTCTTAGAGTACTTTAGGGAATATCTCCAGGACATCTGCACCAATCAATCCCACTGCCCCATGGCTGAACATTTCAACTCCCCCTCCCACTCTGCCAAGGACATGCAGGTCCTGGGCCTCCTCCTCCACCAACCCCTCACCACCTGGTGCCTGGAGGAAGAACGCCTCATCTTCCGTCATGGAACACTTCAACCCCAGGGCATCAATGTGGACTTCAACAGTTCCCACATTTTTCCTCCCCCCACCTTAACCCAGCTCCAATCTGCCAGCTCAGCACCATCCTCATGACCTGTCCTACCTGCCAATCTTCCTTCCTACCTATCCGGTCTACCCTCCTCTCTGACCTATCACCTTCATCCCCACCTGCATCCACCTATTGCACTCTTAACTATCTTCTCCCCAGCCCAACCCCGTCCCATGTATCTCTCCACCCCAGAGGCTCCCAGCCTCATTCCTGATAAAGGGCTCCTGCCCGAAACATCAATTTTCCTACTCCTTGGATGCTGCCTGACTTGCTGTGCTTTTCCAGCACCACTCTAATCTTGACTAAATTGTTAAGTCTTTCGTCTTTTAGAATGGGTTGTAGATTTTGGTTCATTAATATGTAAATCACAGAACAAGTGTCTACAGTAAAACAACAAATACAGACCAAATACTTAACTTTAGACGCAATCATCCCAACACCCACAAACGGAGCTGCATCAAGCCACCATTTCAATGAGCTACACCGCACTGCAGCACCCAAGAACTACAAAAAGCAGAAGAAAAATATCTGTACAATGTTTTCAAGAAAAACGGGTCCCAATAAACACAGTTCCTCAGAAACGAACCCAAACAAGCGTACACAATGCAACCAAAAACTACAGCCACATTACCTTACATCAAAGAGATATCAGAAATGACTTCCAGACTACTCAGACTCCTTGGCATCATAGTAGCCCACAAACCTACCAACACACTTATACAGCGACTAATGAACCTAAAGGATCCATTCGATACCACCAGCAAAACTAACATCATTTACAAGAACTGTAAAAAACACTACATCAGACAAACTAACAGGAAACTTGCCACCAGGTTACATGAACACCAACTGGCCACTAAAAGGCACGGCCCACTATCACTAGTTTCTGTACATACAGACAAAGAAGGACACCACTTTGACTGGACAACACACACATCCTCGGAGAGATGAAACAAAAACACACAGGAGAATTCTTAGAGGCATGGCATTCTAACCAGAGCTCCATCGATAAACACATCAATTTAGATCCTATCTACCTTCCCTTGAGAAAAAGAACCGGAAATGATGGCGAAACATCTGAAAACAAACCTTCCAGCTCAGCGAGCTAACTTACATACTTATCATCAACCTGAAGTACATAAATTCTCAAACATCACAGAATTTCTTTTAAGTCACATTCTCAAGATAACTTAAGCTTTTATAAAAAATAGGTGACATCTCAGCTCAGACAATGCATTAAAGGTGTGAGGTTGAAGTTTGTCTGTATCCCAATCTTGAATCAGACTGGTTCTATTTCCAAAGTGGAATTTATAAAATATTAAGTGGATTGACTGCCTGCAGGTTGTGTGAGCAAAAATAGAATGTATCTGCAAATACAGTTCTGCAAATGCAAATTCACTCTTCAGGCAAGAATGCCCTGAGGCATGGTACATTGGTGAGACTAAGTAGACACTACGGCAACGGATGAATGGACACCGTGTAACAATCGCCAGACAGAAATGTTCCGTCTCAGTCAGGGAACACTTCAGCGGTCAGGGATATTTGGCCTTGGATCTTCGGGTGACCATCTTCCAAGGCGGACTTCAGGAGGTGCAACAATGGAGAGTTGCTGCATATCCAATTTCAGTACCCATGAGGATGGCCTCAACTGGGAGATTGGGTTCAGAAGACCCCACTACAGATGACCCCACTACACTATACACTCTCTCACACACACAGAAACACTCATATACACACACTCTTACATACTCACACACTCAAGTAGACCCTCTCTCATATGCGTGCTCTTTCTCAGACACATACACATACAACCCCCACACTCACACCTACGTACACATCCTCTCAAACTCAAACTCACACACACTTTACTAAGCACGCACACACGCAAACACACATAGTCTCACGCACACTCACGCACCCATCCTCTCACAGGCTTAAACTCCATCACACTCATGCACACACTATACCAAGCATGCACATGTGCACACACTCACCTGCACACACTCACACTCGCTCTCTCACTCTCTCTATCCCTCCCTCCCTCTCAGACATGTACAGGTGCACATACATATAAATCTATGGGGTGAATTTGCATTTGCAGAATTATATTTGTGGACACATCTATTTTTGTTCAAAAAGCACACAACCTGCAGGCAGTCAATGTAGGCAGTCATTCCAAATAACATATTATATATTCCTACTTTGGAAGTACAACCAGTCTGACTCAAGATTGAGATACAGACAGACTCTAACCTGACACCTTTAATGCATTATCTAAGCTGAGATGTCACTTTGTTATATCGAGAATGTGACTTAAAAGAAGTTCTGGGATTTACATATTAATGAACTGAAACCTGCAACCCATTCTAAAAGATGAAAGACTTAACAGCAGGCTAGGTGTGTTCAATATATCATTTTAATTGCATGACACTGTGATCTTTTGCTATAAACTCTATGTCTTATGATCCTGCCCCACTAGTGACCTGATGAAGGAGCAGTACTCTGAAAGCTAGTACTTCTAAATAAATCTGTTGGACTATAACCTGGTGTTGTGTGATTTTTAACTGAAAGAAGAGGCAAAGGTGGTTGAAAATTAGTCCAAATAAACAGGAAATAAAAATTGGTAAATAAGATCGTGTGTAAATAAGGACAAATATTAATTGGGTTTCAAGCATAGACCATATACATTCTTGAAGAAATTATACAGGATGCAGCAAAAACTGGAGTTTCTTCGATGGTCAGAAAAGCTAATATAAAAATGGAGAACTAAAAACAAAGCAAAGAGCTATGAGGAGATTCTCTTTAAATATCATGAATGGTTTTATAGAATAAGAAGGGAGAGTTATTGGAAACAAAGCGGGTGGAGGATGGTGTTGAAATGAAATTAACTCTGAGGGTGCTAATACCAGCTGATCCTTACCTGCATGCATGCATCGAGCTGTTGTCTTATTCCCAACGGGAGTGCTGGGTCAAAGGCCTACAGTGACAAGCTTGGAAAATATTTTACCTGTTTTTCTTATTTGTTGCAATCATTTTTATTCTGTTTACCTGTTTAGATCAATTAAATAAAAAAAAACTGCATAATAGTAAATAAGATACTCTATGATACAATCTTGTAGAAGTGAATTGATTTATTAACTAATAAATAGATTGTATTTGTATTATCTTTTATAAAGTGTGATATGAACACGTAAATGCACTACTTTAACATTTCACTTTAATATTGCCTTATTATATTTTATAAGGCACTTTGTAAGAATTCAGGAGCTAAAACACACTCTCTCTATGTATCTGCTGTTTTACTTGATATCACAGAGCAGAGCTACCCCTCGCAGGATCCAGTGGTCAGGTGGCTGAACTGTTCTTAGACAGAGGGCAGTAATAAACTTCAAGTCTGTACGTTGTGGTTTCTTGTAAACTGGACAGATATATAGTTTTGGATCCTTGGGTGCGGTGGAATTGATGGCAAATATATAAATGACGGGTACTATTGTAAAGAGAACCTTGGCAGTTGATTCAGTCAGTCGAATATTTCTCCGGTCCCAACCTGCTCCGTCCAGGTAAAGGCCATAGATATACACTCCCTCCTGCCAGGCAAGCAGACAGAGGCTGAATGTTAACAAAACTAGAGGAAAGACAAAACCATGGAATTTTTCAGCACAGAAGGTGATATTTCACTGGCTCTTCAGCCAGCTCTTTTTGGAAAATACCCAATTGGGTTCACTCTTATAGCCTTGTCATTTCTTTTCTTTCATATATTTATTCAATTCCTAATTGAATTTCCTCCTACAAAATTTCTAGGTATTACCTTCCCAATTACAAGAACTCACTGCAGAACAAAAACATTTTTTTTAATGATACGTTGGACTCCTCATCTCTGTGTCTAACCTGGACCTGAACTGTTTGCCCTGAGAAATAATTTCTCCCTATTTATTCCTTAAAACCATTCATAATTTTGAATGCTTTATTAAATTGCTCTTTAACTTTCTCTCTTCTAGGGAAAATAGTACCAGCTTCTCCAGTTTCTTTACGCAACTGAAGTCTGTCAGTCCCGAGTGATACTTTATTATTTCTTTTGCACTTTCTCCAAGGCCTTGACACCATCCCAACAATGCAATGCCTGGATTTGAACACAATAATCTAACAGAGACTTTGAAAGCTTTAACAGAACTATCTTGCTTTTGTATGTTATTCCTCTATCAATAAAGCCAAGGATTCCAAAGACATTTTAACAGTCTTCTCATCTTGTCTTAACGCAAGAACAAGTAGCAGGGGTAGGCCATCTGGCCCTTCGAGTCTACTCTGCCATTCAACAACGACACCCAGGTCCCTCTGCAGCTGCAATTTTTTTTACCACTCAAATAAGTCCTTTTTACTGTTATTCCTATCAAAATGGATTACTTACCATTTATTAACACTGTACTCCATCAGCCAAACCTTTGCCCACTCACTTAAAGTATCTATATTCCTCTGCAAAGTTTCACAATCCTCTGCACATTTTGCTCTACCACTCATCCCCGTGTCATTCACAAACTTTGACACACTAAATGTGGTCTCCAACTCCAAATCATCTTTGCAAATTGTGAATAATTGCAGTCTCAACACTGATCCCTCAGACACCACTCTGATCACTGATTGACAACCAGAAAAGCACTGATTGCTCCTCACTCTTTGCTTCCTGTTAGTTAATCAATCCCTTATCCATACTAATATGTTACCCATAATGCCTTCTATCTTTATCTTATTCAGCAGTCTTTTGTGTGACACCTGGTCAAATGCCTTTTTTTGAAATCTAGATACACCACATCTACTGGGTCCCCATTGTCCACCATGCTCATAATGTCTTACTAGAATTCCAGTAGACTAGTTAAGCACAACCTGCCCTTCATGAACCTGTGCTGCATCTGCCCAATGGGACAATTTCTATTTAGATGCATTGTTATTTCTTTCTTGATAATAGACTCAACAATTTTCTCCACTACAGAAGGTAAGCTAACCAGTCTACATTTCCCCATCTTTTGCTAACCCCCTTTTTCAAACAGTGGCATCACATTTGCTGTTTTTCAATCTGCTGGAACTGCCCGAGAGTCCAGCGAATTTTAGAAAATTACACAAGTGCATTTGCTATATCTCCTGTCATCTCTTTTAGTACCCTGGGATGCATTCCAGTTGGACCAGGAGATTTTTCTACCTTTAACTCCAATAGCTTGCCCCCTTTCGTGATAATGATTCTTCCCAGGTCCTCATTGACCTTCGTCCCCTTGTTGATTATTGGTATGTTATTCATGCTCTACACTGTGAAGACTGACACAAAATACCTGTTCAATGCTTCAGCAATTTCCTCATATCCCATTACTAAATCCCTCTTCTTATCCTCTAAAGAACCAATGTTTACTTGAGCCACTTCTTTTCATTTCATATATTTATAGAAATTTTTGCTATCTGTCTTTATATTCTGAGCTGGTTTACTCTCATATGCTCACAGATCTCTTGATTCCTACAATTCCTTTAGAATTGAATCATTTAATTTATATTGCCTCCCTCATTCTTACAAACAAAATATATCACATCACACATTTGTGTTAAATTTCATCTATCAAGTGTCTGCCAATTTAACCAGTCATTCTATTTCCTCCTTAGATTAATTTCATGCTTACTGTTTACATCCCTGAGTTTGCATCATTCATCAACTTTGAAATTATATCCAAGTTCAGGTCATTACGATGTTTCAGAAGTATCAATAGTCCTAATATGACTCTTGGGAGACCTCAGTGTGCGCTTTCATCCAGACTGAAAAATTACTACTCACACTAAACTGTTTCCCTTTCCCTTTTCAATGTTGTATCACTGTTCCTATTGTTTAAGCCTAGCCTTTAATTTAAAAAAAATTATAATGTTAGTTTAACAAGTAATTTTTGAAACTACATCTACACAACATAAACTTACTCTGTTTATTTATCAAAGGACTTCATCCTTAGTCAAAGACAATTTACCTTTAACAAATCTGAACTGCATGCAGTTTCTTGAAGATGGCTATGGTTGTACAATTGGTGGATTCAAACGTTTCTTTGTAGCTGACAGTGTGCCTGGGTAAAGGACATCTCCTCCAGACTGGATAGGAACTTGAAATGAGTGGGTAAGTGTCATGACCATGCATCTTAACCCCAAATGGGCGCACTGCTAATTAATTCCAGCGTGTCTTTTAAAAAGCAGTTTGCTACAACCAGAATAATTGTAGGATGTAAATTTAGAGGCTTTCTGGAAAGAGCGATGCTGTAATGTTGCTCCTGACAAGGTGATAAGGAGGTTTCAAAGAAATGGCCTTAAAAGGAAGAAAGCGGACTTCAAAATGAACTGCAATTGCCTGTTATCTCAGGCTACGAACATGTAGCAGAAAGGACAGCGAGGCATTTTTTGTATCTTCTACTTTCAAGAATACAGTAGAACCTGGATAAAAAGCCAGTCCAATCCTCTTTGTATGTACCCATGGAAGAAGGGGTACTAATAATCACTTGGGCTTAAGCACCACTGTGCTGCAAAGATCACAGAGAAAATAAAATGTGCACTAGTCATCCCTATGTTGCAGGTAAAGGGCTATCTCATTCAAGAAGTATGAGAGGCCAACAAGCCAGTTGAAAGAAACAAAACAATTTCAATCAACCTGCAAAGCCAAGAGTCTTTAAATGTTCAACTTTAAATTTCACTATCAATTCCACTATCTTCTCTTCATGAACATCCCAGAGACTGAATTGTGTATCATAGAACATAGAACATAGAAGAATACAGCACAGTACAGGCCCTTTGGCCCTCGAAGTTGCGCCGATCCAAGCCCACCTAACCGACACTAGCCCACTATCCTCCATATGCCTATCCAATGTTTGACTTTTTATTTTGCTTGAACTCACTTCTCATGTCTAACTTGTGTTATTATTTCTTCTCACATTTAGCAACTAATAAACTTACTCTTTTGTTAACTCAAGAAAGCCTGGTTAAATTGGTTCCTTTTAAAATACAAATTCGGGGATCCAAGATGGCGGCGACCCAGTAAGACTGAGTCTATAGTGCTCCTCCCAAGACTTGGGCACAGTGGGTCACCTACCCCCTACCGAGCTCACCAAATCATTTATAAATCATTTATAATAGTTTAGTAACTGAATTAGTGGTGTAATATTACATTTAAGCAACTTTATCCTAAGTTAAAATGACTAAAGGGAAGGGAGCCCGCAGCTCTCAGCGAGCAGGAACCCCTCCCCCACACTCTCCAGCTGCAGCAGAGGCGTCCACAGCCGCCCCGGGGGACTTACCTACAGTAGCAAGCCTTGCAGAAATGCTTTCCAAGCTTGACTCGAAGATTGATGCCTTTATCGTCGAATCCAGGAATCGTTGGGAGTCGCTCTCGGCCGCGCTGCAGAAGCAGGACCGTGAAATTGAAGAAATTCAACGCCGAGTCGGAGGGGCGGAGCTAAAGGCCGCGACCTCGGAGACAACCGCTCAATCGGCCGTGGATCAGGTCCGGACTCTCGAGCAGCGAGTCCGGACCTTGGAAAATCATATTGACGACCTCGATAATCGAGGTCGTCGAAAAAATATTCGTTTGCTGGGCCTTCCCGAGCAGGAAGAGGAAGGCCAGCTTACAGCATTCCTGGAGCAGTGGCTGCCACAACTTTTAAATCTGCAAGCTGGATCAGGCCAGGTAAGGGTGGAATGGGCCTACCGGGTAGCAATACGCGGGCCTGGCTCGAACCAGCGCCCACGCCTGGTCCTGTTCCGGCTGCAGAGCTACAGGGAGAGGCAGATACTCCTAGAAGCCTCTAGAAATCTCGGAAAAGACCCCCAAGCTATGATCTACAAAGGATCCAAGATCATGCTATTTCAGGACTTTTCCCCGGCTCTGGTTCGAAAGAGGAAGGCATTCGACGAGGCGAAGAAGCGTTTAAGGGACTTAAATGTACAGTACTCCTTACGCTACCCAGCGATGTTACGCTTTAACCATGAAGGATCTGTATATAACTTTGGATCACCAGAAAAGGCTAAGGAATTCTTGGACTCTCTTAGATAAACTGTAGGACATAATGGATGTTGGTCTGCCTTCCCCCCCCGTTTTGGTTTATATCCCCTCCCTTTTGTTTTCTTACCTTATTGCTTAATATTATTATGGGGGGTGGGGAGAGGGATTTGATTTTCTCCCCCCCCCACCCCGGAGTTGTTTTCTGTTATTATTTTATGTATATATGAGGGGTGTATGAATATGTGTGTGTGTATGTATGTATGTATATATATATATATGTATGTGTATGTATATATAAGCTGGGGGATTTGGTTAATGTTGGTGGGGGGAGGTGGTTATTTTATTCGATTTTACCTCTGTCTTTAGGAGCGGGGTTGTTTTTCCCTTCGTTATTTTGTATTATCATATTTAATTATTATTTGTTGAACTGGTAATTTTATAGTTATATGTTTATATATGGTATTAACATTACCAAATATACCCAGGTGTTGGTATGGGTGGGGGTGGGGTGCTCACTGTTAACTCTAGCTTTGTATTATATTTGAATTTTTCTCACTTTATTGAGGAGTGCCTGGGTCAAGGGTGGGGCATTGGTTGGGAGAGGATATGAGGGATTTTTGGAGAGGAAGTGATGCCCCCTGGGAACAAGGGGGAAAGTCTCCACTTAGATACGTTTTATATTTTTTTTATTTAGAAATAGTTTTTTACTGTATTGTTGTGGGTGTATTAAAGAGGGTTTATTTTTGTAAATTTTACATGTTCCATGCTCGGGATGTTCTGGATAGGGTTCCCCCTCCCGAGGGGTTTCGGATGGGCCCAGAGGATTGTGGTTGATCAATCGGTTAAGTGGTGCACCTGGAATGTCAAAGGGAGTAATTCGCCACTTAAAAGGAAGAAAATATTATCAAATCTTAAGAAGGAAAGAGTTGATATAGCTCTCCTACAGGAGACGCATCTGTCAGATAAAGAACACTTGAAATTACGACAGGGCGGATTTGATCAGGCCTTTTTTTCTTCTTTTAGCTCAAAAAGCAGGGGAGTTGTTATTCTTGTTCGGAAGAATTTCCCTTTCAAAATCCTAAAGCAGATAAAAGACGAATCTGGACGATATATCTTGATTAAAGCTCTCATAAATGGAGAGGAATATGGGATTTTAAATTTGTACTGCCCCCCGGCACACCCCTTTAAATTTATAACGGAAGCCTTCTCAAAATTGATGGCTTTTGATGCCCGTCATATAATTATAGGGGGAGACTTTAATTGTATTATGGATCCGGAATTAGACAGGATTCCCAAGAGTACTGCAGGAGTATCTCCCAGATCTAGACAATTGATGGATCTGAACAAAGAATTAGGATTAGTAGATGTATGGAGATGTCTTCATCCACAGGGTAGAGATTTTTCTTTCTACTCTAATCCACATAAATGTCATACCAGAATTGATATGTTTTTTGCCCCCTCAATTTTTTTAAATTCCATATCATCCTGTAAAATAGGTAATATAGCAATTTCTGACCACGCTGCTGTATATATGGAAACTAAGGCGAGGAATAGTGGGACATCCCCTCGGCATTGGCGTATGGACCCCTTCTTAATGAAAGATAGTAAATTTGTAAAGTACTTCTCTCAAGAATTTAAAACTTTTTTAGAAATTAATTCAGGTACAGCTAGCAACCCGTCAATGATGTGGGAGACCATCAAAGCTTACACGCGAGGCTTGATCATCTCCTACTCAGCGACCCAGAAGAAATTAAAAGGAGAACAACAGCGTTTGCTTGAAGCCCGCTTAAAAGCGGCTGAAACAGCATACACTGATAGACCCTCTATTATTAAATTGCAAAGGATTACAGCTCTTAGGACAGCTCTAAATACTACACTTACTCAAACGGCTAAGAGGGAAATATTATTTGCAAAGCAAAGATTATATGAATATGGCGACAAACCGGGTAGATACTTAGCATTTCTTGCAAAGAAAAAAAAGGCCCCTCAGACTATTATGTCTATCAAGGAAAGTACGGGTATTTTGACTTATGATCATAAAAAGATTAATGCGACCTTTAGAAAATTCTATTCTGAGTTATATAAATCACAGGATTGTGAAGATAGGGCGAAGAGGATGCAGTCATTTTTTAAAAATTTGACTTTTCCAGACCTAACTCCGGAACAAGTATCGGTCCTAAATGCTCCTCTTACACCCCAAGAAATAGTTGATGCAATTAGGCACCTTCAAAATGGTAAGACGCCGGGCCCAGATGGCTTTCAAGCTGAATTCTATAAAGAATTTACAGAAATACTGGTTGGTCCACTTATGGACATGTATAACTATGCATATAGTCAGGGCTGTCTCCCGCCTTCGCTGAAAGAGGCAAATATCTCTCTTATCCTCAAAAAAGGAAAGGACCTAGAAGATTGTACATCATACAGACCAATATCCTTGCTAAATGTAGATTTTAAAATCCTCTCTAAAACGTTAGCACTGAGATTAGAAAGGATACTGCCACATATTATAAAGGAGGATCAGACGGAGTTTATTAAGGGCCGTAGATCATCCAATAATGTTAGAAGGGCTCTGAATATGATTCAAGCTTGTCATCAGGGAAAGATACCAGGAGTAGTGGTTTCATTAGACGCGGAAAAGGCATTTGATAGGGTCGAATGGTCATATTTGTTTTACACATTGGAGAGGTTTGGTGTTGGACAGGTGTTTACCAAATGGATCTCAACATTGTATAGTGATCCCAAAGCAGTTGTGGTTACCAATGGATTAGGCTCGGATAGCTTCAGTGTGGGTAGGGGCTGCCGTCAGGGATGTCCCCTCTCGCCATTGTTATTCACGCTAATAATTGAACCACTAGCAGAAGCTATACGAGCTGATCCTAATATAGTGGCCCCAAGGATTGGTACAGGTAAACATAAAATTACCCTTTATGCAGATGATGTTCTGCTATTCCTCAGTAACCCTTTGATGTCCATACCTCGCTTAATCCAAGTTATTAATACATTTAGTGCATTCTCAGGCTATAAAATTAATTTTTCAAAATCGGAAGCTATGCCAATGGGTGGCCTTGCTGTGATACCCCGCTTAGCGGACGGTTCCCTTTTTCCCTTTCGCTGGTCCCTGGAGGGTTTCTTATATTTAGGCATTTTTATTACTCCAGTATTTGGTCAGTTGTATAAGGCTAATTTTGTGTATTTATTGGAAAGGATAAGGCAGGACCTCCAGCGATGGGGAGATCTGCCAATTTCCTGGCTGGGTAGAATAGCATTAATCAAAATGAATATCCTGCCCCGTCTCCTATATCCTATGAGAATGCTTCCGGTGATGCTGCCGAGGACAGCTTTATGTAAATTATACGGCTGGCTGAGTTCCTTTATCTGGAACCATAGGCGGCCCCTCATTAAGCTGAAGAAGCTACAGCTTCCACAGGCAAGGGGTGGATTGGACTTCCCAGATTTTAGGAAATATCAATTAAGTTCCCTATTAAGTTATATAGCTGATTGGGTCTTGTCTGATCCACAATCAATCTGGTTGGACATCGAGGCTTCTCAAGTAAAATACCCACTTATTAACCTTTTATTCTCAGACAAGAGGAAAATCATTACAGATCACTGTAAAAACCCTATAATACTGAATACAATCAAGGCTTGGAATATAATGCGGCAAAATGAGGGTAATTCACATAAAACATCCCCCTATACACCGATAGTGGGAGCATGGGGATTCCAACCGGGGTTAACAGATGCCACTTTTAAACTCTGGAGAGCCAGGGGTATCTCATGTCTCGGGGATTTATTTAAAGATGGGGTCCTGATGTCTTTCGGACAGCTGCGTCAGAAATTCGGATTACCCAATGGAGACCTCTTTCGATACTTCCAAATTCGAGATTTTATACAGAAGAAGACTACGTTATTAGATAGTCTTTATAAATCCGATAGAGAATGTAGTGTCCTACGACCAGTGGGGGTATCTTCCGTCAGTAATATTTATCATTTGCTACATGATGAAGTATCGGGAGATATGGATAATCTGCTTAAAACATGGGATCAGGATCTGGGACTAGAAATCTCCACAGAAACGTGGAATGATATCTGGGAAAATGCTAGAAGAATTACTATTTGTAACAGAACCCAGGCTATCCAGCTGAAGATACTTCATAGGGCCCATATAGCACCGGTTCGATTGGCAAAATTTAAGGCAGGAGCATCTCCAATGTGTCCTAAATGCAAAATAGAGGTGGGCACTCTTGTACATTGCTTATGGACCTGTCATCAAGATCCATGGATATTGGACTAAAGTAGCAAGTACCCTGACAGAAATTTTAGGAACGGAAATAAAAGTGGACCCCGTATCTCTCCTCTTGGGCTTTTCGAACTTTCCCTCCCTGGACACGTACGGGAAGAGACTATTTTCTATTCTTTCTTTCTGTGCAAGGAAAAATATTTTGATGAACTGGGTGGCGGAGGGCCCCCCTGGACTTTCAAATTGGCACAGACTAATTATGGAATGTATTCCCCTTGACTTCCTTACAAATATGGTGCACCGAAAGACCGAATTATTTTATAAAATATGGCAGCCCTTTTTGAATTACATAAATACAGATATTTCGGCTATCCTAACAAGGGCTTTTATTTAATTGAGACTACGAACCTGGCTGGTCCGCGGCCCCTCGGGGGAGGAATCCCGCACGAATACGGGTTTTATCATATCTGATGTTAACACATCCCGAGCATGTAAGAGACTTAAATATACACCCTGGTTAGTTGTAGGTTAGATTAGTAGATAGTTGAGTTTTGTCTGTTTGTTTTTTTTTTGTTGTTTTTTTTTCGGTGTTTTTTTTTTTGTTGTTTTTTTTTTGTCAAATTTTGGCTATTGTATATTTGAGCTAATTGTATATCAATGTTTATATCTGAGAGTTTTGTTTATTTTTGTAAACTTGTAAAAATGTTAAATTTCTAATAAAAATATCTATATAAAAAAAAATACAAATTCATTTGATTTTGGAGGAAGGTATACAGGGAGGAGATTCTTTGCATAATGTTGTGACTAACTGACAGTGTGGGATATAAAGAAAGGGATTCAGTTCATCCCTCCTCTGCCAGGAGTTAGGAGCAATCCATCTGGAATGGTAATAACTTCAGGAATCTCCCCTCTCATCTGGTTGAAACAATTTGGGGCTCCACCAGGATCTAGTTGTAATTGGCTCGGGATTTGTGGCTGTGATTTGAACCTGCAGACACAATGAAAGAATCTGCCTCAGAAAGAGTTGGAGGCCAAAATGTTGAATGTTTTCATGAAGGAGTTAGATAGAGTTCTTCAAACTGAAAGGATCGAAGGATATGGGGAGAAAGCAGGAACAGGGGACTAATTATACATAAAGGTGGTACAGGCTCGAAGGGCAGAATGCCCTACTCCTATTTTATATATTTCTATGTTATGGAGAAAACCATAAATTGGAGTTGAGGATTATCAGGTCTACTATGATCCCATTGATGGGCAGAGCTAGCCGAATGGGTTGAAAGGCCAATTTCTGCTCTTATATCTTTAGCTGCCTCAATAGTCAGTAACATTGATATTCCTAGTCCCCATTTTATGTAGCAGGCCTATTTTGCCCTATTCTCTGACTGACAGTATCTGACTCCCTCCAACAGAATGCTCTTAAGATAAATTGAAAGCATAGTACAGAATGCTCAGACCAGCCTAATCTCCATGCAATCAGAATGTAACTTTCCTTCACTGTCACTGGGTCAAAATCCTGGAATTTTCTCCTTAACGGAATTGTGAGTCAACCCACAGCGATTCAAGAAGGCAGCTCACCACCACCTTCTCAAGGGCAACTAGTGGAGGGCAGTACATGCTGGCCAGTCAGTGAATCCTACATCCCACAAATGAAAAAAAAATCACAGAATTAACCACGTTATAATTTACTGTATACAAACCGGGGGTGGTATTTTGATCTCATCTTTCATCAGTTTTGTTACTTCATTATGTAGAGTGACACTGTCCAGTGCCCAGCCTTTATGTGCACGTGTGACTTCCTGTCTCATTGCAGTTAAGAATCCTGTGTACAGAATAAACAGAAATTATTTTGTTTCTTTTCTATACAAGATAATAAATCCACTTGCTGCTCTTACAGAAGTAGAATACAAACCAATTCCATCTTAGTCACTGGATAGTTTTTAAAATTACTTTACAGGATGTCGACATGCTTGGCAAGGCTAAAATCTATTGCTCAATGTTAACTGTCCCCAAGACATTGCTGGTAAATCTCCTCTGCACACTCTTTTGTGCAATCTCATCCTTCTGATAGTGTGACGATCAGAACCCGCACATAGTACTGAAGCTGTGGCCTAAATAATGTTATATATAACCCTTTCATACCCACCTTGCTCTTGCATTCAACTACTTGAACTAATAAAGGAGGAGAAAGTGAGGACCTCAGATGCTGGAGATCAGAGTCAAGAGTGTGGTGTTGGAAAAGCACAGCAGGTCAGGCAGCATTCGAGGAGCAGGAGAATCCTGGGCCAATTTCAGGATTCCTTCTCAGGATTCCTTGATGAAGGGCTTTTGCCTGAAATATCGATTCTCCTGTTCTTTGGATGCTGCTTGACCTGCCGTGTTTTTCCAGCAGCACATCTCGACCCTTGAACTATTAAATGCAAGTATCTCATATGTTGTGTTAATCACTTTATCTACTTGTCCTGTTGTCTTCAAGGTCCTATGGTCATGCTCATCAAGGTCCCTCTGAACCTCTATACTTCCTAGAGTCCTACTATTCCTTTGCCTTTTGAGTCCTCCTGAAATGCAGAACTAATTAATTAATTATCCAGCATTAGGATTAAATTCCATTTGCTACTGATTAGCCCATCTGTCCAGCCCATCTATATCCTCCCGTAGTCTAAGGCTTTCTTCCTTGCTATACACCACACCACCAATGTTTGGAGTTCTTTGATAAACAAATTAAAAAGGTAGTTCAAAACTTTCCTTCAACAAAATATTGGAAGAATGAAACCATTGTCTTTGGTCCCAGCTACAAGCTGTGTTCCCTGATCAGTGATTCCATCTCTGTCCTTACCAACAGTATGAGACAGTACTGGCATACCTTACCCTGAAGTACACTTTTGACTCCTTATTTACATTGTCAGTAAGACTGCCTCTTTCTATGTTGGTTAAATTATCCTCTGTATGAGTCACAAAGTCATTCGGCATGGAAACAGACTCTTTGGAACCGGTCCATGCCGAACATAATCCCAAAGTAAACCAGTCCCATCTGCCTGTGCCTGGCCCACATCCCTCCCAGCCTTTCCTATTTCTGTATCTATCCAAATGTCTTTGCAATGTTGCAATTGCACCTACATAAGGAGTAGACCATGTAGCCCCTTGAGTCTGCTTGGCAGAACCTCCACTGTTCCTGGTGGTAGAGAATTCCAAAAATTAAAAATCCTCCGAAAGAAGAAATTTCTTCCTCATGTTCATCTCAAATGAGAGGGTCCTTACTTTTCAACTGTCCCCTCTGGTTATAGATTCTCGGGAAACCTTCATCTCAGCATCTACCCTGTCAAGTGGCCTCAGAATCTTAGATGCTTCAATAAGATCACAGTTCATTCTTTTAAACACCAGTAAGTATTGGGTCAGCCTGTTCAACCATTCGTCATAACACAACACCTGCACTCCAGGAATCACTCCAGTTAACTATTCTGAACTGTCTTTAATACAAGTATATATCTTCTTGAAAAAGGAAACCAAAAATCTACATAGTTCTTTGGATAAAAGTCCTATACACTATCGAGACATTTCCTCCTTTTATTTTCCAGCTGTATTGCAATAAAAACTGCATTCTATTTGCCTCTCTAATCTCTGGTGTATCAGCATGCTAACTTTGTCTGATTCATGTACCAGGACACTCAAATCCCTTTTTACTGCAGCATTCTACAGTATCTCTCTTCCTTCAAATAATTTTCTGCTTTTCTATTGTTTCTTCTGCAATGAACAACCTCACAACTTCCAATATTATACTCAAGCTGCCAAATGTTTACTCCATGCTCTTTGTGCCCTCTCCACAACATCTTTTCTCATTGCCTCTTATACATCAGCATACTTGGCACTAATGCACCCTGTCCCTTCATCTAAATCATCATTATAGGTTATAGGTAGCACACATCCCTGGAACACCATGCTCAACCCCCATCATTAGCTACATCTTGCAAACCTGAAAATAACTTCTTTATCCCTACTTCTAGTTTCCTGTTAGTTATCCAATTACTTTTCTAATGTCATGAGCTCTTACCTGGTGGTGTAAACTTTTTTGTGTTACTTTTTAAATGTCTTTTGGAAATCTCCACTATGTCTATAGGTTTTCCTTTACCCATGCTTTTACCACACTTTCAAATAATTCTAATAAATTTTCCAGTGCGAGCAGCAGCGAAGGTAAGACCGTTTGGTTTTAAAAGTGCTTACCGGTAGCGGGCAGCGGTGTTTTTTTTTCTCTTTCACTCTCTCTTCACAGAAAGAGCGGGAGCACCAGGGGGAAGTGACGACGACCAGAGGGGCAGCCGAGACCCGGAAGCAGTTAGTGTAAGCTTACCTGGGTAGGTTTTTTCCCCCTTTAAAAGCGCGAAGGAGAGGAACCCGAGGCACTACACGGGTAGTGCCTCCCACCCGCCCTCCTCCTCTAACCTAATAATAACACCTGTTTTGGTAAGTAGGTAAGTGCTGAATTTTGCTTGTTGTATTCTTTAGACCCAGTTTTTTTAAAAATAAAAGTTAGCTTTAGAGGGATGGCAGTGAAGGCAGTGCAATGTTCCTCCTGCAACATGTATGAGGTGAGGGATGCCATCGACGTCCCTGCCGATTACACTTGCAGGAAGTGCACCCATCTCCAGCTCCTCCAAGACCATGTTAGGGAACTGGAGCTGGAGTTGGATGAACTTCGGATCATTCGGGAGGCAGAGGGGGTCATAGATCAGAGTTATAGGGAGGTAGTAACTCCAAAGATGGCAGATAGATGGGTGACAGTGAGGGGGACTGGGAGGAAGCAGCCAGTGCAGGGACCCCCTGCGGCCGTTCCCCTCAAGAACAAGTATACCGTTTTGGATACTTGTGGGGGGGATGACTTACCAGGGGTAAGTAACGGGGCTCAGGTCTCTGGCACGGAGCCTGTCCCCGTTACTCAGAAGGGAAGGGTGAAGAAGAGCAGAGCAGTAGTAATTGGGGACTCGATAGTTAGGGGCACAGATAGGCGGTTTTGTGGGAACGAGAGAGACTCACGTTTGGTATGTTGCCTCCCAGGTGCAAGGGTACGTGATGTCTCTGATCGTGTTTTCCGGGTCCTGGAGGGGGAGGGGGAGCAGCCCGAAGTCGTGGTCCATATTGGCACCAACGACATAGGTAGGAGGAGTGCCGAGGATGTTAGACAGGCTTTCAGGGAGCTAGGTTGGAAGCTCAGAGTTAGAACGAACAGAGTTGTTGTCTCTGGTTTGTTACCCGTGCCACGTGATAGAGATTCGAGGAATAGGGAAAGAGAACACTTAAATGCGTGGCTACAGGGATGGTGCAGGAGGGAGGGATTCTGGTTTTTGGATAACTGGGGTTCTTTCTGGGGACGGTGGGACCTCTATAAACAGGATGGTCTACACCTGAACCTGAGGGGCACCAGTATCCTTGGGGGGAGGTTTGCTAGTGCTCTTGGGGGGGGGTTTAAACTAACTCTGCAGGGGCATGGGAACCCAGATTGTAGCTTCAGGGTGCAGGGCCTGGAGTGTAGGGAGGTTAGGAACATGGCATCAATTTCCAAGGAGGGTGTCTGTAAACAGGAAAGTGGCTTGAAGTGTGTATACTTCAATGCAAGAAGTATACGAAATAAGGTAGGTGAACTTGCAGCGTGGGTTGGTACCTGGGACTTCGATGTTGTGGCTATTACGGAGACATGGCTAGAACAGGGACAGGATTGGCTGTTGCAGGTTCCAGGATTTAAATGTTTTAGTAGGGTCAGAGGTGGGGGTAAAAGAGGGGGAGGTGTGGCATTGCTTGTCAAAGATAGTATTACAGTGGTGGAAAGGACGATGGATGAGGACTTGCCATCTGAGGTAGTTTGGGCTGAGGTTAGGAATAGGAAAGGTGAGGTCACCCTGTTAGGAGTCTTTTACAGGCCTCCTAATAGTCCTAGAATCATTGAAGAAAGGATAGGGAAGGTGATTCAGGAGATGAGTGACAGTAATAGGGTGGTTGTTATGGGGGACTTTAACTTTCCTGATATTGATTGGGAAAGCTATAGCTCAAGTTCGTTAGATGGGTCAGTGTTTGTTCAATGTGTGCAGGAGAGTTTCCTGACACAATATGTAGACAGGCCAACAAGAGGTGAGGCCATACTGGATTTGGTTCTGGGTAACGAACCAGGCCAGGTGTTAGAATTAGAGGTAGGTGAGCACTTTGGGGATAGTGACCATAATTCGGTGATTTTTACTCTCGTGATGGAGAGGGATAAGTGTGTACTACAGGGCAAGAGTTATAGCTGGGGTCAGGGAAATTATGATGCGGTGAGGCATGACTTAGGATGTGTGGCTTGGAAAAGTAGACTCCAAGGCAAGAGTGTAAATGATATGTGGAGCTTGTTCAAGGAGCAACTATTGAGTGTCCTTGATAATTATGTACCTGTCAGGCAGGGAGGAAAGGGTCGTGCGAGGGAGCCGTGGTTTAATAAGGAATTGGAATCCCTTGTTAAATGGAAGAGGGCGGCCTATCTCAAGATGAGACGTGAAGGTTCAATTGGGGCGATTGAGAGTTATAGGGTAGCCAGGAAGGACCTGAAGAGAGAGCTAAGAGCAGCAAGGAGGGGACATGAAAGGTCCTTAGTCGGTAGGATTAGGGAAAACCCTAAGGCTTTCTATAGGTATGTTAGGAATAAAAGAATGACTAGGGTAGGAATAGGTCCAGTCAAGGATAGTAGTGGGAAGTTGCGTGTGGAGGCGGAAGAGATTGGGGAGACACTGAATGAATACTTTTCTTCAGTATTTACTCAGGAACAGGGCAGTGTCGTCGATGTGAATACTGAGTCACAAATAAGTAGAATGGATGGCTTTGAGGTATGTAGAGAAGAGGTGTTGGAAATCCTGGAAAAGGTGAAAATAGATAAGTCCCCTGGGCCTGATGGCATTTATCCTAGGATTCTCTGGGAAGCAAGGGAGGAGATTGCAGAGCCATTGGCCTTGATTTTTATGTCCTCTTTGTCTACTGGAGTAGTGCCAGAAGACTGGAGGATAGCAAATGTGGTTCCCTTGTTCAAAAAGGGGAGTAGGGATAACCCTAGTAACTATAGGCCGGTGAGTCTCACTTCTGTTGTGGGCAAAGTCTTAGAGAGAATTGTAAGGGATAGGATTTATGCACATCTGGATAGGAATAATGTGATCAAGGATAGTCAGCATGGTTTTGTGAAGGGCAGGTCGTGCCTCACAAACCTTATTGAATTCTTTGAAAAGGTGACGAAGGAGGTTGATGAGGGGAAAGCGGTAGATGTGGTATATATGGATTTTAGTAAGGCGTTTGATAAGGTTCCCCATGGTAGGCTACTGCAGAAAATACGGAGATATGGCATTGAGGGTGAGTTGGAGGTTTGGATTAGGAATTGGCTGGATGGAAGAAGACAGAGGGTAGTAGTTGATGGCAAAGTTTCTTCATGGAGTGCCGTCACTAGCGGTGTTCCGCAAGGATCTGTTTTGGGACCATTGCTGTTTGTCATTTTTATAAATGACCTGGAAGAGGGGTTAGAAGGTTGGGTGAGCAAGTTTGCGGATGATACGAAAGTCGGAGGAGTTGTTGACAGTGAGGAAGGATGTGGCAGGTTACAGCAGGATATAGAGAAGCTGCAGAGCTGGGCAGAAAGGTGGCAAATGGAATTCAATGTAGCTAAGTGTGAGGTGATTCACTTTGGGAAGAATAACAAAAAGATGGGGTACTGGGCTAATGGTCGGATACTTGGTAGTGTGGATGAGCAGAGGGATCTTGGTGTCCATGTACACAGATCTCTGAAAGTTGCCACCCAGGTAAATAGTGCAGTGAGCAAGGCATATGGCGTACTGGCTTTTATTGGTAGAGGAATTGAGTTCCGGAGTCCTGAGGTCATGATGCAGTTGTATAAGACTCTGGTGCGGCCGCATCTGGAATATTGTGTGCAGTTTTGGTCGCCATACTATAGGAAGGATGTGGAGGCACTGGAACGGGTGCAGAGGAGGTTTACCAGGATGTTGCCTGGTATTGAAGGAAGATCGTATGAGGAAAGACTGAGACACTTGGGGCTGTTTTCATTAGAGAAAAGAAGGTTTAGGGGTGACTTGATTGAGGTGTACAAGATGATTAGGGGGTTAGATAGGGTTGACAGTGTGAACCTTTTCCCGCGTATGGAGTCGGGTATTACAAGGGGGCATAGCTTTAAATTAAGGGGGGGTAGATATAGGACTGAAGTTAGGGGTAGGTTCTTCACTCAGCGAGTCGTAAGTTCATGGAATGCCCTGCCAGTAGCAGTGGTGGACTCTCCCTCTTTATGGGCATTTAAGCGGGCATTGGATAGGTATATGGAGGATAGTGGGTTAGTATAGGTTAGGTGGGCTTGGATCGGCGCAACATCGAGGGCCAAAGGGCCTGTACTGCGCTGTATTCTTCTATGTTCTATGTTCTATGTTCTAAATTCTCTTTCATAAAACCAAGTTAACTCTGCCTGATTGAATTTGATTTTCTCAATCTTTGCTATGACTCTATTACTTCCTTAATAATGGATTCGAACATTTTTTCAATGATAGATGTTAGGCTAACTGCCTTCCTGCATTCTGTTTCTGATCTTTCTAGAATACAGGTGTTCCATTTATTGTTTACAACTCTTCAGGATTATAATCTTCCAAAATCTAGGCAATTTTGGAAGATTATAATCAATGTAGCTACCGCTACAGATATTTCTTTTGAGACCTTAAGATGCAGACTATCAAGTCCAAATGATGTGATAACCTTTAGGAATTGTGGGAAAAGAACTGTCACCCTGCCAACCCATAATAGGCCCACAAAACCAAATTGGTCAAACTGTACCAAAACACCCAGAATGCCTCAGCAGGGACCAAGCAGACTGACAAGTGAAACTAGACAGCACTCGTAGACAAGTGAATTTACTTCAAGCACCCACTAACCATGACAGAGCACCACAGCTATCCCAAAGCTCTGAGGGCAGTTTCACAACCTAGCAATACCAAAGACACACAAAGAACAGGTCAGAGAGGCACCAGCAACAGCATTACTCCCAGTATAGGACAGTGGAAGCTTCAGAGGAGACATTAGCACCTACCTGCGAAGAGGAATGGAAGCTCCGAACTCACTGATACTGTTGGAATGTTGCTTTGTGTAGAGAATTAGGACATTCCTCCGACAACTGTTTTCGATTAGCATCATTGTAACTAGATTTCCAGATACATTCCAGATGCACTGTATTTTCCCCATTTCTAATTACCCTCATTGTACAGGATTATTATAAAAACTGGCTTCTTTCTCAGCTCGAGGAAGAGAAATTCTGATCTACCTGCACAGACTGTCAGTTCTGTGTCGGCCTAGTCAATTTCTCTTCCAGTGATATTACTTGTAATAAACAGCATGTCAATTTCACCCGATCTGGTTTGTGTGGTCTCTACTTTATTGGGAAAATTTCTCCGACAGGCATATTCGCTTTCCTGATAGCTTTACATTAGTTGTAGAGACTGTTTAAATTTCGTCCCTTCGTTTGTCTGTGATTTTATGTGATTAACCTCTGTATCAGCCACTCTGGCACTGAAACCTTCATTTTTAGCCTTTAGACCTCACTATAGCAATGGAGTCATGGTTTATTTCCCACATCTCTGCAAATGCCAGGTCAGCTAAAACTATATCATTTCAACCAATCCCATTCAGCCATCACTCATGTTGATTGACCTCCAGTTAAGAAATGCCTTGATTGATAATTCTTATCCTTGATTTCAAAAATCCATAACCGTTTTCCCCTTCCCTATCTCTGTAATCTCTTCAGTCCCATGGGCTTACAGCACATCTGCGTCACTGCAATCCGAGCAAAGTTTAATCATTCCATCTCCAGCTGCTTGGATCTTATGCTTCACAATTCCCAACCTAAACCTTTCCACTGCAACGTCTTGTTTTACTTCTCTAATATACTCCTTGTAACCTCCTACGTAGACTAAACTTTGTCATAACATCTCCTTGTATGGTTCAGTATTAAACATTATTTCAAACATTATTGTGAAATGCTTTGGAATGGTTTAATAGAGATACAAGTTGTTGCATATTTCCAAAATAATGATAAACTAAGTGCAATGTTCAGTCAGTAAATTTTACAAAGCATAAAAATAATAATGTTTCATGTTTATTGCCAGTGTGTAATGCTTTTGCAATTACAGGCACTTACCCTGGGGATTAAAGAACCCTGTCATCCAAAACACAGTGGGCCTGCCCTCAAATATCCAAGAGGAAAACTGTGCATTTCGCTCTAGGAATTCTGTGAACCAAAATCCCAAAGTAGTGGAATCCCAGGAAATCCTTTTCCACACCTCAGGGACACGAGCATTGTACATGTTATCCAAGGCATCTGTTAAATTCTGTAATGGAAAAGGAAGTGAGCATGGCATGTTATATAGAATCTAAGACTTGACCAGAAGTAGATAAATGATTGAAACAATATGTCTGCTTTTTCATTCACAAGGTATAACCATCACTGATAAGGCCAGCATTTATTGCCCATTCCTAACTGCACTTGAGAAACATATAGAAATATAGCAATTAGGAGCAAGAGTAGGCCATTTGGCCCTTTGAGCCACTTCCACCATTAATATGATCATGGTTCATCACCCAATTCATTCTCCTATTCCTGCTTCCTCCCTTTGATCTCTTTAGCCCTAAGAACTGTATCTAACTTATACTCTTAGTGTCATACAGCACAGAAACAAACCCTTCAGACCAACTCATCAGTGTCAACCAGATCTGACCTCGTTCCATTTGCTAGCTTTTGGCCCATATCTGTCCATAGCCTTCCTATTCCTATACCCATCCATATGCCTTTTAAATGTTGAAACTGTAGCTGCCTCCAGCACTTCCGCTGGCAGCTCGTTTCATACACATGCCACCCTCCGTGTGAAAAGGTTGCCCCTCAGGTCCTTTATAAAACTTGCCTTAAACCCGAGGAAAAAGATCTTAACTATTCATCTTATCCCTGCCCTTCATGATTTTATAAATTGCTATATGGTCACCTCTCAGCCTCTGACGCTCCAGGGAAAACAGCCCCAGCCTAGTCAGCTACCCCCTTTCTATAGCTCAAACCCTCCAGCTTCGGTAACATGCTCATAAACCTTTTCTGCACCCTCTCAAGTTTAACAACATCCTTTCTATTGAAGGGCAACCAGAATTATAAGCAGTATTTTAAAAGTGGCCTCACCAATGTTCTGTACAGCTGTAAAATGAGATCCCAACTCCTATTCTCAATGTTCTGACTAATAAACGCAAGTGTGTCAAAGCCTCTTGACTACACTGCCTACCTGTGACTCCACTTTCAAGGAACTATGCACCTACACCTCTAGGTCTAGTACTGAGGAGGGACATATTTGTGGTGCTAACTCTGCTAGTGAAGTGTTTCAATGTTTACCACATTCACATCTGGATGTGGCAGGATTGCAGAGCTTAGATCTGATCGGTTGGCTGTGCCAAAGCAGCTTGCATAACATCCACAAACATTCATTCCCTTTACCACCAAAGCAGTGTGGCAGGCCATGTGTATTATCTACAAGGTGCACTGCAGTAACTCACTGGTGTTCTTTTGACAGCACCTTCCAAACTCGCGATCTCTGGAGTCTAGAAGGACCAGAGAAACCAATGCACAGGAATACCATCATCAACAAGTTTCTTCCAAGTCACTCACCATCCTGACTTGGAACTATATCACTGTTTCTTTCCTATTGCTTTGTTAAAACCCTGGAATTCGCTTCATAACGAGAATGGAATAATGTAGGTTCGATTGGTTTCACAGGTTGGCACAATATCGAGGGCTGAAGGGCCTGTACTGCACTGTAATGTTCAATGTCGTATTATGCACACCGTCTGTGGGAAGAAGGTGCTGACAGGTCTATTTTAAATCTTTCTTTTCTCACCTTAAAGGTATGTCTTCTAGTTTTAGACTCCCCTACTCTCGGGAAATACCTTTGCTATTTACCTTATCTATGTCCCTCATGATTTTATAAATTTCTTTTAGGTCATACCTCATGCTCCCAGCCTGTCTAGCCTCTCCATATGACTCAAACCCTCCAGTTCTAGTAAAATCCTTGTAAATCTTTTCTGACCCCTCTCCTATTTTATCATACCCTTCCTCTAGCAGGGTAACAAAAACTTTACAGAGTACACCAAAAGTGGCCTCACCAAAGTCCTACACAACCTCAATAACAACATCCCAACTTCTAAACTCAATGGTCTGAGCAATGAAGGCAGGCGTGTACTGCAGCATTTCAAGAAGGCAGATCACCATCACAGTCTCCAGGGCAATTAGTTATCACAGCAAATTCTGACTGGGGTAGTAACGCCCAAACTCTACGAATGAGTAATAAAACAAAATTTGAATTGTGAGCTGCAGCTGTTGATAAGAGAGTTACACTGACCTCGCTCATGATGATGGTCCCCTCTATGGCCAGCTGTAAGTCATGCAGACAGTTCCGGAGCATTGAAATAACTTTCTGCATTCGATCAATTTCTTGCCGCAGAAAAATGTTCATGGAATTCAAAATTCCCATTTTTATGAGGCGAGCTTTCACCTGTCAAAACAAACAGGCTCTGTTACCATGATCAAATGTTTACAGTCACTGCTAGCTTTCTAAAGTGATATAGAAGATTGAAATAAAGGTGGGATTTGATAAGTGCTGCTTTCAAATGACTCCATGTTAATGTGTCATTTTGTCCTGGATAAAGGTGAAATATTTACTTCTGCACGAGAAGTTGTGTTGTGATAGCTTGCCCATTTTGATGGTTTGGTTAATTTCCTGGCTAGGAGAAAGTGAGGTCTGCAGATGCTGGAGATCAAAGTTGAAACTTTATTGCTGGAACAGCACAGCAGGTCAGGCAGCATCCAGGGAACAGGAGATTCGACGTTTCGGGCACAGGCCCTTCTTCATTCCTGTGCCCGAAACGTCGAATCTCCTGTTCCCTGGATGCTGCCTGACCTGCTGTGCTGTTCCAGCAATAAAGTTTCAACTAATTTCCTGGCTGGTTACATAAATAATTATTTAATGGGGAGAAAATTGGGGAAACATGCAGGACATTGAAAAGCTTAAACAGCATCCCCTACCCAAAGGTAATTGCGGAAGTGGATGGTTATGGGCCAATGTTTCAAGAAGGGATATGAGGGAATCAAGTTCAGGGAAAGTTAACCCTTGGTATGTGAGGTCCTAGGGAAGGAATCTTTAAACTTCATTTAGCATTTGGTCATCAGACCAAGCATCTGCCTATGGTCTTCATGGTTCAAACAATTTGGAGACCTCTTGCGATAATTTGCTTGAATGTATCAGGCTCTTGCTGGTATTTCAGATTTATAATAATTAAAATTGAGTATACATGCAATGAGAGGCATTACAGAAGAGCATTTAAAATTCTCATTAATTGCAATACAAAATTACTGGATAATAGACCATCAGGTCCAGGGAAGAATTAGGCCATTCAGCCATTCAAGTCTGCCCCACCAGTAGATCATGGCTGATATGTTTCTCAACCCCATTCTCCTGTATTCTCCCTGTAACTCTTGATCTCCTTACTAATCAAGAACTTTCCCAGCTCTGTCTTAAATACACTCAATGACTTGCCCACCCCAGACTTCTGTGGGAATGAATTCCTGAGATTCACCTCCCTTTGGCTGAAGAAATTCCTCTTCATCTCAGTCCTAAAGGGTATTCCCTTCACTCAGAGCCTGTGCCCCCAGGTCCTAGTCTCTCCTAGTAGTGGAAACATCTTCTCCATGTTCACTTTATCCCGGCCTCTCAATATTCTGTAAGTTCCAATCAAATCCCTCCTTATCATTCTAATTACCAACAAATACAGACCCAAAGTCCTCAACTGCTCCTCATATGACAAACCTTTCATCCCTGGGATCATTCTTGTAAACCTCCTTTGGCTACCCATCAATGCCAGCACATCCTTCCTTAGCTACAGGGCCCAAAACTGCTCACAATAATCCAAATGCAATCTGACTAGAGTCTCATATAGGCTCAGCATTATATATCTCTGCTCTTGGTCTAGTCCTCTTGAAATGAACAATAATTTGCCTTCCTAACTACCAACTGAATTTGCACATTAACCTTAAGAGAATCCTGAACTAGGATTCCCAAGTCACTTTGTGCTTCAGATTTCCAAAGCCTTTACCCATTTAGAAAATAGTCTACATATCTATTCTTCTGACCAAAGTGCATAACCTTGCACTTTCCCACAGTGTATAGTATCTACCACTTCTTTGCCCATTCTCCTAACCTGTCCAAGTCTTTCTGCAGCCTCCCCAATTCCTCAACATCACCTGTTCCTCCAATATCTTTGTGTCATCTGCAAACTTAGCAACAATACCCTCAGTTCCTTTGTCCAGATTATGAATATTTAATGTGAACAGTTGTGGCCCCAATGCTGACCCCGCGGAATTTCACTAGTCACTGGGTGCCATCCTGAAAAAGATCCTTTTATTCCCACTCTCTGCCTTCTGCCAGACAGCCTATCATTTATTAATGCCAGTACCTTGCTCCTAACACCATGGGCTTTTAGATTATTTAGCAGCCTCCTGTGCAATTCCTTGTCAAAGGCCTCCTGGAAATTACCTCCTCAAAAAATTCTAATTGATTTGTTAGGCATGATAACCCTTTAATGAAGCCATGCTGAATCAACCCTATTTTAATACTCACTTCCAAGTAGTCTGTAATTTTATCCGTAATAATGGTGCTGAAAATCTTACCAATAACCGAGGGGAAGCTAACCGGCCTATAGTTTCCTGTCTTCTGCTTTGCTCCTTTCTTAAATAGGTGTGTTACATTACCCTGAAAACGACAAATGCTGGAGATCACAGAGGGTCAGACAGCATCCGTGGAGAGATAGCAAGCTATCGTTTCAAGTCTAGACAACTCTTCACAAGAGCTCCGATGAAGAGCCATCTAGCACCGAAACGTTAGCTTGCTCTCTCTCCATGGATGCTACCTGGTCTGCTGTGATCTACAGCATGTTTTGCTTTCAGTACAGATTCCAGCATCTGCTGTAATTTGTTCCTGCATTGTATTACATTAGCCATTTTCCAGTTCTCCAGAAGAATTTTAATGGAACTTCACATTCATTTCCAGTTTAGATAATCTTTATTAAAATAAACTGAATGTACCTTGCTGAGACTAATTAATAGCTGAAAGCTTCAATCTTGTTAACTGATGCCATGCATTAATTGAAATAATTTTAGAATTAATATATCCACAAGAGAATCTCCAAAAGCAGTTCATTTTTCTCTGTCATTTCAAGAAAATCAAAGATGTAGCATATGCTTTTGAGAGGTCAAATATGAATAAAACTTTAATTTAAATCATGATCGTAAAATACCTCATGTGCCAAGTAATCAGGGGGCAGCTTTCGCAGCATACTGTCAGCCAACTTAAAGACAGTGGCTTCTCGAGTCTCTCCTCCTCCTCCAGAAGTTTCTTTCGGCTGAATATTGGTGATTGTGTTGAGAATTTCAGCTGCAGTATTACTCTGGTACCTGAAGAAAAAGACAGCAATGAATGTTGGTGCTTCTTTGAAGATTTGAGAATGATGCTTGTTTCCTTAGCCAGCATTTTGGGTTCCTTTTAGCAATTTGCAGCCAATGATCGTAACTTGTCAGTGCGCTGCTCTGATTATTCCACTGGTTTAGGTCAGGACTTAAAGCATCTAATCACTGTCGGGGACAGAAAAGGTTTACCAGGATGTTAGGTGATATTAGTTATGAAGAAAGATTGGATAGTCGGAGATTGTTTTCACTGGAATGCAGGAGTTTGAGGGGCGAACTGATCGAAGTTTGTAAGAGTGTGAATGGCATGGATAGAGTGGAAAGTATGAGGCTTTTTCTCAGGGTGGGAGGGGTCAGTTACTAGTTCAAGGTGAGGGAGGAAGGGAGCATTTAAAGGAGATGTGTGAGACACATTTTTCACACAAATGGTGCCTGCAAAGTTCTGGCAGAGGAGGTGGTGGAAGCAGGCACGATAACAGCATTCAAAAAACAAATGGATGAATACACAATTAGGAAGAGAATAGAGGGCCACAGATCCTGTAAGTGAAGACAGTTTTAGTATAGAAGGGCAAAACATGTTTTGGTGCAAATTGGAGGGCTCAAGGCTTGTTTCTGTGCTGTATTGATCTTTGTTCTTGGTTCACATTCATGAGTTTCATCTTTAGTTTGTGAAGTTTGTCAGTCTCAGGAAAGACATGACTAGGGAAGTTAACATTGGCCACAATGCCTGAAGATTGGGTAGTAGACAATTGGTTTAGGTTTCTGCCTCTGATGGCTAGCCAATGATTTGTGTTGGAAGTGCATCTGGATAAGACTTTTAAAAAAAGTAAATTGCTGGAAATAATCAATGAATAATTGCTGGGCCCCTTGCTGAGATATTTGTGTCAGCGATAGCCATGGTTGAGGTGCCAGGGAATGGAGAGTGGCTAATGTGGTGCCATTGTTAATAAAAGGTAGTAAGGTAAAAACAGGGAACTATAGACTGGTGAGCCTGACATCAATGATAGGTACTTACTGGAGAGGATTCTGAGGTACAGGATTTACATGTATTTATAAAGATAAGGACTGATTAGGGGCAGCCAACATGGCTTAGTGCATGGGAAATCATGTCTCACTAACTTGATTGAGTTTTTTGAAGAAATGACAAAGAAGATTGATGAAGACAAAATGGTGAATGCTGTCCATATGGACTTCAGCAAGGCAATTGACAAGGTTCTGCATGGTGGACTGGTTAGATTAGACTCCCTACAGTATGGAAACAGGCCCTTCGGCCCAACAAGTCCACATCGACCCTCCAAAGAGTAACCCACCCAAACCCATTCCCCCACCCTAAATTTACCCCTAACACTACGGGCAACTTAGCATGGCCAATCCACCTGACCTGCATATCTTTGGATTGTGGGAGGAAACCAGACCATCCAGAGGAAACCCACACAGGCACGGGGAAAATGTGCAAACTCCGCACACAGTCGCCCAAGGCAGGAATCAAACCCAGGTCCCTGGAACTGTGAGGCAGCAGTGCTAACCACTGAGCCACTGTGTCGATCACTTGGAATCCAGGGAGAGCTAGCCACTTGGCACAAAATTGGTTTGAAGTTCAGAGACAGAGTAGTGTTAGAGGGTTTTCAGACTGGAGGCCTGTGACCAGCAGTGGGCTGCAAAGATCGGTGCTGGGTCCACAGCTTTGTGTCATTTATATGAATGATTTGCATGTGAATATAGGAGAAATGGTTAGTTAGTTTGCAGATGAACCAAAATTAGTGGCGTAGTGACTGTGGCGACTGACTGTGTGGAGTTTGCACGTTCTCCCCGTGTCTGCGTGGGTTTCCTCCGGGTGCTCCGGTTTCCTCCCACAGTCCAAAGATGTGCAGGGTCAGGTGAATTGGCCATACTAAATTGCCCGTAGTGTTAGGTAAGGGGTAAATGTAGGGGTATGGGTGGGTTTCGCTTCGGCGGGTCGGTGTGGACTTGTTGGGCCGAAGGGCCTGTTTCCACACTGTAATCTAATCTAATCTAATCTAATCTAAAGTGGACAGTGAAGAAAGTTATCTCAGAGTACAATGGAACCCTGATCAGATGGGCAAAGGAGTGGCAGATGGAGTTAATTTAGATAAATGTAAGGTGTTGTATTTTGGAAAGGCAAATCAGAGCAGGACTTATACACTCGATGGTAGGGTCCTGGGGAGTGTTGCTGAAGAAAGAGACTTTGGGATGCAGGTTCATAGTTCCTTGAAAGTGGAGTCGTGGGGAAACAGGATAGTGAAGAAGGTATTTGGTGCGCTCTTCTTTATTAGTCAGTGCACTGAGTATAGGAGTTGGGAGGTCATGTTATGGCTGTCCAGGACATATGGTAAGGCCACTTTTGGTATACTGCACTCATTTCTGGTCTCCCTGCTAAATGAAAGATGTTGTTTAACTTGAAAGGTTTCAGAAAAGATTCACAAGATTTACTAGAGTGTTTGAGCTATAGGGAGAGGCTGACTGGCTATTTTCCCTGGAGCTTCGGAGGCTGAGGGGTGACTTCACAGAGGTTTGTACAGTCATGAAGGGCATGGACAGGATGAATAGCCAAGATTTTTTCTCCAGGGTAGGAGAGTCCAAAGCTAGAGGGTACAGGTTTAGGGTGAGATGAAAAAGATTTAAAAGGGACCTAAGGGACAATATTTTCATGCCAAGAGTGGTGCATTTATGGCATTTGCTGCCAGAGGAAGTGATGGAGACTGGCACAATTGCAACATTTAAAAGGCATCTGGATGAGTACATGAATAGGAAGAATATAAAGGGATATTGGCCAAATGCTGGCAAATGGGGCTAGCTTAATTTAGGTTTTGTGGCCAGCATGGACAAATTGGACTTAAGGATCTATTTCCATGCAGTGCAATTCGATGACTCTATGATTCTATAAATCAGGCAGCATCTGCGGGAGAGGAATAGAATTAAAATTTCAAGTTGATAATTTTTCAGAATTGAAGAACAATAGAAATGTAAACATTTTATTGCATTTCTGTGTGCATTTTCTTCTAACTTGATACTGAGGCTTATCTAAGTTATTGATCATGGTTAGTTAATTATGTAAGTGGACGTTTTACCTTGTGAGAGCATAATCTGTGTTTGTGTCATATGCAAACAGTTTTCAGGGAGTTTAAGTTTAGCTATTTAATAGTTCAACGTAGTTTACCTCAAGCAAATTCCTTTGAAGCTTGTCTTAGAGTCATAGAGCTGTACAGCACGGAAACAGACCCTTTGGTGCCGACCAGATATCCTAAATTAATCCAGTCCCATTTGCCAGCACTTGGCCCATATCCCTCCGAACCCTTCCTATTCATGTACCCATCCAGATGCCTTTTAAATGTTGTAATTGTACCAGCTTCCACCACTTCCTCTGGCAGCTCATTCCATGCATGTACCACCACCTGCATAAAAACGTTGCCCTTTTGGTCCCTTTTAAATCTTTCCCCTCTCATTCTAACCCTACATACTCTAGTTCTGGACTCCCCCACACCAGGGAAAAGACTTTGCCTATTTATCCTATCCATGCCCCAAATGATCTTATATATCTCTATAAGTTCACCCCTCAGATTCCAATGCTCCAGGGAAAACTGCCCCAGCCTATTCAACATCTCCCTTTGGCTCAAACACTCCAACCCTGGCAACATTCTTGTTCATCTTTTCTGAACTCTTCCAAGTTTCACAACATCCTTCCTATATGAGGAAGACCAGAATTGCACACATCATTTCAAAAGTGGCCTAACCAATGTCCTGTTCAGCTGTAACAGACCTTCCAACTCCTATACTCAATGCTCTGACCAATAAAGGAAAGCATACCAAACTCCTTTTCCACTATCCTCTCCACCTGCGACTTCACTTTCAAGGAACTATGAACCTGCACTCCAAGGTCTCTTTGTTCAGCAAAATCCCCAGGACCTTACTATTAAGTGTATAAGTCTTGTCCTGATTTGCCTTTCCAAAAGGCAGCACCTCACATTTATCTAAATTAAACTCCATCTGCCACTCCTCAACCCAATTGACCATCTGATCAAGATCCCGTTGTACTCTGAGGTAACCTTCTTCATTGTCCACTAATCTCTAATTTTGGTGTTATCTGCAAACTTAAGTAACTTAAACTTGGAACTTTTATTCTGAGATTCTTCTATTAAATCTAATGGCCTGAATGTTTCAGTCATCAGCTCTGGAAATCTTTTTAAAAAATTTTGTTGTATGTTAGAAGATTTCATTGTGAGAGAAAAACTATTTTAGCTTCTTAATAAAGTCCAGTGGTGTGAGCAAACAATTAACTTTACAATCTATGAACTATAAGATTTCATGTGATCGGGTTAGCAATTCAGATAGATAGTTGGAATGAAGAGATTGTCCTGTGGTATGATATTAGTAGACTAAGTAGATACTCACTAGAGTTCAGCAGATTTCGAGGTGATCTCATTGAAACACTAAATTCTTATGGGCCTTGACAAGGTTCAGGATTGAGAAGGTTCAGAAATTTGGTTGGGGTGTCTAACCAGGGTTTACATAAAGCAAAAAGGCCATAAGACATAGGAGTAGAGGTAGCCCATTGAGTCTAATCTATGATTTAATGAGATCACAACTGATCTGATAAACCTCGGCTTCACTTTTCTGCCTTTTTCCCAGAACCTTTCATTCCCTTAATGGTTAAAAATCTGTCTATCTCAGCCTTGAATATACTTAACAACCCATCTCTACAGCTCTCTGCGCTAAAGAATTTCACAGAGTCACTACCATCTGAGAGAAGAAATTATTCCTCAGTGCGATCTTAAGTGTGTGACCCCTTATTTTGAGAATATTCCCTTTGGTCCTACACTCTCCCACAAGAGGGAAAATCTTTTTGCATCTACCAGGTAAAGATCCCTAAGAACCTTATATGTTTCAATAGGTCACCTCTCATTCTTCTAAATTCTCATGAGTTTAGGCCCAAACTGGGATCAACCTCAACCTCACCTCAGAAGACAGTCCCTCAATTTCTGGGGTCAACCTAGTGAACCTTCTCCAATCCCAGTATATCTTTCAGTAGATAAGGTACCAAAAGATTAAAGGATCAGCCATGGCCTTACTGAATTTCAGAACAGACTGGAGGCACTAAAGACTTCTTCAGCTCCTGTTTCTTATGTTCTTATAATTATTTGTTTAAATTGCTTGATGCAGTCACTGGACTGGATAGCTGCAGATCAGCTTGACTCAGCAGCAGAGATCGATTAAAAGAGGAAAGATCAATCCTCTCACCAAATCTACAGAATCCATTCTATTCTTTTTTTAAAAGTGTATTTCTCATGAAAAAAATAGAATTTTTAATATTACAACAAATACAAAACAATACAATTCAAAACAGTACAAAAAAAACCCGAGAAAAAAGTTAAAAAAACACAATCCGACCTCATGGAAAGAACAAAGGACAAAGAAAATTTACAGTCCAGGAACAGGCCCTTTGGCCCTCCAAGTCTGAACCGATCCAAATGTCCTGTCTAAACCTGTTGGCCAATTCCTAAGCATCTGTATCCCTCTACTCCCCATCTACTCATGCATTTATCCAGACACATCTTAAATGAATCTACCGTGCCTGCCTCTACCACCTCTACTGGCAACGTGTTCCAAATGCCCACCACCCTCTGTGTGAAGTACTTGCCGCGTGTATCCCCCTTAAACTTTCCACCTCTCACCTTGAAAGTGTGACCTCTCGTTATTGAATCCTTCACCCTGGGAAAAACCTTGTCTCTATCCACCCTGTCTATACCCTTCATGATTTTGTACAAATGTATGAACACATATAGAAAAATATAGAATAAAAAAAACTAGCTATCAAACAAAATAAATAATAACCAACAACAAACTAATAAATAGTAATAACTCAATTCAGCCAAATAAGACACTCATATGTTCACAGTTCCTCCTCCCTGGATATTGGACTCATAAAGCACAATCATTACGGCTATATGAAAGTCTTTGTTAGTGGGCAGATAAATCTGTGTTAGGGTATTCCAAAAAGTGCTGCCATGACTTATAAAAATTCTCAGTTTTGTGGTGTACCATACTTGTGAGAAAATCCAAGGGAATATGCTCCATAATAATCTTCCACCAACGCAATAGGCCCGGGGGGTTTTTGGATACCCAACCTAGCAAGATATACTTCTTTATGCAAAAAGTGAGAATATTGAAAAGCTTTTTCTTATGCGCATCTGCAGGGAACACAATGGGCAGGCCCAGGAGAAGAGAGATCAGGTCCTTCTCCACCCTTACACCCAAAATTCTCTCCATTGCACCCCGCCACAGCATTCCAGTATATTTGAAGCCTATTGCATGACCAGAGACAATAAGTAAGAGTGCCCGTACAGACCTTGCACTTAGGACATGCTGAAGATACCCCTGGTTTAAATTTTGACAAATAGTCCTGAGCCAAATGGACCCTGTAGAGAATCTTCAATTGTAAAGCGTGGGTCCTATTGCAAATTAATATCTTTCTTGCCTTTTTCTAAATATATTCTCATGCCTCTGAGGAGACTTCAACACTTAGCTCTCTCTCCCACATCCTGCAGAGTCGATCAAACTCATCTGAGGAGGCACCCCTAATTGATGATATAAAGTGCTGACAGAAAATGTACTCTTAGAACTGAGCACCCCCTCTCTTGATGTCGGATTTGTAGGATCGGTCAAAAATGTAGTCTTTTTTTGTATAAAATCCCTAACTTGAAAAAATCGAAAGAGGCTTCTGTTAGGTAGCTTGTATTTCCATTTTAACTGATCGATGGACATAATTTTGTTTCCTTCAAGTAAATTGGTCATGCAAGACACAAGCTACCCAACGTTTGAATCCTGAATCTATCATCCCCGGTTGAAGACCCGTCATACCCACTAAAGGTATAACAGAAGATATTTTGCCAATATTGCCTTCCCTCTGCCGAATTGCCCTCTATGCTTTAACAGTATGGATAACTATTGGGTTATAGCAATATTCCCTAACTGTCCTCATTTCGTCCATAACAACAAGCTAGTAAAGGGGCTTCGATATCTAACCATATTGAAAGAGGGTCCCCAGAAGCCCAATCACTTACGTAGGATAAAAGTGAGCTTAGTTGGTAGCTTTTAATGTCCGGAAGGTCCACTCCCCCCAATCTGTGAGGCAGTTGCAGTTTAGCTAATTTATTGAGGGGCTGCTTACAATGCCAAATAAAGGAGCTGAACCAGCTGTTCAGTCTCCTAAATATTTGCACATTGAAAATCAGGAGGAGCATCTGTATAGGGTATAGCAAACAGAGGAGGATATTCATCTTAATAAGCACTATCCGACCCATCCACAAGACTGGAAGTGTCTCCCATCTTTGAAGGTCTTGTTTGATTTTGTCAAATAATTAACAAAATTGGCTTTGAACAGCCAATCCAGAACAGGAGTAATGAATATGCCCAAATACACAAAACCTCCCTGTGACCACTTAAATAGGGATCAATATTCACCCTCAAGATCTTGCACCTTCGTAAGACCACCGATAGGCATAGCCTCTGATTTTGCAGAATTAATCTTGCACCCAAAAAGGCGCCAAATGCACAGATGCATTGTATCAGGGAAGGCACTGAAACTGCTGGATTTGACAAAAAAATTAGGACATTGTCTGCGTACAATGAAATCTTATGTAAGTTTGATCCCACTTCTGGATCCCACATTATATTAGGATCCCTACGAATGGCCTCTGTATTGAGGCCATTCAATACAGAGGCCATATGTTCAATCACCAACGTAAAAAGCAGTACTGAAAGGGGACAGACAGCCCTGCTGGTTGCCCCTAAAATGTTAAAATTGCTTGATCGTACCCCATTGGTGATGACCGCAGCGAGACGGCCACTGTAGAGAACCTTTACCCATCTTATAAAGACTTTGCCCAAATCAAACCGCTCCAGAGTATAAAAAAGGTACAGCCACTCAACTCGGTCAAATGCCTTCTCTGCATCTAGAAAAATCACCAATCCCTGTATTGACTGTTGTTGACAAGCTTGGATTACATCAAGCAGTCTCCTCACATTATTGGAGGATCTGCGGCCCTTTGTGAAGCCTGTCTGATCCTCTTTAACTATAGTGGGTAACACAGTCTCCAGCCTTAATGCGAGAGTTTTAGAGAGGATTTTAAAGTCCGCATTTAAGAATGAAATGGATCTGCACGAAGCACAGTCCTCAAGGACCTTCCATTTTTAAGAATAAGTGAAATATTGGCCTTTCTCAGGGTAGGCGGGAGACAATCATGGCTGTATGAGTCATTAAATATATTGAGCATCAGGCCTGACAGTATGCTTATAAATTCCTTATAGAATTTGCTGGGAAGTCCATCAGGATTGGGCGGCTTTCCACTCTGAAGCTTCCTGCACCTCTTGCTCTGATAAGGGAGAATTGGGAAAAGACTCTTGCTTGGGACTCACACCCGGGAGCTCCAGATCCTTAAAAAAAGATTCATTTGGCTCACTCCTCCTCACAACCCTCAGATTGGTATAACATGAGTAAAATCTCAGGAATGCCACATTAATCTTTTTGGAGTCACATGTTATGTTCCCAGACCCTTCCCTAATCGTCGTAATGGCTTCTGGGCACTCCTTTTCCTGGCAAGATATGCTAAGTATTTGCCTGATCTGTCATCATGCTCATGTAACTTTGCTTTGCAAAGGTAAGCTCCTTCTTTGCCATCTGCTTGAGCACGGCATTCAATACAGACTGCAGCGCCATAATCCTCTGTAGTTTGATCAACGGGGGCCTGTCAAAGTAAGCCTTCTTGGCTGTCTTCAACCGTGCTTCGAGGAGATGTTGCTGCTCAGCCTTCTGCCACTTCCTACTGGCAGAGTAGGAAATAACTAACCCCCGGCATAGGCTTTGGCAGTTTCCCAAGGATGGATGGACTACTAACTGAGCCTGAGTTAATGTCGAGGAATGCCCGAAATTCCCTAGAGAAATACTTCACAAACTTATTATCCGTGAGGATAAAGAGAAGCATTTGCCTGTGCCTTGAACACACTGTAACGTCCTTAATCTTAACCAACAGGTACACTGGAGTGTGATCGGAGATGGTAATATTACCAATCATACAAGATGCCACCAAGTCCTGGGCTGCCACTGGGGTCAGAAAAAAAATCAATCCTGGATGACATTTGTGCGGATTGGAAAAAAACATAAAATTCCTGCCTGTAGGGTATAGACTCCTCCTGATGTCCACTAATCCTAACGCCACACACACATCCATTAGTTGTTTAGTTTGTACAGAGGGTATCGGGGGACCTTTGGGCAACCTGTCTACTGTGGGGTCCATGAGACAGTTAAAATCTCCCTCTATAATGATATGCTGGAACTCAAGACTGATCAGTTTAGAAAATGCATCTACCAAAACTTTGAGGGGATGAGCTGGAGGGCAATAAACATTTAAAACACCATATTCTTCCCCATTTATCAAGGCTTTAAGAATTACAAAACTCTCCTGTCTGTCTTTAACACACCCGAGTAACTTAAATGGGAGATTTCTCTTAACCAATATAGCCACTCCCCTACTTCTGGTAATAAAAGATAAAAAGTAAACCTGATCAAAGCTATTCCGCTGTAGTTTCAAATGTAGACATAACTTTCTGCAATAACATTTAAATTCCAGAGAGGAGGAATTTGAACCACAAATTGCTGAGCCTTAGTGTCACATGACCCATCAAACATAAAAATTACATAAACTAAAACTACTATATTTAACAAACCTACAAAACTATCAAAGATTAAAATCAACAAAAACCAAAAAACAAACCAACGTAGAAAGCGCCAATGGCGTTAAATAGGGGAACTCACCGCCTGCCCAAAAGGGGCAACTACCCATCCCAAACTGCCCATAAGTAGGCATCTAGCCATCACAGCTGAAAATGTGTTGCTGGAAAAGCGCAGCAGGTCAGGCAGCATCCAGGGAACAGGAGAATCGACGTTTCGGGCATAAGCCCTTCTTAAGGCTTATGCCCGAAACGTCGATTCTCCTGTTCCCTGAATGCTGCCTGACCTGCTGCGCTTTTCCAGCAACATATTTTTAGCTCTGATCTCCAGCATCTGCAGACCTCACTTTCTCCATCTAGCCATCATAACCATTTTCCCTCCTCCTAGCTAGAGCCATATGAAAACACAAGCAGAAAAGAAAGTAAATACACCATAGAATAGCAATATGAATAAAAGGGATAAATAACCCACACATTCTTTGGTATAACTTAACCTAGAAATTAAAAGTACACATCTCAACCGCTGCCAAACATATGTGAAACCAAATTATTACCATTAGGCAAAAAAGGAAAAGAAAGCTCTAACTGGACTTGCTCTTTTTTTTAAAAAACAACAAAGATATACCCAAACAACACTACTATTTGTACATACAAAATTCTTCAGATTAGGTTAATTTGTTCACAAAGTCTCTTGCCTTCTCCAACATGTCAAAGAGGTGCACAGATCCATTTAAGGTGATCCGAAGCAGAGAGTACTACATCCCAAACTCCCTCAGTCTTCTCTTGACACCATCATAAGATTTTATTTTCTGGATCACCACCGCTGGGAAGTCCTGGAAGAACATGATCTAAGAGCCCTTGTAAATTAGGGCCTTCCGATCCATCCCCTGGATTCTGGAAGCTACCATGATTCTCTCCTTATCTCTATAGTGATGAAACCGCACCAGGAGAAGATGAGGACATTGACCCAAACCTGATCACCATGTCGTGACCTGGTGTGCCCTCTCAATCTTCAAGCTTCTCAAGCCAGCCTCCCAGTTAAGGAATTTTGGCAGCCAATCCTCTATAAATTCTGCAGGCCACTCACCTTCCTTACCCTCAGGCTGACTGATGATCCAAATATTGTTTCTTCTGCCCCTGCTCTCACGATCATCCACTTGGTCACGCAAACTCCAGGGCTTGGATCCTATCCGTGGAAGAGCTAGTATCAGCTTCCACCACTGTGACTTACCCTTATCTGTCCTCTTTTCCAGGTCTCCCAGTTGCTGTTCATGCTTCTGCAGCATGATAGAGATCGGGGCCAGCTGCTCCTCTATCTGCTTACCCGACATCTCACGAGATTTCATGAGCTCCTTCACTAGGGCCTGGTAGGTAATCGAGTCCAAGGATTCTGCAGGCTGTGCCGCAAGCCTGGCCTCGGACACTCCTCCTCCCTTCTTCGGCATCGCTGGATGGCAAGAAATGCAGGTAAGTTAACTTTTCACAGTTTCCTGCGACTCCACAACCTTTCTAGAGTCCTAGGATATTGCGATGGTCCGGGATGGGTGGGTTAAAAGTTCGTGCTGCTTGTGCGATGGTGCAGAGCTCTGCAAAACCATCCTCCGAGATCGCCGCCATCTTGGATCCTCATCCCATTCTATTCTTAAGTTTCAAAAAAAACCTTAAATGCACATGTGAGAAGCTAGTACAGAGAGTAGGCCAGACAGCCGATATAAAGTGTCAATCTTGTGGAAAAAGTGAAACTCACAGACAGAAACACCACCCAGTTATTAAAAACAAATGCTGTATGTGTAAAACAATGCAGAAGTAGGGCAAAGTTGCATTGCAGCATAAAGTCAAAGGTGCTCATACAAAGATGCTGGTGCAGTACAGCAACCTGCTACATAAGGTATCTCTGATATATTCTTAGGGGAAATTGATGATCCAACCAGTTAATTCTGGCAAAAAGAAATTACATCAAAGACTTCTCATTAATTTTCAGCTTGATCCAGGGGTGAGTGTATTATGAAATTGCATACAGTGAGTGCAGAAGTATTGCTTACAGTGTACAACAGTGTAACTATATATTCCAGGAGGTCTACCACTTAAATTTAAAGATATGTCTCAAACACTCTGCAACACAATGGGTATGAATGTGTGACATCACAAAGAGAATGTAAGGGTACCTCCATTTCGATGCATCCTGTCTGTGGAGTCAGATATTTTTTCTCCACTGGAACCAGACGAATAGACCCGAGCAATCATAGAGATACCTACTCCATAGATACCTCCTTAGGGGGCGGCAAGGTGGCTCAGTGGTTAGCACTGCTGCCTCACAGCGCCAAAGACCCGGGTTTGAGCCCTACCTCGGGCGACTCTCTGTGTGGAGTTTGCACATTCTCCCCATGTCTGTGTGGGTTTCCTCCGGTTGCTCCGGTTTCCTCCCACAATCCAAAGATGTGCAAGTTAGGTGGATTGGCCATGCTGAATTGTCCATAGGGTTAGGTGTATTAGTCAGAGGGAAATATAGGGGAATGGGTCTGGGTGGGTTACTCTTCGGAGGGTCGGTGTGGACTAGTTGGGCCAAAGGCCTGTTTCCATACTACAGGGAATCTAATCCAATTACATTCATCTACTTCCCAGCAGACCACAGAAAGTCTTCCACCAAGAGGGCTGAAGAAAGTTCTCTCGTTGTCTTTTATGGAGTCAATGGATAGGAGTTTCTACTTGTTAACCATTTTAAGTGTATTTCTGTGCTTATTGCATGTTATGTAGATAATTGTTAATTGTAGCATTGTACATACTTTATGAAAAGAACGATAAAATGTTAGATTGTCCTTGCTGGCTTGACACAAATACTGCTAAGAAAGGAAATCTCACAATATAATGCTTTGTACAGAATGTGGAGGCTTTTGATTTAATTTGTTTTGAAAGTTTTGTTGTTTTATTTAAAGAGAAGAAAATATGTTATTTATGTACTAATTTTCTTTCATTGCACACAGGTGGTAGGCAGTAACCAGACTAAAACTGTAATTGTTGGGTTAGGAGATGCATGCTTGTGATGTATAACTCTGTAAATAAATATAAAAGTACGTAAGGATTGGTTTCAGTTTCATACTTCATCACTATTCACAGGAAGAGTGCAACAACTGGAACAGAATCTTCAATCCTTTCCTGCTTCTTAACTCCCATTGTGTTGAGGTAACAACAATCTGTGACCAAAGTCAATGGAAGGGGAAGTGGCGCAACAAAGATTAGTATTACTTAATTATACCTATGGCTCCAGAGATGTACGAGTCATTATCCTTTATACATGGTAAGACTTGAAATGAACAACAATGCAGGCCTCCCATTAGAAGCAAGTTGCTTTTACACCATGCTTCCCTGAGCCCTGTGCTGTATATGCCCTTGCTACATCTGTATTATTTGGCAAAGGCTGTAGCTCATTTATTACCAGGGAATAGAGAACAATAATAAGCTATCTTTGCCGAATCCTCAAGTATTAGGCAAGAGTTAACTCAAATCCTACTTACGTGATGTCAGCATTTGGGTGTAGGCCAAACACCTGAGGGGTGTCAACAGCGGGTAATGTCTGAATATACTCTAAATAGGATTCCACACTGGCACAGATTGGGATGATATAATTAGTGTAGAAGTTGAACTTGGGATCAAATGTCTTCTCACTGAACCACACCTAAATAACAAATCCACAAAACATTACATTACGCGTATTTTACCTCAAAATGCAAGTTATTCCCTTAAACTAAGTTGCTAGATATCCTATTGAAGAAATAATAATTTAAGTTAAAATAAACTAACCAATTTACCTGAGAAAGTACTTATACTTTGTGGTTTAATAACTGTGATGAGATAGATCTGAAGAGCTATAAGAAAAATCTTCATAAATGACAAAGCAGAATAATTAGGCAAATTATTAAAGAATGATGCAGAACTGGTAATCTCCAAATCTACCATTTCTTTGGACGTAGGTTTGCTCGCTGAGCTGGAAGGTTCTTTCCAGACGTTTCATCACCCTATTAGGTAACATCTTCAGTGGAGAAAGTGAGGACTGCAGATGCTGGAGATAAGAGCTGAAAATGTGTTGCTGGAAAAGCGCAGCAGGTCAGGTAGCATCCAAGGAGCAGGAGAATCGATTCCCGAAGAAGGGCTCATGCCCGAAACGCTGATTCTCCAACATCTTCAGTGGGCCTCAGTCGAAGCAATGCTGATAATTCCTGCTTTCTATTTATATGTTTGGGTTTCTTTGGGTTGGTTATGTCATTTCCTGTGGCGATGTCATTTCCTGTGGTGAAGTTACTTCCTGTTCTTTTTCTCAGGGGGTGGTAGATGGGGTCTAACTCGATGTGTTATTTGATAGAGTTCTGGTTGGTATGCCATGTTTCTAGGAATTCTCGTGCGTGTCTCTGTTTGGCTTATCCTAGGATGGATGTGTTGTCCCAGTCGAAGTGGTGTCCTTCCTCATCCATATGTAAGGATACTAGTGAGAGAGGGTCATGTCTTTTTGTGGCTAATTGGTGTTCATGTATCCTGGTGGCTAGTTTTCTGCCTGTTTGTCCAATGTTGTGTTTGTTATAGACCTTGCATGGTATTTTGTAAATGACATTAATTTTTTTACAAAATACCGTGCAAGGTCTGTAACATACATACTTTTGAAGAAGGACACCACTTCCACTGGGATAACACATCCATCCTAGGACGAGCCAAACAAAGGCACGCATGAGAATTTCTAGAAGCATGGCATTCTAACCGGAACTCTATCAACAAACAACTTGAGTTAGACCCCATCTACCACCCCCTGAGAAAAAGAAAGGAAGTGACTTCACCACAAGAAATGGCATCACCACAGGAATTGACATCACCAACCCAAAGAAACCCAAACATATAAATAGAAAGCAAGAATTATCAGCAGTGCTTCGCCTGACGCCCACTGAAAATGTTACCTCGTAGGGTGACGAAACATCTGGAAATGAACCTTGCAGCTCAGTGAGCAAACCTATATCCAGAACCTCAATCTGAGCTATAACCCTTCTCAAAACTCACTACCATTTCTCTACTTTCTACTGTCAACGTAGGACCAATCTACTGCAAGAATATTATGTACACAGTAAGATAATAGAGGAGGAGGAGGGATAGTGAATGGAATTTAAAGGTTGTGAGGGTAAGCTTGTTGATTGACTGAAGAGTTGGTAACAATAATTGGCCTGTTGAGATTCAACTACAGTGAGACAGTGTGCTGCCAGCAAGGTTCCCAGATCCAGTGAGGCTTCTCCTGCAACAACCTCTTCAGTCCAGTGCAAGTGCTACCTTTGAGAGACACCAGCCAATCAGAGGCCCTATACTGAAACTATCACAATCCTTCAGTCTGATTAATTAAGGAGATACATGGTTGTTTGGTGGTGCAGAATTCTGCTGATCGGACCACCACCCATGATCTTCTGACTGTCTTTATGACCCATTAATCTCTCCCATATTAGATGCTCCATGATGTAATCACTCCCCCACTGGTCTAAACACTTCTATTCATCTTGAGACCATTCTTTACCCCCTCTTATGATAGGTCAGAAGTCAGTGTAAGATGCACATTTAGTGTGAAGGAGACTTCGCCTGACTGACACAGGGTGAGAATTTGGGTCAAAATGGGAATTGAGGGCATGGGGATTTAATTAATGTGTACCACATAAAATAAAGTCTCCAGATGACAGCCAAGTGGGTCAGGAAATAAAACATGGATTAAGAGTCGTACTGCACAGAAACTAATGGCAGAATGATTCATGTGGGCAGGGCAAGCATTGATTGGAAATTAAGATCGGACTGTATTTCTAATCTAGGAATCCTCTGATCAGTATTCCAGTTTGGAAGCTGAGGGCAATGGTTCACCCAGGATGTACAGCCAGAGCCAAGATCATGGCATCACAGATCTCTTTTGGTGCCTCTTTTGTTTTAAACCCAGCACCAGGGTCCTGGGTTCGATTCCCGCTTGTCTGTGTGGAGTTTGCATATTCTCCCTGTGTCTGCGTGGGTTTCCTCCAGGTGCTCCGGTTTCCTCCCACAATCCAAAAATGTGCAGGTCAGGTGAATTGGCCATGCTAAATTTCCCACAGTGTTAGGGCGTTAGTCAGGGGTAAATATAGGGGAGGGGAATAGGTCTGGGTGGGTTTCACTTCAGAGGGGCGGTGTGGACTTGTTGGGCTGAAGGGCCTGTTCCACGGTGTAGAGAATCTAATCTAATCTAATCTCTCAGCTGTACAGGGGAGGAGGAAGCAGAATGAAAGAACAATTTATCCAATACTCAGTGTTTCAGAAGGATAGACAGGAGGGAAAGGAGGTGGTGTAGTTTTGTTAGTAAAGGTTGAAATCAATACTGTAGTGAGAATTGATATCAGCATGGAGATCCAGGCGTAGAATCAGCCTACGTAGCAATAAGAAATAGCAAGGGAAAAATGTCCCTGTTGGGAGTATCTATCAGTCCCCAAATAGTAGTTCCACAATGGAGCACAGTATATTGTTGGGTGGCATAGTGGATAGCTCTGCTGTCTCACAGAGCCAGGGACTCGGGTTTCATTCCACCCGTGGGCAACTGTCTGTGTGGAGTTTGCACATTCTCCCTGTATCTTTATGGGTTTCCTCCCACAGTCCAAAGATGTACAGGTTAGGTGGATTGGCCATGCTGAATTGCCCATCGTGTTAACGGATGTGTAGGCTAGGTGCGTTAGTTACAGTAATAGGGAAGGGGAAAGAGTCTGGGTGAATTGCTTTTCGGAGGGCCAGTGTGGACTTCTTGGGCCAAATGGCCTGTTTCCACACTTTAGGGATTCTATGATTCTATGACAATATGCTTTGGATACAACCAGGGAGTAGACCATTCTGGATTTGGCATTGTATAATGAGGTGAGATTAGTTAATGATCTCATTGTAAAAGATTTTCCAGGTAAGAGTGATCATAGCAACCTAGAATTTCAAACGCAGTTGGACGGCGAGAAATTGGAGACTCCTACTAGTGCTTTGGTGTTAAGCAAAGGTACTTACATAGGCATGAGGACAGATTTGGTCCAACTGGACTGGGCAAGAACACAAAGTTGATGAGCAGTGGCAGGTGCTTAAGGAGACATTCAATTGCTCCCAACTAAAATATATTCCAGAGAGGAAGATTGTGAGAGAGGAAAAATTATTTATGGTTAAGCGAAGAAGTGAAAGATTTCATAAAGAAAAGGTCTGGCATATTGCAAAGGATGGCACTAAAATAGATAGAAAAGTAAATTGCAATGAAGAAATAAGAATTTTGCAAATGGATATGGATAGGCTGGTGAATTGACCAAAACGTGATAGATGAAGTTTAATGTGAGTAAGAATGAGATTATCCACTTTTGACAGAGAAACAGAAAGGCAGCCTACTATTTAAGGGGAGAGAAACTTCAGAGTGCATCAGTGCAGAGGGACCTGGGTGTCCTCATGCATGAATTGCAGAAAACTAATATGATGGTAATCAGGAAAACAAACAGAATTTTGGTATTTATTGCTAAAAAAAACAAGTACAAAAATAGGAAAGTATTTCTGAAACTGTACAAAGAATTAGTGAGACCACACCTGGAGTCCTGCGTACAAAATTGGTCCTCTTATTGAGCCATTGTATTGGAAGCACTTCAGATGGGGTTGATTTCAGGTGTGGGATTTGTATTATAAAGGGAGACTGAGCAGTTTAGGCCTATGGAGTTTAGGAAAATGACAGAAGATCTAATTGAGGAATGTAAGATGCTAAAGGGATAGACAAAGCAGAGATACAAAGGATGTTTTCTCATGTGGTGCAATCTAGAACAAAACAAATCATAGTTTGGAGATAAGGAGGAACAGATTTAAAACAGGGATGAGGAAAAAATACTTCTCTCAAAGGGACATGAATCTGTGGAATTCCCTCTCCAAGAGTGTAACAGATGCTGGTACATTGAATAAATTTAAGGATGACACAGACAGAGTTTTAATTAATAACAGGTTGAAGGGCAGGAAAGTGGAGTTGAGGCCGAGATGAGATCAGCCATGATTGTATCAAATGGTGGAGTAGGGTTGAGGGGCTGAACTGCAGATGTTTCATCACCATCGTCAGTGCGCTTCCGGTGAAGTGTTGCTTTTCTGTCCCGTTTGCTATTTATGTGTCCTGGTTTGCTGAGGGAGGTGGTATCATTTCTGGTTCTGTTTCTTAGTGGTTGCTATATGGACACTAATGCTACATGTTTATTCATAGAGTTCTGGATTGAGTCCCTGGCCTCCATGAATTCACGTGCAGTCTTTGTTTGGCTTGTTCTGGGATGGATACGTTGTCCCAGTCAAATTGGTGTCTTTCTTTGTCTGCATGTATGGATACAAGTGATATTTGATCATGTCTCTTAGTGACTATGCCATCCACAACCGAATCACCTCTGAGGATTTCCTGTCCACAGAATCCAACCTCATTGTCCGTGAACCTGCACTACCTGATTCTACCTTCTTCCTAAGATTCACAACCTGACTGTCCCAGTCGACCCATTGTCTCAGCCTGCACCTGTTCCACCAAACTCATCACTTCCTAACTTGACACTGTCCTGTCTCCTTTAGTGCAGGAACTCCCCACCTACAATTGTGACACCACCCTCCCTTTCACCTCCTACGAGATCTTTGTTTCCACAGCCGCCAACGCCTCATCTTTGCCATGGACATCGATCCGGCACAACGAAGGTGTCCAAGATCTCCATTTCTTCCTCTCACCCATCCGAACCAGTACCCTTCCTCCGACACCCTCATCCGCCCCGCTGAACTGGTTCTCTCCCTCAACAACTTCTCCTTCCAATCCTCCCACTTCCTCCAAACCAAAGGGGTGGCGATGGGAACCCGCAAGCGACCCAGCTATGCCTGCCTGTTTGTTGGATACGTGGAACAATCCATCTTCCGTTCCACCGGCACCACCCTCCACCTGTTCTTCCACTACATCGATGATTGTATCAGCGCTGCCTTGTGCTTCCAAGAGGAGATTGAACAATTCATCAACTTTACCAAAATCTTCCACCCTAACTTCAAATTCACCTGGACCATCTCAGACAGCTCCCTCCCCTCCCTGGACCTCTTCATCACCGTCTCTGGCGACCTACTAACCATAGACATCTGCTACAAACCCACCAACTCCCACAGCTACCTAGACTACACCTCCTCCCACCCTACCTCCTGCAACAATGCTATCATCTATTCCCAATTCCTCCGCTTCCGCCGCATCTGTTCTGAGGATGACCAATTCCACCTCAGAAAGGCCCAGATGGCCTCCTTCTTCCACGATCGCAACTTCCCTTCCTACGTGGTTGATGATGCCCTCCAGCACATCTCCTCCACTTCACGCACCACTGGCCTTGAACCCCACCCCTCCCAATGTAACAAGGACGGAACCCCCCTGGTCGTCACCTTCCACTCCACCAACCTCTTCATACATTGCATCATCCTCTGCCACTTTCACCACCTCCAAACGGATCGAACCACTAAAGATATATTTCCCTCCCCAACCCTATCAGTGTTCCAGAAAGACCATTCGCTCTGCGACTCCCTCTCAGGTCCACACCCCAACGAATCCCACTTAGAACATAGAACATAGAACATAGAAGAATACAGCGCAGTACAGGCCCTTGGGCCCTCGATGTTGCGCCGATCCAAGCCCACCTAAACTACACTAACCCACTATCCTCCATATACCTATCCAATGCCCTCTTAAATGCCCATAAAGAGGGAGAGTCCACCACTGTTACTGGCAGGGCATTCCATGAACTAACGACTCGCTGAGTGAAGAACCTACCCCTAACATCAGTCCTATATCTACTCCCCCTTAATTTAAAGCTATGCCCCCTTGTAATACCCGACTCAATACGCGGGAAAAGGTTCATACTGTCGACCCTATCTAACCCCCTAATCATCTTGTACACCTCAATCAAGTCACCCCTAAACCTTCTTTTCTCTAATGAAAACAGCCCCAAGTGCCTCAGTCTTTCCTCATACGATTTTCCTTCCATACCAGGCAACATCCTGGTAAACCTCCTCTGCACCCGTTCCAATGCCTCCACATCCTTCCTATAGTATGGCGACCAAAACTGCACACAATATTCCAGATGCGGCCGTACCAGAGTCTTATACAACTGCATCATGACCTCAGGACTCCGGAACTCAATTCCTCTACCAATAAAAGCCAGTACGCCATATGCCTTCCTCACCGCACTATTTACCTGGGTGGCAACTTTCAGAGATCTGTGTACATGGACACCAAGATCCCTCTGCTCATCCACACTACCAAGTATCCGACCATTAGCCCAGTACCCCATCTTTTTGTTATTCTTCCCAAAGTGAATCACCTCGCACTTAGCTACATTGAATTCCATCTGCCACCTTTCTGCCCAGCTCTGCAGCTTCTCTATATCCTGCTGTAACCTGCCACATGCTTCCTCACTGTCAACAACTCCTCCGACTTTCGTGTCATCCGCAAACTTGCTCACCCAACCTTCTAACCCCTCTTCCAGGTCATTTATAAAAATGACAAACAGCAATGGTCCCAAAACAGATCCTTGCGGAACACCGCTAGTGACGGCACTCCATGAAGAAACTTTGCCATCAACTACTACCCTCTGTCTTCTTCCATCCAGCCAATTCCTAATCCAAACCTCCAACTCACCCTCAATGCCATATCTCCGTATTTTCTGCAGTAGCCTACCATGGGGAACCTTATCAAACGCCTTACTAAAATCCATATATACCACATCTACCGCTTTCCCCTCATCAACCTCCTTCGTCACCTTTTCAAAGAATTCAATAAGGTTTGTGAGGCACGACTTGCCCTTCACAAAACCATGCTGACTATCCTTGATCACATTATTCCTATCTAGATGTGCATAAATCCTATCCCTTACAATTCTCTCTAAGACTTTGCCCACAACAGAAGTGAGACTCACCGGCCTATAGTTACTAGGGCTATCCCTACTCCCCTTTTTGAACAAGGGAACCACATTTGCTATCCTCCAGTCTTCTGGGACTACTCCTGTAGACAAAGAGGACATAAAAATCAAGGCCAATGGCTCTGCAATCTCCTCCCTTGCTTCCCAGAGAATCCTAGGATAAATGCCATCAGGCCCAGGGGACTTATCTATTTTCACCTTTTCCAGGATTTCCAACACCTCTTCTCTACATACCTCAAAGCCATCCATTCTACTTATTTGTGCCTCAGTATTCTCATCGACAACAATGCCCTGTTCCTGAGTGAATACTGAAGAAAAGTATTCATTCAGTGTCTCCCCAATCTCTTCCGCCTCCACACGCAACTTCCCCCTACTATCCTTGACTGGACCTATTCCTACCCTAGTCATTCTTTTATTCCTAACATACCTATAGAAAGCCTTAGGGTTTTCCCTAATCCTATCTACTAAGGACCTTTCATGTCCCCTCCTTGCTGCTTTTAGCTCTCTCTTCAGGTCCTTCCTGGCTACCCTATAACTCTCAATCGCCCCAATTGAACCTTCACTTCTGGCACCTTTCCCTGCCACCGCAGCAAGTGCAAAACCTATGCCCACACCACTCCCCTCACCTCTGTCTAACACCCCAAGGGATCCTTCCACATCCATCAGAAATTCACCTGTACCTCTACCAATGTCATCTGCTGCATCTGTTGCACCTGATGTGGTCTCCTCTACATCGGGGAGGCGGACACCTTCTTGCAGATCAGTTCAGAGAACATCTCTGGGAGACCTGCACCCACCAACCCAACCACCCCGTGGCTGAATACTTAAACTCCCACTTCCCCTCCCATATGGATGTGATCTATATGGACTTCAGTAAGGTGTTCGACAAGGTTCCCCATGGGAGACTGGTTATCAGGGTTAGATCTCACGGAATACAGGGAGAACTAGCCATTTGGATACAGAACTGGCTCAAAGGTAGAAGACAGAGGGTGGTGGTGGAGGGTTGTTTTTCAGACTGGAGGCCTGTGACCAGTGGAGTGCCACAAGGTTCGGTGTTGGGTCCTCTATTTTTTGTCATTTACATAAATGATTTGGATGCAAGCATAAGAGGTACAGTTAGTAAGTTTGCAGATGATACCAAAATTGGAGGTGTAGTGGACAGCGAAGAGGGTTACCGCAGATTACAGCAGGATCTTGATCAGATGGGCCAATGGGCTGAGAAGTGGCAGATTAACTTTAATTCAGATAAATGCGAGGTGCTGCATTTTGGGAAAGCAAATCTTAGCAGGACTTATACACTTAATGGTCAGGTCCTAGGGAGTGTTGCTGAACAAAGAGACCTTGGAGTGTAGGTCCATAGCTCCTTGAAAGTGGAGTCACAGGTAGATAGGATAGTGAAGAAGGCGTTTGGTATGCTTTCCCTTATTGGTCAGAGTATTGAGTACAGGAGTTGGGACATCATGTTGTGGCTGTACAGGACATTGGTTAGGCCACTGTTGGAATATTGCGTGCAATTCTGGTCTCCTTCCTATCGGAAAGATGTTGTGAAACTTGAAAGTGTTCAGAAAAGATTTACAAGGATGTTGCCAGGGTTGGAGGATTTGAGCTAAAGGGAGAGGCTGAACAGGCTGGGGCTTTTTTCTCTGGAGCATTGGAGGCTGAGGGGTGACCTTATAGAGGTTTACAAAATTATGAGGGGCATGGATAGGGTAAATAGGCAAAGTCTTTTCCTTGGGGTGGGAGAGTCCAAAACTAGAGGGCATAGGTTTAGGGTGAGAGGGGAAAGATATAAAGGAGACCTACAGTGCAACATTTTCACGCAGAGGGTGGTACATGCATGGAATGAGCTGCCAGAGGAAGTGGTGGAGGCTGGTACAATTGCAACATTTAAAAGGCATTTGGATGGGTATATGAATAGGAATGGTTTGGAAGGATATGGGCCAGGTGCTGGCAGGTGGGACTAGATTGGGTTGGGATAGCTGGTTGGCATGGATGGGTTGGACTGAAGGGTCTGTTCTGTGCTGTACATCTCTATGACTCTATGACACTCTGTCAAGGACATGCAGGTCCTGGGCCTCCTCCACTGCAAACCGTTACCACCGAACGCCTGGAGGAAGAATGCCTCATATTCCACATTGGGACCCTGTAATCCACATGAGGTAAATGTGGATTTCAAAAGCTTCCTCATTTTCCCTCCCCCCCTATTATCCCAGTCTCAAGCCTCCAACTCGGCACCACCCTCCGGACCTGTCTGTCACTACCCCCCTCTGACCTATCACCTTCTCCCTCACTCTCATCCATTTATTCCTTTCTCAGCTACCTTGCTCCCAACCCCACCTCCACCCCCCTCCCATTTACCTCTCAGCCCCGACCCACAAGCCTCATTCCTGATGAAGGGCTTATGCCCGGCACGTCGATTCTTCTGCTCCTCAGATGCTGCCTGACCTGCTGTACTTTCCCAGCAACACACTCTTGACTCTGATCTCCAGCATCTGCAGTCCTCACTTTCTCCTCTTGGTGGGCTCGTTAGTGTTTGTGTACCCTGATGGCGAACTTTCTTTTGGTTTGCCCTATGTAATGCTTGTGTCAGTCTTTACATGGTATTTTGTGTAAATAACAATGGTTCTGTTGGTTGTGGGTATGGGATCCTTTATACTCATCAGTAGCTGTCATAGTATGGTTGATGGTTTGTGGGCTACCGTGATACCTAGGGGTTGGAGTAGTCTGGTGGTAATTTCCTTTATGTCTTTGATGTATGCCAGCATGACCAGCATATCTGGAATTTTACACTGGTGAGGATATTCTCATGAGTTGATGAGTTTCTTCCAGTTGAGCACATTTGGTAATGACAAGGATTTGGTAATCACCAAGGCAGAAGGGAACAACAACCGACTTCCCTCCCTCGATGTAATGGTTGAACGCGAGGCCAGTAGGGAGTGCTACAGCAGCATATACAGGATGATCACCCAGACAGACCAAGTACTCAACTACAGCAGTAACGATCCCAACACTCTCGAATGGAGCTGCATCAGAACATTGTTCAAGTGAGTGGTGGACACTGCAGCATCCCAGAGCCACGCAAAGCTGAAGAAGAACACCTATATGGCATCTTCAAAAACAACGATTACCCAAAACTCTACTTACAGAACAGGCCACAACAGGAAGACACAACACGTATGGATACACTGGTCACCCTGCCATACATCAAGGACTACATCACTATTTTTGGTGGCTTACAAACCATTCCTCCTGTATTCATATCTAAATCATTTATATAAATGAGAAAAAGCAGTGGACACAGCACCAATCCTTGTGGACACTGCTGGTCACAGGCCTTCACTCTGAAGAACAACCCTCTACCACCATCCTCTGTGTCCTAGCTTCAAGCCAATACTGTATCCAAATGGCTAACTCTCATTGTATTCCATGTGATTTAACCTTGCTAACCAGTTTACCATGCAGAACATTGTTGAACACTTTGCTGAAGTTCATGCAGATAACATATACTGCTGTCTTCATCAATCTTCTTTGTCATTTCTTCAAAAAACTCAATCAAGCTAGTAAGACACAATTTCCCACACATAAAGCTATGCTGACTATCCCTAATCAGTCCTTGCCTTTCCAAATATTTGTAGATCCTGTCCCTCAGAATCCCCTCCAGCAACTTACCCACCACTGATGTCAGGCTCACCAGTCTATAGTTTCCTGGCCTTTCCTTACTATCTTTCTTATATATTGACATCATATTAGCTACACTCAAGTCTTCTGGCACATCACACATGGCTACTGATGATACAAATATCTCAGCAAGGGGCCCAGCAATCGCTTCCCTAGCTACCCACAAAAAATAACAAACAAACTGATATTTGTTTATGAGGCCAGGCCTGAAAGTTAATAACAGATTGGTTTTTTTTCAAAGTACTCTATAGATATCGGATCAGTGGTGCTGGAAGAGCACAGCAATTCAGGCAGCATCTGAGGACAGGCAAAATCGACGTTTCGGGCAAAAGCCCTTCATCAGGAATAAAGGCAGAGAGCCTGAAGCGTGGAGAGATAAGCTAGAGGAGGGTGGGGGTGGGGATAGAGTAGCATAGAGTACAATAGGTCAGTGGGGAAGGAGATGAAGGTGATAGGTCAGGGAGGAGAGGGTGGAGTGGATAGGTGTAAAAGGAGCTGGGCAGGTCGGACAAGTCCGGACACGTCAGGGGATCGTGTTGCTGGAGGTTAGAAACTAGGATGAGGTGGGGGAAGGGGAAATGAGGAAGCTGTTGAAGTCCACATTGATGCCCTGGGGTTGAAGTGTTCCGAGGCGGAAGATGAGGCGTTCTTCTTCCATGCGTCTGGTGGTGAGGGAGCGGCGGTGGAGGAGGCCCAGCACCTCCATATCCTCGGCAGAGTGGGAGGGGGAGTTGAAATGTTGAGCCACGGGGCGATTTGGTTGATTGGTGCGGGTGTCTCGGAGATGTTCCCTAAAGAGCTCTGCTAGGAGGCGCCCAGTCTCCCCAATGTAGAGGAGACTGCATCGGGAGCAACGGATACAATAAATGATATTAGTGGATGTGCAGGTAAAACCTTGATGGATGTGGAAGGCTCCTTTAGGGCCTTGGATGGAGGCGAGGGAGGAGGTGTGGGCACAGGTTTTACAGTTCCTGCGGTGGCAGGTGACTTGTCCGGACTTGTCCGACCTGCCCAGCTCCTTTTCCACCTATCCACTCCACCCTCTCCTCCCTGACCTATCACCTTCATCTCCTTCCCCACTGACCTATTGTACTCTATGCTACTCTATCCCCACCCCCACCCTCCTCTAGCTTATCTCTCCACGCTTCAGGCTCTCTGCCTTTATTCCTGATGAAGGGCTTTTGCCCGAAACGTCGATTTTGCCTGTCCTCGGATGCTGCCTGAATTGCTGTGCTCTTCCAGCACCACTGATCCAGAATCTGGTTTCCAGCATCTGCAGTCATTGTTTTTACTCTATAGATATGTCAACCCTACAAAGGGCAGGTGTTTGAATGTTAACAGGGGTCTAACACGGAGGGCAATGCCAAAAGCATGTTGAAAAAAAAGCAACACAAAGAGAAACAAAAACTTGCACTAGTTTTGAACTGTGTTTTTGTCATAAATATGTGACTACAAAGCTCCCTGGAATCACAGTTATGAAAATTAAATGAAATTCCTTGGAGCCTGTTGGAAGCTATCTGCATTGACTGGTACCTTTCGAAACCAAACAAGATAAAATCCTATGTGCCTGTGATATAATGGATCATTGAAACAGCTGAAGTTAGCCAGCCAGTTACATCTCATTCAAAGTTTGTGCGAAGATTTGTAGCTCGGGTGCTCGTTGTTGTGGTTCTGTTCGCCAAGCTGGAAGTTTTTGTTGCAAACGTTTTGTCCCCTGGCTATGCGACATCATCAGTGCTTGGGAGCCTCCTGCAAAGCGCTTCTTTGATGTTTCCTCCGGTGTTTATAGTGGTCTGTCCCTGCCGCTTCCGGTTGTCAGTTTCAGCTGTCCGCTGTAGTGGTTGGTATATTGGGTCCAGGTCGATGTGTTTGTTGATGGAGTTTGTGGATGAATGCCATGCCTCTAGGAATTCCCTGGCTGTTCTCTGTCTGGCTTGCCCTATGATAGTAGTGTTGTCCCAGTCGAATTCATGTTGCTTGTTGTCTGTGTGTGTGGCTACTAAGGATAGCTGGTCGTGTCGTTTCGTGGCTAGTTGATGTTCATGTATGCGGATTGTTAGCTGTCTTCCTGTTTGTCCTATATAGTGATTAGTGCAGTCCTTGCATGGTATTTTGTACACTACATTCGTCTTGCTCATGTTGGGTATCGGGTCCTTCGTTCTGGTGAGTTGTTGTCTGAGTGTGGCTGTTGGTTTGTGTGCCGTTATGAGTCCTAGGGGTCGCAGTAGTCTGGCTGTCAGTTCCGAGATGCTCCTGATGTATGGTAGTGTATGGTAGTGTGGCTAGTGTGGCTAAAGAGAAAGACCACGGAACGAGGACATACCACAACCAAAAGGACTAGCCATGAACCGAAAGGACTAACCAGCTATCCTTAGTAGCCACACACACAGACAACAAGCAACATGAATTCGACTGGGACAACACTACTATCGTAGGGCAAGCCAGACAGAGAACAGCCAGGGAATTCCTAGAGGCATGGCATTCATCCACAAACCCCATCAACAAACACATCGACCTGGACCCAATATACCAACCACGACAGCGGACAGCTGAAACTGACAACCGGAAGCAGCAGGGACAGACCACTATAAACACCGGAGGAAACATCAAAGAAGCGCTTCGCAGGAGGCTCCCAAGCACTGATGATGTCGCCTAGCCAGGGGACGAAACGTTTGCAACAAAAACTTCCAGCTCGGCGAACAGAACCACAACAGTTACATCTCATTTCTTTCTCTTTTGATTTATCCCTTAACAATGTCTGTTTCTCAATCTGTCTTCATAGGGTAGGGGCTAGAATCAACTAGGATCAGGTTTAAATCATAGACATTAGATTATCTTATTATTTCACTTTGCTCTACTAATGCTACCATATTATTAACAAACAATTAACTCTTGTTTAAGTCATGATCCTGGTGTCTGGTATTGGTTATTCACAAAGCCTGGTATCAGTTGTTTAAAAAAAATCTTAATTGTGGATGGGGATGCTGATTTGATTTGCTTTCCTATCTCTCTGTCATTATAATCCTTACCTAACCTGCTTGTAATCTACTCAAAAGAACTGTATAAATGTTTCAGGTATGATTTTCCCTTCATGAAGCCATTCTGACTCTGCTTGACTTTATTATGTGTTTCTAAATACTTTGTTATTACATCCTTTCTAATAGGTTGCCCTCGTGATGTTGACACTGCTGTGATCTGATCCCTCCCCATGATCTTCTCACTCCTGTGATCTGAATCCTCTCTGATGTACTGACCTGAGTTATCTCATATACTACCTTGATTTTTGCAATATTATGAGGTAATTTTTTTAAAATTTCAAAACTGTACTTTATTCATAAAAATCTTTGTATATATGTATCCAAGGAAATGGCTGAGGAACTGAATAATTACTTCGCGTCAGTTTTCATGCTGGAAGACACGAGTAATATCCCAAAAATTCCAGGGTGTAAGGGGGCAGAACTGAATTTGGTGGCCTTCGCCGAGGAGAAGATGCTGGAAAACCTGAAAGGCCTGAAGGTAGATAAATAACCTGGACCTGAGTTCTAAGGGCAATAGCTGAAGAGATAGTGGATGCGTTAGTGATGATCTTTCAGGAATCACAAGTCAGGAAAGGTCCCAAAGGGCGAGAAAATTGCTAACCTAGCACCCCTGTTGAAAAAGGGGGTAAAGTAAAATACATAAAATTATAGGCCGATTAGGCTAACCTCGGTTTGATTAGATTAGATTAGATTAGATTAGATTAGATTAGATTACAGTGTGGAAACAGGCCCTTCGGCCCAACAAGTCCACACCGACCCGCCGAAGCGAAACCCACCCATACCCCTACATTTACCCCTTATCTAACACTACGGGCAATTTAGTATGGCCAATTCACCTGACCCTGCACATCTTTGTGACTGTGGGAGGAAACCGGAGCACCCGGAGGAAACCCACGCAGACACGGGGAGAACGTGCAAACTCCACACAGTCAGTCGCCTGAGGCGGGAATTGAACCCGGGTCTCTGGCGCTGTGAGGCAGCAGTGCTAACCACTGTGCCACCGTGCCGCCCACGGTTGTGGGGAACATCCTGGAGTCCATTGTGAAGAATGAGATTTCTGAGTACTTGGAACTGTATGGTAAAATACAGCAACATCAGCATGGTTTCTTTAAGGGGTGGTCATGCCTGACAAATCTGCTAGAATTCTTTGAGAAAGCAACAAGCAGGTTAGACCAAGGAGAGCCAATGGATGTTATCCACCTGGACTTCAAGAAGGCCGTTGATAAGGTGCCATATGGGAGGTTGCTGAGTAAGATAAAGCCCCATGGTGTTAAGGCAAGGTGCTAGCATGGGTAGAAGATTGGCTGTTTGGCAGAAGACAGACAGTGGGGGGTAAAATGGTCCTTCTCAGGGTTCCGCAAGGGTCAGTGTTGGGACCATAACTTTTCACTTTATACATTAATGATCTTGATGAAGGAACTGAGGGCAGTTTACAGGCAATACAAATATAGGTACAGGTAGCACTAAAGAGGTGGGGTCACTGCAGAAGGATTTGGACAGGTTAAGAGAATGGGCAAAGAAATGGCAGATGGGGTACAATGTGGGAAAGTGGAGGTCATGCACTTTGGTAGGAAGAACAGAGGCAGGGATGATTTTCCAAATGAGGAGAAAATTCTGAAGTCTGAAGTGCAAAGAGATTTGGGAATTCTAATCCAGGATGCTTTCAAGGTAAATTTGTAGGTTGAGTCAGTAATTAGGAAGGCAAATGCAATATTAACATTTATTTTGAATATAAAAGTATGGATGTATTTCTGAGGCTCTATAAGGCTCTAGTCAGACCACATTTGGAATATTGTGCACAGTTTTGGGCCCCATATCTCAGGGAGGATGTATTGGCCCTGGGGTGTACTCAGAGGAGTTTCATGAGAATAGTCGCAGGAATGAAAAGCTTAACATATGAGGGACGTTTGATGACTCTGGGTTTATACTTGATGGGGTTTAGAACGATGAGGGGGGAATCTAATTGAAACGTACAGAATATTGAATGGCCTGAACAGAGTAGATGTTGGGAAAATGTTTCCCTTGGTGAGAGAGACTAGGACCCGAAGGTACAGCCTTAAAGGGAAGACCTTTTAGAATGGAGATAAGGAGAAACTTCTTCAGCAGGGAGTGGCAAATCTGTAGAATTTATTGCCATAGAAGGCTGTGGTGACCAGGTCACTGAGTATATTTAAGACAGAGATAGATAGGTTATTGATTGTCAACGGGATCGAGGTTTACGGGGAGAAAGCGAGGTTTAGAAACTTATCAGCCATGATGGAATGACAGTGCAGACTCGATGGGCTGATTGGTCTAATTTCTACTCCTATCTCTTATGGTTTTACAGATTGACACCAACGCAGTTCGATTCTGTACAGTTCCGTATCAAGCAAACAAACAAAACTTTGAACTTTGACTGTATCACAAAAAAACCAAAGACCTTTCTTACACAATACTAATACTTAGAACATAGAACATAGAACATACAGCGCAGTACAGGCCCTTCGGCCCTCGATGTTGCACTGACCTGTCATACCAATCTGAAGCCCATCTAACCTACACTATTCCATGTACGTCCATATGCTTATCCAATGACGACTTAAATGTACTTAAAGTTGGTGAATCTACTCCCATTGCAGGCAAAGCATTCTACTCTCTGAGTAAAGAAACTACCTCTGACATCTGTCCTATATCTATCACCCCTCAAATTAAAGCTATGCCCCCTCGTGCTCGCCATCACCATTCTTGGAAAAAGGCTCTCCCTGACCACCCTAGCTAACCCTCTGATTATCTTATATGTCTCTATTAAGTCACCTCTCAACCTTCTCTCTCACGAAAACAGCCTCAAGTCCCTCAGACTTTCCTTGTAAGACCTTCCCTCTGTACCAGGCAACATCCTAGTAAATCTCCTTTGCACCCTTTCCAAAGCTTCCACATCCTTCTTATAATGTGGTGACCAGAACTGTACACAATACTCCAAGTGCGGCCACACTAGAGTTTTGTACAGCTGCAGCATAACCTCCTGGTTCCGGAACTCGATCCCTCTATTAATAAAAGCTAAAACACTGTATGCCTTCTTAACTACCCTGTCAACCTGGGTGGCAACTTTCAAGGATCTGTGTACATGGACACCGAGATTTCTCTGCTCATCTACACTACCAAGAATCTTACCATTAGCCCAGTACTTTGCATTTCGGTTACTCCGACCAAAGTGAATCACCTCACACTTGTCTGCATTAAACTCCATTTGCCACCTCTCAACCCAGCTCTGCAGCTTATCTATGTTTCTCTGTAACCGACAACATCCTTTGTCACTACCCACAACTCCACTGACTTTAGTGTTATCTGCAAATTTACTAATCCACCTTTCTATGCCCTCATCCAGGTCGTTTCTAAAAACGACGAACAGCAGTGGACCCAACACCGACCCTTGCGGTACACCACTAGTAACTGGACTCCAGGATGAACATTTCCCATCAACCACCACCCTCTGTCTTCTTTCAGCAAGCCAATTACTGATCCAAACTGCTCTATCTCCCTCAATCCCATTCCTCCGCATTTGTACAATAGCCTTCTGTGGGGAACCTTATCGAACGCCTTGCTGAAATCCATATACATCACATCAACCGGTTTACTCTCATCTACCTGTTTGGTCACCTTCTCAAAGAACTCAATAAGGTTTGTGAGGCACGACCTACCCTTCACAAAACCGTGCTGACTATCCCTAATCAAATTATTCTTTTCTAGATGATTATAAATCCTATCTCTTATAACCTTTTCCAACACTTTACCAACAACTGAAGTAAGGCTCACTGGTCTATAATTACTAGGGTTGTCTCTACTCCCCTTCTTGAACAGGGGAACCACATTTCCTATCCTCCAGTCTTCTGGCACTATTCCTGTAGACAATGACGATTTAAAGATCAATGCCAAAGGCTGGGCAATCTCCTCCCTGGCTTCCCAGAGGATCCTAGGATAAATCCCATCCAGCCTAGGGGACTTATCTATTTTTACACTCTGCAGGATTTCTAATACCTCTTCCTTGTGATCCTCAATCCCACCTAGTCTAGTAGCCTGTATCTCAGTATTCTCGACAACATTGTCATTTTCTAGAGTGAATACTGTTGAAAAATATTCATTTAGTGCTTCCCTTATCTCCTCTGACTCCACACACAACTTCTCACTACTATCCTTGATTGGCCCTAATCTTACTCCCATCATTCTTTTATTCCTTAAATACCTATAGAAAGCCTTAGGGTTTATCCTGATCCTATCCGCCAACAACTTCTCATGCCTCCTCCTGGCTCTTTTGAACTCTCTCTTTAGGTCTTTCCTGGCTACCTTGTAACCCTCAAGCGCCCCAACTGAGCCTTCACATCTCAGCCTAACATAAGCCTTCTTCTTCCTCTTGACCAGAGATTCCACTTCCTTCGTAAACACCGCTCCTGCGCTCTACAGCTTCCTCCCTGCCTGACAGGTACATACTTATCTAGGACATACAGTAGCTTTTCCTTGAATAAGCTCCACATTTCTAATGTGCCTATTCCCTGCAGTTTCCTTCCCCATCCTATGCTTCCTAAATCTTGCCTAATCGCATCGTAATTGCTTTCCCCCAGCTGTAACTCTTGCCCAGTGGTATACACCTATCCCTTTCTATCACTAAAGTAAACATAACAGAATTGTGATCGCTATCACCAAAGTGCTCACCTACTTCCAAGTCTAACACCTGGCCGGGCTCACTACCCAGTACCAAATCTAATGTGGCTTTGCCCCTTGTTGGCCTGTCTACATACTGTGTCAGGAAGCCCTCCTGCACACACTGGACAAAAACCGACCCATCTATAGTACTCGTACTATAGTGTTCCCAGTCAATATTTGGAAAGTTGAAGTCCCCCATGACAATTACTCTGTCTCTCTCACTCTTATCGGGAATCATCTTTGCTATCCTTTCCTCTACATCTCTGGAACTATTTGGAGGCCTATAGAAAACTCCCAACGGGGTGATCTCTCCTTTCCTGTTTCTAACTTCAGCCCATACTACCTCAGCTAATGAATCCCCAAACATCCTTTCTGCAACTGCAACACTGTCCTTGACCAACAATGCCACACCTCCCCCTCTTTTACCATCTTCTCTGTTCTTACTGAAACATCTAAATCCTGGAACCTGCAACACCCATTCCTGTCCCTGCTCTAATCATGTCTCCGAAATGGCCACAACATTGAAGTCCCAGGTACCAACCCATGCTGCAAGTTCACCCACCTTATTTCAGATGGTCCTGGCATTGAAGTAGACACACTTCAAACAAACTTCTTGCTTGGCGGTGCCATCTTGCGTCCCTGAAACTTGATTTTGGACCTCCCTACTCTCAACCTTTCCTATACTCGAACTACAATTTTGGTTCCTACCCCCCTACTGGATTAGTTTAAACCCACCCCAATAGCCTTAGCGAATATCCCCCCTAGGATATTGGTACCCCTCTGGTTCAGATGAAGACCATCCTGCTTGTAGAGGTCCCACCTACCGCAGAAAGAGCCCTGATTATCCAGGAATATAAACCCTCCCTCCTTCACCATTCCAATAGCCATGTGTTCAACTCCTCCCTCTCCGTATTTCTCGCCTCACTAGCACGTGGCATGGGCAACAAACCAGAGACAACAACTCTGTTCGTTCTCGCTCTAAGCTTCCATCCTAGCTGCCTGAATTTTTGCCTTAAATCCCCATTTCTCTTCCTACCTATGTCGTTGGTACCTACGTGGACCACGACTTAGGGCTGCTCCCCCTCCCCCTTAAGGATCCCAAAAACATGATCAGAGACATCATGGATCCTGGTACCTGCAAGGCAACACACCAACTGTGAGTCTCTCCCGTCCCCACAGAACCTCCTATCTGTCCCCCTAACTATGGAGTCTCCAGTGACTACTGCTCTGCTCATCTTCCCCTTTCCCTTCTGAGCAGCAGGGACAGACTCTGTGCCAGACCCCTGTACCCCACTGCTTTCCCCGGTAAGGTCCCCCCCCCCCAAAAGTATCCAAAACGATATACTTATTGTTGACGGGAATGGCCACAGGGGACCCCTGTACTGCCAGCCGGTTCCCTTTCCGTTCCCTGACTGTTTGCCTTTTGCCTTTTTCTTGTACCTGAGGAGTGACTACCTCCCTGTTACTCCTCTCAATAACCCCCTCTGCCTCCCGAAGTTCATCCAGCTCTAGCTCCAGTTCCCTGTTTTCGAGGAGCTGGAGTTGGGTGCACTTCCCGCAGATGTAGTCAGCAGGGACACTAGTGGTGACCCTTACCTCCCACATTCTGCATATATATTTGAGGCACTAGGAAGGTCCGGTAACTGAACAGACCCGCATTCATCTTCAACAGGATGGCCTCAGATTGTGGCCTTTGCCCATTGCACCTTGGCAGCAGCTGCCCCAAGCTTTAGTATGCAGTCCTAGACTTTGGAATGTGCCAGTGTGCAACACTCAGTCAGGGTCAACCCATTGTTCTGGAAGAACAACAAGGTTCAGGCAGACCAAAGAGAGTCTTGCACTAAGTTGATCGCTCTCCAGACATAGTTGATGTTTGTCATGGCGTGCATCCCAGGGGAACAGCCTTTAGAGCACAGAGTCCCACATCACTGAACTATCTTGGGATGAACTTTGACGAAAACCACTGCATCTTTCTCTTTGAGGTAATCTTTTCCCCCTAAGATCCAAATGTTTCTCTCACTCTGCCACTCACTTGTACTAACACCCGCCCGATTGAACACTAAGGTTTCCCATTAGCTACTCAATTGGTGTGAGTGCTGTGATGGAAAGGGATTAGAAAAAAAATTAAAGTCCCTTTTGTTTGAATTTCCATTTGATTTCGGCCAAAGGTGTCCACCAATGCTCCATCTTAACAAATACTGTAAAATTATGAAAGCTTTGTAAAAATATGTAACTATTTGTAAAGGCGCTGTACTGCTCTGTAAAAAGTTTAGGAGTGTGACTACCTTGCAAAAGCAGTTGAGGAGGCGTTTGTCATAGTCGTCTGTAACTCGGCCTCCATACTGAACCTCTCCGAGCATGTAACGTATAGTATTCCATGACACTCCCTGAACGAAACCAAATATAAGGAGGTTTAATGTCAACTGAATAATATCAGAAGGTCCACTTTTGAATGAACAATGAACAAAGAATAGTGCAGTACAGGAGCAGGCCCTTCACTCTCCAATCATGCTCCAACATATGACGCCTTTCTATTGGAAAGACCTTTTTGCCTCCATGCAGTCTGTAGCCCTCTATTGCTGGAGCAGCATGAAATTATGGAGGCTTTAATAGAGAATAATAGAATGCAATTTTAATTTTAATGCAATTTTAATCTTATAAATTGGAAAAATCAATTTGACAAAGGTAGACTTGTGGGTACTTGTGTTTACTCACAAGGTGCATTCAGAACGGTTTCTTAAAACATTACATTGTGAAGTCAACCAGGGAACAGACTATTTTAGATACAAAAACTGAAATTGCTGGAAAAGCTCAGCAGGTCTGGAAGCATCTATGGAGAAAAATCAGAGTTAATGTTTCAGGTTCAGTGACCCTTCCACAGAACTGATGGTGGCAAAGAAAAAGTTGGTTTTTATGCAGAACGTACGGTGGGGTGAGGGGATAAAGAGTAACCAATAGGTGGAGATAGAGCCCAAAGAGAGAGAAAACCAGTTGGACAAACAAAGGAGTGGATAACAATCAGCTGAGGAGCACGAATAGCTGTTAGTGGGGACTATTAGTTTTGGGGATAATTAATGGCTAACAATGAGTTGTGTGTAATAGCAGACCATGTGATAACAAGGCCTGGTGTGTGGGGCTGTGGTAAGGGCATGAGAGAAGGTGTCTCAAGCCCCTAAAATTGTTGAACTTGATATCGAGTCCAGAAGGTTGCAGGGTTCCCAAGTGGAAAATGAGATGCTATTCTTCCAGTTTGTGCTAAGCTGCACTGGAGCACTGCAGCAAGCCTGAGACAGAGATGTTGGCCAGGGAACACAGTGATGTTGAAGTGATAGGGTACTGAGACCTCAGGGTCTTTTTTGCAGGAAAGATGGAGGTGTTCAGCGGAACAGGTAAACTTGCTTCACTTGGAAGGTGTGTTTGGGCCCTTGGATACTGAGGAGGGTGGAGGTAAATGGGCAGGCATTACTCCTACGGCTGAAGGGGAAGGTGCCATGGGGCTGTAGGTGGGGTTGGGGTGCGGATACTGGGAGTGGAGAGGGAGTGGATCAGGGTGTCTGGGAGGGATAAATCCTTTCAGAAGGCTGACAAGGGAGGGGAGGGTAATATATGTACCAGCAGGTGGCGTCCTGCTGGAGGTGGCAGAAATAGCAGCTAATTATCCTCTGGATGTGAATGCTGAGGGTAAGGGGGGACCCTATCACTGTTGTTGGAGGGAAGAAACAGGGTGAGGGCTGAAATGCGGGAGATAGGTCAGACCTGACTGTGAGCCCTGTCATCTACAGTGTTGGGATTCCTTGATTCAAGAAGAAAGTGGACATTTCAGATTATTTTAGACTTGACAATGTATATTAAGACAGAATTAACTGATGAACTCATAGCAAAAGATCCTGTTGGAAAGAGTGATCATAACATATTGTAATTTCTCACTCAGTTTGATTTTTCTCAGATCCTTTGTACTGCTCCTGAAAAGAATGATTAACAAAATTGTGGCTGAAGGATTGTGGGGTCATAGCTTGGATTAAAGGCTTGGAGTCGGAAAACAGCAGGTCACAGTAACTTGGCTATTATTCAAGCTTGAGGACAGGAGAGATTGGTGTTCTCAGACTAGAATCAATGCCTTTGGTGCTGGATATAAATGTGTTATTTCCTTTATGTTTATTTGAAATCACAAGCTTTCGGAGCAATGCTCCTTCTCAGGTGTTGGACCAGAAGCTGGTGTTGTGTGATTTTTGACCTAGTCCTCCCCAATCCAACACTGGCTCCTCCACATCATTTCCTTTTCCTGTCCATGACATTTTAATAATCTATTTACCTTGACCCCTCAATCTCCATGGACTTCCCGATTTTAAATTTTCAACACTTAGCAAAAATCTCTATCCTCTTTTGGTCCAGAATTGAGGTTTTTGCTTATTGTGATTTTTATACATTCACTATTAAAATGGCCATACAAAACAGATCACCTTCTTTTTATCACAATCATCAAGATGGTTCTGGATGAACTGGATACTGGCTGTGAAATCTGAAGAGTTGAACTCATATGGAATACACCATCCCAGAGGACCAAACTTGCGCCGTTCCTAACATGGAAGATGTAGTAGAAACAAAATTTTATTTATTACTATTTTTGTTCATTTTACAGAATTCAAAATAATCCCAGATTAAACTAATTTCCAGTCTCTTAGTGAACTCATGAAAGGATTATAAAAACTTCAGATCTTTCTGTTGCTACCATTTGCTTGGGGCCCTGGGCTCAGCCACATCACTGCCTATCTATTGGTTGAATGTTGAGAATAGTTCTGGATAGCCCTGAAATTGTTTCTGACATTTTTAATATTACATTCAGCCCTTGACTGTTTCCTACAAAAAAAGCTCTTAACTTTTGCAGAGCGTGTATTCAGCATGGGAAAGGCTGGAATCAGTGAGCTGGGTAGTGGTCGGCAGCGAGGAAAAAGCACAGCCTTTATTCTCTTGAAACCAAAGAAGCAATTGAAATCTTTAAAATTATGACAGGCTTTGAGAAAGTGAATCTGGACGGAATATCTCATTTTGTCGATTAATGCAGATCTAGAGACCGTCAATACAAGATAGTCCCTAAAAAATGCAATCGGAATTTCTGGAGAAATTTCCTCACAAGACAGTGATAAGATTATGCAACTTACTAGAGTGAATCACACTATATCGGGATGTTTGTGAACCAGGGAGAATAGTGGACCAAGAGTTGAGTGCATTCTGACAAGCATGCTTAAAAGTTATTGCCAATGCTACATGCCGTAATTAAATCCTGCAATGATGAGAGTAGTACATAATGATGGATGGGAAGTTTTTGTTCTTCAATGCTAAGTAACCATTAAATTTACAAAAACTGTGGCAGTTTACAGATGCATTATCCAACTAGAGAAGAACTCCACAAGGTTCGACACTCAACAGTGTTGAGATGTGTCATTTGGACCCTATGCTTAACATTAACTCACAATCCAGCCATCTGTTCAGTCTTTGGAAACAATGGAGCAGTTGGCCAACTGTTGAAATACTTCAAAGTTCTAATGTTTCAAGCTCTAGGTTGTGATGTACCTGTGCTTTGGAATTCCTTTATGAACGCTTGCCTGGGTTCCAAACTCTATAATGGATTTAGCCGAGCAGGGTTTGTCGATTGAACTGTAAGCTTTGTTTTTATTGATTCTTTTATGAGCAATTCGTAGGATTAAAGTTGAAAGGCTTGAGTAGCTGTATGTGTACTTTGAGAGTTGCTATGGGTACTTAAGAGGATTAGGTATTTCAAGTGGAGTTTGTATGCCTGTGTGTTTGATTGACAGCTTTGAGTTTATGAACAAAATGGGAAGAGTTAAGTAACAGCAATGATTCAAGACTCTTATAGACTTCCTGATCGTTGCACATAAAAATACATATATCAGGGCAGTATGACTGTTACAATGTAGTTATGATGGGTGATTTTAGATTTTACATTACTTTTAATACGCTGTTCTACTTCTGCGAGCCAATAAATTTCAATAATCTATTCAGAATAATTTGTTTGCATTAGTGCCTGATTTTCTTGCCCCCCACCCCCTCCCCCCATCTGACAGAAACTAGGTGAAAAAAATAGTCATGCTGGGGTAGGAGGGAGGAGTGGGTGGGGCAAAGAGGGTCAATTAAAATTTTGAGTTAGCAGAGGCCTAAATAGGTTAGCTTAAAAGTGTGTGCTTTCTTTTGTGGTGTCAAGAGAAACAAAAGGGCTCTTCTAGATTCCACAAAGAAGGTTAACTCGTCTCAGGTGCCCCTCTGACTCTGTCATCTCCTGTAAGATTCTTCGAGAAATCCCTTCCCTTTGATTTACCTTCTTTCCAGCTCTTAGTTCTTTGATACTGGCTAGTGGCTCGCTGTTTCCCTTCGCTCCCCCTGTCACTAACCAGCTTCTGCTATTTGTCTGATCAGTGGATGTCATATCCATTACCTCCCTGAGGCCACAGTTACAATTGCAGAAGGACATGATGATGCATATTTACAGAATTGGCCCAGTGATTTCAGGTGAATAGCATTGCTTCTAGCTGAAAGGATCAAGCTCAAGTAGAAGGAAGTGAGTACTGGACACCTCACCAGTTTTTGCATTGTGAGAAAATTAGCATCACTCTACAGTAGATGATTAGAATCAAAAACTGTGTTGCTGGAAAAGCACAACTGGTCAGGCAGTATCCGAGGAGCAGGAGACTTGATGTTTCGAGCATGAGCTTATTGAGGAATTCTGATGAAGGGCTTATGCTCGAAACATTGACTCTCCTGCTCCTCGGATGCTGCCTGATCGGCTGAGCTTTTCCAGCAATACACATTTTGACCCTGATCTCCAGCATTTGCAGTCGTCACTTTCTCCCAACAGATTATTAGAGTACAGGAGAGTCCGATCTGGCTCTATTACCTGGACTGTGGTGTGTAGGAAAGCAACTGCGTACAATAGTGGTTTCCACATGGGTAGATTTGAATATTCGATTTGATCTTGAGTAATTCCAGTGAATGTCCTTTTCAGTCCTGCCCGCACTCCCTGAGGGGGCTCATTAGTGTACTTTATGGATGTCTGCAAAATAAACAATGGACAATTTCAAGTTGATAGGCAGCTCATCACTCTAATCTTTGCTTCACAAAGATTGGAAACCACTAAATATAGTTACGTTGAGCTATCAACTCTTCAAAAACCTCAAGTTTTTGGTAATTTGTGACTCATTAGTTATTCCAGTCAGAATAAAGAACTCAATAACTCACAGAGTGTTTTGAATGAGAAACATCTGGGTATTCCTAGAAAGGATGTATCATATCCAGTAGCTGTCCAACACATTGCAAGCTTGACAAGAGCACTCAACTTGCTTCTTGCTTACATTATGTCTTGACCTAAACTTGACACTAGAATTGTTTGAGTGTTGGAACTTTAGCTCTTTTCTCACTTATCCACATTGCAATCATCTTCATAGCATCATGCCAGTTGCTCTCAACTGGTTAACAACATGCCTTGTTTGAACACCATGCTTCTCATGTAGCTGAGCTACTAACTAGAGTACAACCTTTGAAGTAGTTCGAGTCACTAGAGAGGAGAACGGTGGAATATTCCTGAAAATCATAAGCTTCAGCGATAAAGGCATTCACATCAAACCAAATGTTATTATACCTGTCCTTAAACTTGTAGTTATTGTGGAAAACAAACTTTCTGGGAAGGAAGAAATCAGAATACCAAATATCCATCACCCCCAAAAAATTTTTTGATGACTTTTAGAGGTGTTTATTGTCCTTTTTTATAAATGAAGTGCAATTGAGACAGAGATAATAAGCTGTCTGCTACAAGCCAATAAAGTAAACAGCTTGTGAGGTCTTGGGTTCTTTTTTAAGTTAGAACAATAGAAGCAGCCTGAATGGGTGGAGTCAGACTCCCACGGAACCAGGGTTTTAGTTTAACTTTCAGTAGCTGTCGGGGTTTTGAAGCTGCCATACATCTCTCCCTGCTATAACAAAATGTTGTGAGTTCTCTTTCTCTCTGCCAGAACTTTCTTTTGGGTGTTATTTTCTCCTGGATTGGAGACGTATTGCATGTGAGTCAAGAGTGTGATGCTGGACAAGCACAACAGGTCAGGCAGCATCCAAGGAGCAGGAAATACGATGTTTCAGGCAAAAACCCTTCATCAGGAATGAGGCAGAGAGCCTCGAGTTTGGAGAAATAAATGGGGGGGTGGGGCTGGGGAGAAGTTAGCTGAGAGTGCAATAAGTGGATAAAGGTGGGGGTAAAGATGATAGGTCGAAGGGGAGGGTGGAGTGGACAGGTGGGAAGGAAGATTGACAGTTAGGACTGGTCATGAGGACAGCACTGAGCTGGAAGGTTGGAACTGGGATAAGATGGGTGTAGGGGAAATGAGGAAACTGGTGAAATCCACATTGATGCCGCCATGTGGTTGGAGGGTCCTGAGGCGGAAGATGAGGTGTTCTTCCTCCAGGCTTCGGGTGGTAAGGGAGTGGCAGTGGAGGAGGCTCAGGACCTGCAGCTCCTCGGCAGAGTGTGAGGAGGAGTTGAAGTGTTCGGCCATGGGGCGGTGGGGTTGATTGGTGTTTGGCCATGGGGTGGTTGGGTTGATTGGTGGTTCAATTGCATGCGAGTCAATCTATGTTACTGACTTTGCCTTTGCCAAGGTTGTGTTTATGGGATGTTGCTATATTGGAAAAGTTGCTGTTAGTAGTTAGATAATCTATCATTCTGAAAAGTTTTCCAATACATTAAAGTTACACCAATTCATCTTTCTTGTTTGTGTTCAGCTTAAAACCGAGTAGTGTGAGCAATCGAATTACATCTGGAACACAGACCTTATACTTGACTTTAAATTTTAAGAAGTTTGGGTCTAGGCTATTCCCTTGATATATTTGAAGGGGGTTTGGTCTGGTCCATACCAACAAAGAATGATAGCAGGATACCATGGTTGGACAATGTCCACCAACTGAAGCATTTACCTCTCCACCTACGCACCATGTTGTGGTGTAGCTCTCTCTCATTTTAAGAAGAATGTTCAAATATTTTGATCCACTGACAGAGAAGGAACACAGATTATTTCCAAGTCAGGTTAGTATACAACTTGGAGGGGAACTTGCAGGTGGTGATGCTGTTCTCACACATCTTCTATCCTTGTCCTACTGGGTGGTGCTGGTTATCTGTTTAGACCTTAAAGTATAGGAGCAGAATTAGACCATTCACTCCTTCATTCGATAATGACTGATATGTTTCTCAACCCCATTCTTTTGCCTTCTCCCTGTTACCCTTGATCCTCTTACCAATCAAGAATCTATCTATCTCGGTCCTAGATACATTCGATGACTTGGCCTCCACAGCTTGTGCAGCAATGTGTTCCATGGATTCACCACCTTCTGGCTAAAGAAACTCTTCCTCATCTTAGTTCTAAATGGCTCTCCCTTTATTATGAGGTTGTGCCCTCAGATCCTAGTCCCTCCTACTAGTGGAAACATCTTCTCCATGTCCACTCTATCTAGGTTTCTCAATATTTTGCAAGTTTCAATGAAATCTCGCCCTTTTATCCTTCTGAACTCCATTGAGTTCAGACAGAGTCCTCAACCACTCCTCAAACGACAAGCCCTTGAAAATGTAAACCTCCTTGAGAACCTCTCCGATGCCAACATATGCTTCCTTAGATACAGAGCCCAAAACTGCTCACAATATTCCAAAAACTGTCTGAGCAGAGCCTTACACAGCCCCAGCTGTACATTGCTGCTCTTGTATTCCAGCCCTCTTGAAATGGATGCTAACATTGCATTTTCCTTCCTAGCTGTCAACTGAACCTGCATGTTAACTTTAAGAGAATCCTGAACTAGGACTGCCAAATCCCTTTGTGTTTCAGGTTTCTGAAGGTCTTCCCCATTTAGAAAATAGTCTACACATCTATTGTTGCTATCAAAGTGCACAACTTACACTTTCCTACATTGTATTACACTTACCACTTCTTTGCCCACTCTCCTAGCCTGTCCAAATCCTTCTGCAGCCTCCCTCTTCCTCAATACTACTTGTCTTTCCACTTTGTGTCATCTGAAAACCTAGCAACAATGCCCTCAGTTCTTTTGTCCAGATTGTTAATGTCAAATGTGAATAGTTGTGGTCCCAACACTGCCCGCTCCAGAGTCACCAGCCACCATCCCTTTATCCCTACTCTTTGCCTTCTGCCAGTCAGCCAATCCATGCCATACCTTGCCCCTAACACCGTGGGCTCTTTTCTTATTTTGCAGCCTCCTGTGCAGCATTTTGTCAAAGGCCTTCTGGAAATCCAAATATATCACATCAACTTTGTCTAACTTGTTCATTACTTCCTCAATGAATTCTAATAGATTTATCAGGCATGACCTTCCATTAAGGAAGCGATGATGACTCAGCCCTATTTTACCATGCATTTCCAAGTAATCCAAAATCTCATTCCTTCATAATGGATTCTAAAATCTTAATTATGACTGAGGTCCAGTTAACTGGTCTATAGTTTCCAGTCTTCTGCTTCCTTCCCTTCTTTAACAGGGATGTAACATCAGCCATTTTCCAATCCTTTGAGACCCTCCCTGACTCCAGTGATTCATGAAAGATCATCACCAATGCCTCTACAATCTTCTCAGCCATCTCCTTCAGAATGCTGGGGTGCAGTTCAACTAGTCCAGGTGGTTTATCTGCCTTCAGACCTTTCGGCTTCCCCAGCACCTTCTCCTTTGTAGTCGCCACTACAATCACCTCTGCCCCCTGACTCTCGAAATCCTTGTATGCTGCTGATGTCGTCGACTGTGGAATTGGAAGGTGCTGCTGAAGGAATCTTGGTGAGTTGCTGTAGTGCACCTTAACTGCACATGTACATAATTTGATAGTTCGCAGAATAATCACTAACCTGGAGTAGTGTGATTGGAAACTTCGGATGTGGTTCAGTGGTTATCCACACTCGGAAAAACTCATGCACATTTTCACTTGTGAGTAAAGTCTCTAAAAGCTCATTCATAAATTCCAATCCTAAATGACAGTTCTGCAGTAAGACCCAGCCACCCTAAGGAATAAGAAATAACGGTTCAATTAGTTTACTCAGGCGATGCAAAATCCAGTATATCTCAAAGGCCTCAGCAGACAAGGAAAAACAAATATAAGATAGAGATTATACATGATGTTCCAACTGACAAAGTTTAGATTGCACAGATTCATTTTATTAAAACACTGTAGTCATGAAGTTGAAGGTGTGTACTCTACCTTTAAGAGAGAGAGAATCCTGCTCTGAACTGAGAGATTACAAGAATCTGCATATATGACGAGATGGCAGTCCCAGAGTGTATTGGAAAATTAAAAATATTTGGCTGTGAAATGGAACCTGAGTTTTCGGAGCTGTTTTGACAACAATTCGAATTTAACCAATTAATTTAAGTCATGCCCCAGGATACTAAAATCCAATCGAGTTTGAATTTATTGTTTTGCCAACATTGAACCAATGAGACAATCCGATGTTGAGGGTATAAAATGCGGACATTTTGAAAATTGGTCAGCGAGCAACTGCCATAGTGAGAGAAATTCACGGAGAGCTAACATCTTGCTATCAAAGAAATTAGAAAACAACCTCTATCAAAGGTACCTTTACATATAAAACATGCTCGCAGTAAAAAGGAAGAAGACAACCCATGGCGATCAGCAGCCAGAAGAGTGAAGACACAGATGAAGACAGAGACTGTGTGGTTTTGAAATTAAGTTATTGTAATTTTAATAAATGTCAAATTGGGACGGCATATTGTTATAGAGTTGGAGGTGGATAGTAAGCAGTTAAGAGAAAGGGGAGCCTAGAGTTATGAATTGTTATATAATGTTCACTTTTAGAATTAAAATATAAATTGATGTTATTTCCTTTAAATAATGGAATTTGGGAGTTCTCTGTCACTCATATTTTAACAAATGACGAGGATAGGTGGGGTGCTTGGGTTTAAGTAACAGAGGGGTTCGCTTCTGCGTCATAACACTGTTTCTGTTCATGACTGTATGAACAAAAGAATGTAGGGTTACATGAATATCCCACAGACATTCTGGTATTTGGAGGTAAGTCTGATTTATTGAATGAAGATTGGACACAGTCTCTGGTTTAAAAATGAGACTATGTGGTCGTCTACCTGTAGATACCTTTGTAGGTGTCTCTCATTTTACTGCTGGGTTTTTGCAGGAGATGCTGCAGAACATCCAGTTAAGAAAGCCCATTTTAATCAAGAAGGGAACTGAAGGTTATGTGGAAAGGCAGAAAATGAGCTGAGCATTTTCAGATCAGCTATGATCTCCTTGAATGGTGTACTGAACTCATTGGGCTGAATGGCCTCCTTCTACTCCCGTGTCTTATGATCACACAAAGTTTGAATACTCTCCACATCTCTGAAAATACTTCCAAGGAACTCCTTTGTAAGTATCAAAAAAACAGTTGCAAGAACTTGAAAGGAAGAGAAAGTGCTCAAAATATGAACAAGACAGACAGATCTGTAAAGGGAACAATGAGACAAATAGAACAGAAAGTTAGTTGATAACCAGATGGATATGACCTGGTAGGAGTGATGACATAAGTATACAACAGCCACGTTTGACAATGAGTAACTATTCCAAATCCATTTATAAAGATGCTGACAGCCTAGTGCTCCACACTGCCTCCCCCCCCCCCCGTCAGCCTAGTGCTCTACACTGCCTCCCCGCCGTCAGCCTAGTGCTCTACACTGACCCACTGTCAGCTTAGTGCTCTACACTGACCCACTGTTAGTCTAGTTCTCTACACTGCCCCCCCGTCAGCCTCATGCTCTACACTGACCCACTGTCAGTCTAGTTCTCTACACTGCCTCACTGTCAGCCTAGTGCTCTACACTGCCCCCCTGTCAGTCTAGTGCTCTACACTGTCCCCCTTCCCAGGTCCACAGCCCCCAACAACCTACCTTCCCTTCCTGGCACCTTCCCCTGCCACCACAGGAATTGCAAAACCTGCGCCCACACCTCCCCCCTCACTTCCATCCAAGGCCCCAAAGGAGCCTTCCACATCCATCAAAGTTTTACATGCACATCCACCAATATCATTTATTGTATCCGTTGCTCCCGATGCGG